>NC_139160.1:32993962-33381304 GCF_964270905.1 Leucopleurus acutus
GTTAAGAAACAATAGTGCAGCCTTGGGACAGGATCTTCGTCCTGCCTCAAGGGATACACATAACAATATCTTCGAGCTCCTCTGCAGAGTTAAAACCCCCAACAAATGGAAGATGTTAACTACTTGATGAAGCATTCTTCATTCCAGACAGAATGTCCTGCTGAGTGTTATAACCTTGAGAACCACAGAAACTCAGCAGGAGACCACCTGAGGCCAGATTAAAGGAATGCAGGCTCTGCACACACCCTGATATTTATCAGCAACCATTGCTATAAAACTCCTCATCAGGGACTTCCCTGGTGGTGCAGTGGTTAAGAATCTGCCTGCCAGTGCAGGGGACACGGGTTCGATCCCTGGTCCGGGAAGGTCCCACATGCTGTGAAGCAACTAAACCAGGGCACCACAATTACTGAGCCTGCTCTCTAGAGCCCATGTGCCACAACTACTGGAGCCCACATGCCTAGAGCCCATGCTCCACAACAAGAGAAGCCACCGCAATGAGAAACCCATGCACCGCAACGAAGAGTAGCCCCCACTTGCCGCAACTAGAGAAAGCCCGCATGCAGCAACAAAGACCCAACGCAGCCAAAAAAAACCAAAAAACAAAACAAACACTTCTCATCAAATACTCCTAGGTTGGGACACACAGTTTTGAGGGGGCATGAGCCCACTGTGTCCCCCTTTGCCTGGCAAAGCAATACAGCTATTCTTTTCTACTTCACCCCAAACTTTTGTCTCCAAGATTTGATTCAGCACCAGGGCACAGAGGCCGACTTTCGGCATTACTTTCAGTTGTTCCGACAAAAATCTTCAGTCTTCTTTGACCCTCTTTCCTCCCACATTCCATGTCTAATCTTACAGCAAACACTATTCATTCAACCCTCAAAATATGCCTCGAGCCTGACCACTCCTCACCATCTCCATCGCCACCACTCACTCCCTCCCCTCAGTCACCATAACAGTTTCTAACTCCTCTTTCTGCTCCCACACTTGCTCCTAAAGAGTCTCTTCAACAGAATAGCCAGAATTCTTTAAAAATGTAAGTCAGAGCATAGTTCTCTTCTGCTCAAAACCCTCCAATGACTCCCTTGTCCCTCGGAGCAACAGACAAAATCTTTACAGTGCCCCACAGGATAGGCTCCCTTGACTTCTTTGAACTCACTTCCTATTACTCTCCCCTTTGCTCATTGCACTGGAGTCACCTAGTGTTTTTGCTGTTCCCTCTTCCTGGAAGTTCTTCTTCCAAACATCCTCATTGTTTACTCTATTATCTCCTTTAGATCTTTGCTCAAAGGTCAACTTATCAATAAAGACTTTCTTAATCACCTTATTTACAATTGCATACAGTTGTATAACCTCCTGTCACTCTGTATCTTCCTTTCCTATTTATTTTTCTTTATAGTACATTTTACTATCTGTGCATATATATATTTTTTTATATATACAAAAATATATGTACATATACATATGTATGCTATATAAAATGTTAGATTTATGATAGATAATAATGCTATAAGGGCTTCCCTGGTGGCACAGTGGTTGAGAGTCCACCTGCCGATGCAGGGGACACAGGTTCGTGCCCTGTTCTGGGAAGATCCCACATGCCGCAGAGCAGCTGGGCCTGTGAGCCATGGCCACTGAGCCTGCGTGTCCGGAGCCTGTGCTCCACAATGGGAGAGGCCACAACAGTGAGAGGCCTGCGTACCGCAAAAAAAAAAAAAAAAAAATTCTATGATAGATAGTAATATTATATTGTTGGGCTGCAACCCACAGGCCTATAAGGTCTCTGCTTGCACAGCTTCAAGACCAAAGAAAGAGCCCAGAGTCAGCAACAAAGACATCAATGGTTTAATGGATAAAGGGATCTTACACGTCTGAAGCAAGGTCCTGGAGCGACACTCACCACGTGCAGCAGATGGTGGGCAGCACACGGCAGTCTTCACTTCCAAGGGGAGGGGAGATTGCCAGTTATAGGGGAATTGACATCAGGTTGGCTTATCGGTTAACAGGGAAACCAGCAGAGGGGCACTGCCCTCACTGCCCCTTTGATAAGAACAGTCACTAGCTGGGGCCTGGGGCAAGTATGTAGGAAGGTCAGTTAGGTGAGTAGGGTGTAGGTGAGGCAGGCATTGGTCAAGCAGGGGATGTACAGAGAGCAAGAGAGTAGCCATCTTGAGTGGCCTAACCATACATATGTGTACATATATATTACCAACATACCATATTGTATATTTAATGCTTTTCAGTGTGTATGTATATGTATAATTTATTTATTGCATGTCTTTCTTTACCAGAATGTCATCTCTGTGAGGGCAGAGATATTTGGATGTCCTGCTTACTGTTGAATCCCAGCACCTGGAATGTTACATGCAACATAGTAGAAGCTCAATAAATCATTGTTAAATGAATGACAAAATAAATGAGCTAATCAATGACATGACATAGCTTATTTATTTCTTGAAGTAAATCATAATTGAGACCATACCAAGCCTCTTTGTATTAGGCTGAACACTGAAATTGCTGATATTCTGTTTTTGACCTACACAAATGGCTACTTTATATGGTTCAACTTTAAGTCTGCATCTCCCTTCTGTGTCTTATCTGTTGCCTCCTTCTCTCTTCTCACATCTTGTATCATTTCTGGTGTATATTCGTCATACTCACCCAACACTTTTCAATACCATGATCACAGTGAAGAACTGGCTTGGTCAGTGTGCTTCCTGATACTCTCTTCCAATGCTTTAGTCATGGCCTTTCTGAGATCTTTCCCACACCAGCCACACATGGTAACTAAGCAGTAAAAATATTGTGGGAGTCAGATGCATATGGAGATGAAGACCCCTAATTCTACCATTAATCTCTCTTGCATATTCCTGGAGACTCAGGACCAGTGTCTACATTGGCCAAACCACATAGCCAGCTAACCAGCACAGTGTTAATGCTTTCTTCTATATACTTTGATGAACTGATCATGTGTACCAGGTGATCCAAGTAGCTGGGGTACAGTCCTTTCAAATGCAGTAATCACAGACAAGACAGGCCAAATTAAAAAAAAAAAAATGTGCAGCTAGACCCTGACTAATAACAAGGCCTTGCTTTGGCCTGGTAGGAAATTGGAGAAGGGCTTGGCCATGGGGTGGGGCTGGAGTACTGAGCTCCACAGGAGCCTAATGGGTCTGCATTACCCAATCAGAGAAGGACACTTTCTTGCCAGTCTCTGGGCAATGGGGTGAGCCACTGAGTCCTGGGCTGGTTTTGTCTAGCTGGGGAGGTTGAGTGGGGGTGTGTGGGGAGGACAGGGACATAAATGAAAAAGGTAGAAGGGCTGACAGGTTGGCCTTCCCTCTCTCCTTGACCCTGGAGTGGGATGCCAGTCCCTGGTATGGGACATATATTTTGTGCTCAGTCCGGGCCCAGCTGTGCCACCTCCTCATAAACCATGGGCTTTGCGAACTTTGTTTCCCCACAGATGACAAATACATAAAAGCCCTAATTCATTTCTGCCCCAAAGCAGCACCCACATAGCCCAGTCCTTTTCCTCACACCTCTTTTATGCCATCTTGAGAAAATGAATAAGGTGGAAATCTCCTAGAAGGAGGATAGAAAGAGAACCACTTCCTCTGCTGATAATGTAGATAATCTTTTTCTGACTAATAGGTCACTGGGGACAGATTGAGACAAATTTGTATGCAGAAAGATCTTTTTGTTTTGTTTGGTTGGTTTTTAAAACCTCTTTATACAAGACTCTTAATAAGTTGGAAAAGAGTTTCTGTGTATCCTCCACCCAGTTTTCCCTGTCAATAGCCTCTTTCATAAACATAATACATTATTAAAATCAAGAAGTTGACACTGATAGACTACTATTAACAGACAGAAGGATCTTATTTTATAAGGAAAAAGGAAGAACTTCCATCATAGATTACACTTGTTTTTGCCTAGGGTAAAACAAAGGGACTCCGAGCTGCAGGTTTTTTTCTGCATTTTCCTCTCTTACTAAATTAAAAAAAAAAAAAAAAAGTATGGTTGGAAGATGAGTTAGCAAATGTGCTTAAACCCAATTATGGCATCCCATTTTGCTTCTCCTTGGGTGTTTCCATTTGGTTGGGTTTTTCTTGATCTCTGAGATGCATGACTTTCAAGTCAATGCTCACTATCAAACCACAGAGTCCCAGGTTCAGACATGTGTCAGACCAGCCACAGCAAGTCTTTCGTGGGCTGATTGTTAGTAAAGAACAAGCTGTGCTCTAACTAATGGAGCTTCCATTGCTTTGAATCAGCCCCAGCTATTTCTAGGACATCATGCAGCTTCATCATTTCCTTTCTCTTAACCATCCATCTAGGCTTTATGATTGCAGTCTATACAATCCACAAATTTGATTTCCATGTGAATTGGCTATAGATGGAGGTGGGTGATAAAATTGTGCTTTCAGTATGGGTTAGACTCAGGCAATATATATTCTTCTGTCTTCCTCGCATATGTATAATATTTAAGTTTAATAGTTTCACATACATTACAGCCCCTGAAGTCCAAAAGCTTTCTTGCATCAGCTGTTTTGAACAGCTCTTCCAGGACTTCATGAAGATTAAGCAAAGACTCAAGGGGTCTCCCTTGTAGAAGTGGCATATTTTTCTCCTGGAGGGTTCAACATCTTGTTTGCCTTGAATGTAGCCATAACCTGATAGAAATATCTTGGATCCACCTAAAGGATTTGTCCAGAAGTAAGACAATTATTTCACCTGGTGAAATATCACAGTATCATGGGTCACACTTCACTGTGGTTTGTCCAGTTAATGTTATGTGGACTGAGGCTTGGATCACCTTTCTAAATCCACATTAAACTGTTGATATTATTAAAGAAAAAAATTGATGACACTAAAGAATGGTAAGGCAGACTTGATTCAGGAGACTATAGTGATAGATGCAGGGACCACTGCAATGGGGTCTTGCAGTGGGGGAGAGAGATTGGCTCAACTCCAAATACAACAACAAAAAGTGGGAATTTAGAGTCAAGGAGCAGGGTGGGGGTCAGTGGGTGGAAAATTGCTATGAGGAAACATCAGGAGTAAAGGGGAATTCTGGCTAAACTGACCTAACAGGATTCTTGCTGAAGGTACATCGGGATGATCAGACATCACCTGAGGGGGAAGGATGAGATTAGATATTGAGGCTGATCAGATATGGAGAATGAGGGATTCTGGCTAAACTTGGACTTAGCAGGATTCTTGTTAAAACTGGACATTGCAGAGATGAACAGAGAAGTCTAAACTTTGAGACCTAGTTGAAATAGAGCTCAGAGGAACCTGATTAGAGTTTGGTCAAGAAGAGAATCTTTGTCAACGTTTGAGGTGTGAAAAGATGCTTATTATTGCTGAATAAACAGGTAAGTTTTGTTGGCAGGATACTTAAAACATCTCTTTATCTGACAATTTTTTTTGGTAAAAATGGAAGGGACAAGATCCTTAAGTTGTTTCCTGGCAATTGACTTCACCTTCAAACAGAGCTTCCTTTGGAGCACTGCAGTAATTAGAGTAGAAATTGCAGGCATTTCTCCCAGAATATTATCTTCAGAGACTAAGACATTCAGGAGGAACCAAGGTTTCATGATGATGTGATTGCTGAGAGACAGCCTCATGTATATATGGGGCCCTGGGAATGACCTCTCTTATCAATCTGAGGTGAACAATTTTTGCAATAGTTGATAACACAGCAGAACTGGAGATGAATGCATTGGTTTTTCCACCAGAGCAGATACAAACTATGTGTATCTCTAGCAGTTTAGTGAAGAATATATATGAGAGAAAGCATGTGAAATCTACATAGACAGTTAAAGGACTAAAAAAATTAGTCAAGAGTGTGATCTTTTACATCTTTGGGCAAAGATGTAAAAGGGCAAAGAAAGTTTACTATTTCTTGGGGTTAATCCCAGTCCTGGATCTGTGACAATGACTAATGCTTCATTTGGTTTTGCTTTTGGTTTTAGCCTCCCCCACTTGCCCCTGCCTGCTCCACTCTCAAAAGACAATCTTACCTCCCAATTAATCAAGAAAATTGAGGCCACTGAGCATGACCTTTCTTAAATCCTGACCTGCTATGTATAAACTATTTGCATTCACACCTGCACTCAGTTCCTTTCAGCCTGTCTCAGAGGCTCCTGTCTTTCCTTCTCCTTTTATAAGGTCAAAACCACCACCTGCCTCTTGAGCCAGTCACTTTCTCTCTCTTTCAGGACCTTGTTCCATCTTTACATGTCCTTCCTAAGATTCAAAGCTATGAAGAAATTTCTATGCTAAATTCAAGATTCTGGGGGAAATTTTTTCCCGTCTATTTTGGTTAGCGTTTTTTCATCTATTATTCTATACTAAATTGATATTTAAATTCTCTTTCTTAGGGCCAAAGATACATCCAGAGTGGCTGAAACGCATACAAATGTTCACAACTGCATTGATAACTTCTTTTTGAAACACTTTTATAAAATGCACAAATTTGGTACCTATGGAGAAAGAAATTAGAAACAATCTTTTCTATATTTGAAAAGTACAACTCAACTCCAGTCCCCTATTGTTTCAGGAGGCAATTTTATCTTATATAAACACCTGGTTTTTATAATAGGGCACATATACTCTTATATGCTGGTATTTCAACAATTCAGAGTAATTACACTGGACTAATTTCTCTTTGAAGCATTTTTTAATGTGCAGCTTTCCTCTTTTATGCCAAAATATGGTTATTAATAAAAACATAACATTTAATTAAAAATTCTGTAGAAAAAAAAAGTGAGCTTGTTATTTTCTTTACTATCATGTTAAGTCTACAATAAATAGACACAATTGTTTTGGGCCATAACCTCCTTTTTCCCTTTCCATGTTATTTGACTGACGCATACTGGCAATATGACCATTAGTGATGAGTGACAAAAAAATTAATAGTGATGTAATGTTTTCTCAAGTTGCAGAGTGCATCTTGACATTACCTCATGCCATTTTTTCGATGACAAGTGACATTCATTTATACAGGTGTCGTTAGCTCCTCTCCACAGATAGGAAAACTGAGACTTAGGAATATTAGGGACACAGCTGGAAAGAGTCAAGGTTGTATGTAAGACCATATCATTTGACATTTAAAACAGTAAAACATAAATAAATATTTTTGAAGGAGTTGTAAGGTGGTAGAACTGTTTCTGGTATAATTCAAATAGTTAAATATGCTCCTTGATTTTCACATTTGTTTATAAATGTGATATGTGATAATAAATGATTTCTAATGGAATTTTTATTAGTTATTAGCTCCCCAATATTTACTTGGTGCTATTTGTTCATATTTTCCCAAATACAGAGTCAGTGTTTGGGAAAGGCTCTAAGTTTTTCTGTTAAGTGCATCTCTGTGAAACTTCTAGAACAGAAACTGGCCCCAGTATGTCCCTGATTGCCCGTGAGTAATTTTCTATTTTTCAGTTAAAATGAGACTATGGTTTTCCAAAATTGTTTCTTCTGAGACTTATATTCTGAACCACAGCACCTATTCACCTTTCTTGTCTACGCATTTGAACACGAAACCTAAAAATTCATTTATGCTTTTGATAATGCTACTGCTTTTTGCCCCTCATTCTGGCTTCTCTCACACGCCCTTACTGCCTCCTTCGGTGCGCTTGTATTCCATCATCTTAAGTTTTCATAATATTTGTGAGCAGACCCTTCATTCCATTCTCAGCTTTCACTTTCTTTCCCATTGTGCAATGTCTTTAAGTTCAGGCTGTAAACTTTGTCATCCTCTCTCTCAATTCTGTATCTGTGCCTCTGATACTCGTATTCTTATCTCTGATTACTTCCTTCAGGTCCTATTCACTCACAGTGGCCCCTTTCCACTCCTGGGCACCTACTGCTAGATCATTCACAGAACCCTGGGAGAGCGAGTAATTGCTTCCTGAACACTTCCATTTCCTTTTCCCATTTGCTCTCTTATCCTTCTGTATTGTACTCAACACGGCCTCCAGTTTTTCAAACTGTTTTTCTCCTTTTTTCAGATTAGCTTTACCCTAATCATTAAAATTATTTGAAATAACTATATCATACCATCTCTATAACTCAGACCCAACATGTGGGCTTTTATAGTCCCCTTTTTGTATTTAAGAATTGCTCTACATCTTTTATTCTGATACAGTTCTTTGTTTTGCATGCTATAAATATTTAAACATAATTTACTCAGATTATTTTTTTTGGACAACAGACGAAAGACAGACTGAAAATTTCCTTTGCGTTACTTTCTGAAAATAAGCCGTATGAAGCAAAACTCTACTGTAAATAAGATGAAGGGAGGGAAAAAGGGGAAGGAATAAATTAGGACTGTGGGATTAATAGATACACACTACTATATATAAAATAAACAGCAAGGATCTACTGTATAGCACAAGGAACTATATTTAATATTTTGTAATAACCTATAATGGAAAAGGATCTGAAAAAGAATATATGTATTATATATTCTTATAATATCATATATATATCTGAATCACTTTGCTGTACACATGAAACACAACATTGTAAATCAACTATACTTCAGAAGAAATAGATTGAAGGAGCATATTCCAACTTACTGAATTACACTACACATTTGATAATAATTATGTAATTTAATAAACTATAAATGAGTTATCTATTAGCTACCACAAAAATCAAATTTGGACTTTTACTATGTAATTGATTCAATAATATAAAATTTAAAATCATATCTACTGTTTATATTTCACTCATTTAAAAAGAGCTTTTCCTAAGTTTGCTTTAGAGAGGGTTTGCTTTTGTTTGATTATGTCTTTCTATTGAAGATTTTTGTTCATAATATACTTGCTATTGGGCTCACTTTTCTTCTCTGTCTCCTGATATTATCACATGTTCATTTACATCAAATTCTGACTGTCCAGTGCCTCCTGTCCATATTTTTCTGAGCTATAATTTAAGTTTCAATGACTTTGAGTTTTCATTCCTTATTTTTCTGGAAGGTTTTCTTTTCTTTTCTTTTCTTTTTTTGGAGATGAAATTAATATAACATAACATTTAACCTTTTTAAAGTGAACATTTCAGCAACATTTAGAACACATATAATATTGTGAAACCACCACCTCTACCTAGTTCTGAAACATTTTTATCACATTGCACCTATTAAGCAGCTGCTCCCCATTCCCAGCCCCTGACAACCACCGGTTTGCATCTGTCTTTATGGATTTACCTCTTCTGGCTACTTCACATAAATGGAATCATACAATATGTGACCTCTGTGTCTAGCTTCTTTCTCTTTGTACAACGCTTTCAAGGTTCGTCCTTGCCATAGCATGTATCAGTACTTCATTCCTTTTTATGGCTGGATAATATTCCACTGTATTTTTATATACCACATTTGTTTATCCATTCATCTATTGATGGACATTTGAGCTGTTTCCACCTTTGGCTATTAGGAATAGTGCTGATATGGACATGCATGTACATGTATTTGTTGGAGTACTTGTTTTCAGTTCCTTTGTGTATACTCTGAAGAGTGGGATTCCTATGTGGTATGGTAATTCTATGTTTAACTTTTTGAGAAGCTGCCAAGCTGTTTTCCTCTTTAACTTTTTAAGGTTCTATTCAACATAGAAACTAAAGTTGTAGACATTATATCCCTGAAGGTCAATATCCCTTGAACTGCGTCCAGATTTTTGGAATCAAACTCATTATTTCATTAATTATATCTGTTCCTTTGAGTAACACATGATACAAGCTTCCAGAAAGACATCCTTACATTAAATATGATTATATAATAGAATTTCCCCTGGTATGTTGGGCACTGGTGACGAGGAAGTAACTGATGATTCTGGTCGTTAAAAAAGAATAACTAAATGCAAATTAAAACCACAGTGGCATACCACCTCACACCTGTCAGAATGGCTATCATCAAAAAAATGCAGATAACAAATGTTGGCAAGGATGTAGAGAAAAGGGAACCCTGGTACACCATTGGTGGGAATGTAAATTAGTGCAGCCACTGTAGAAAACAGTATGGATGTTTCTCATAAAACTAAAAATAGGACTATCATATGACCCAGCAATTTCATTCCTGGGTATATGTCTGAAAAAAAGGAAAACACTAATTCAAAAAGATACATGCACCCCGATGTTCATAGCAGCATTATTAATACAACAAACTAGTGAAAATAAGAAAAAAGAAACAGACTCACAGATATAGAGAACAAATTAGTGTTACCAGTGGGGAGAGGGGAGGGGCAACATAGGGGTAGGGGATTAACTACAAACTACTATGTATAAAATAAGCTACAAGGATATGTTGTACAGAACACAGAATATAGCCAATATTTTATAATAACTATAAATTTAAAAGTTGTGAATCACTGTGCCATACACCTGATACATAGTATTGTACATAAACTATACCTCAATTAAAAAAAAAAAAGAATGCCTAACATCTACCTGGCTCACCATAAAACTCACTCAGCTGCATTGTCTGTTACACAGAAAGATTCTACAATCTTCGTAGAAAACTGTAGTAAAGTCTTTAGTTTCCGGGAACTTTTATTTCTATTTTATTTACCACCTTCTCTGTGTTTTTTAATATAACTAATTCAAGCCCTACTTTAAAAATAGTAGGAGAAGAATGCAAGAAGGAAAACAGTGAAGAGGAAAAAGGAGAGAGAGAAAAAAAACTGAGATCAAAAACTCAATGTCACATTAAGAAAACGTTTTTTAATAACAGCTTTGGCAGTCATTTGTCTCATGGCTGCAATTAACCCCATGGATTATTCACATGGGAACCATTTTTAATAGAATACTTCTATACCAGTTCAGTTCTCTTTATTTTTCACAATTAATATTTGTCTTTCCTGTGGGATTACCTTCTTTATAGAGAATTTAAATATTCAAATAAAAGACCTTTAAATAATTTTAAAAGAAAAAAATTAGCCATCCCTTCTCTTAACTATTTATATGTCAATCGGGGTATTTAAAATTATTGTATAGATAAACTATAGACTGGCCTTCATATATGCCTATTCTACTATTGTTTCTCATTGGTGGGGAAAATGCTGAGAAATAATTATCATTCTAGGTGAGAATATTTATTTTCATCTAACTCTTTGTATTTTCTGTAATGTTTTAAGGAAAATTAAATAACCCTTGCGAACTGAAATGCAAGGATGAAATTACATATTATTGTGGCCATGCTATGTTGCATTTTCTTTTATTAAAAATGAATATATCAGTTTAGATTTATTTGACAACGGTTTATGCCTTCAGAGTCCAAGTTTTAAAGGTTCGTTCTGTACAGTAATACTTCAGCAAGATACATCTCCCTTGTCTGCAGGATCTCATTTATAATCTAGGCTCACCTTCTGCTTCCTGCAGTAATAAACGTTCTTTCCTGCAAGATTTTAGATGAGATATTGAGTCCCAGCGCTTATCCCCTTTACAACCTATTGCCCTGTGAGAAGGGTGTTTCTTTTTGTGGCCTTCAGAGGGAAAAAACTCACTTGACTCATTTTTCCAAAGCAGCTTTTTTAATGTGTTTGGAATTGCTTTCTGAATACTGTCTCTCATATTACTATTGAGGTGTTATATGTGAGATAGAAAATAGAAAAAACATTTAGATGACTGCTTTCTCGATGAAAAAAATATAGCTTCAATTCAATAAAAAATGTTTTTCTTGGTTCTCTATGTCTTTGAAGATTTTGATGTTTAAACAACTTTCATTAACAGCCGGAGAAAAATGTATTTAAATATGTAAAGAAAGTAATGTAAAAACTCTACCACCCAGCCACTTTACTTTTTAAAATTTAATTTTATCTATTTATACAGCACGTTCTTATTAGTTATCTATTTTATACATATTAGTGTATACATGTCAATCCCAATCTCCCAATTCATCCCACTATCCCCCCCACCCCACTTCCCCCCTTGGTGTCCATAGGTTTGTCCTCTACTTCTGTGCCTCCATCTCTGCCTTGCAAACCAGTTCATCTCTACGATTTTTCTAGATTCCACATATATGCGTTAATATACAATATTTGTTTTTCTCTTTCTGACTTACTTCTTTCTGTATGACAGTATCTAGGTCCATCCACGTCTCTACAAATGACCCAATTCCATTCCTTTTCATGGCTGAGTAATATTCCATTGTATATATGTACCACATCTTCTTTAAGCATTCTTGTGTCAATGGACATTTACGTTGCTTCCATGACCTGGCTATTGTAAATAGTGCTGCAATAAACATTGGGGTGCATGTGTCTTTTTGAATTATGGTTTTCTCAGGGTATATGCCCAGTAGTGGGATTGCTGGGTCATATGGTAATTCTATTTTTAGTTTTATAAGGAACCTCTATACTGTTCTATATAGTGACTATATCAATTGACATTCCTGCCAACAGTGTAGGAGGGTTCCTTTTTCTCCACACCCTCTAGAGCATTTATTATTTGTAGATTTTTTGATGATGGCCATTCTGACTGCTGTGAGGTGATAACTCATTGTAGTTTTGATTTGCATTTCTCTAATAATTAGTGAGGTTGAGAATCTTGTCATGTGCTTCTTGAACATCTGTATGTATTCTTTGGAGAAATGTCTATTTAGGTCTTCTGCCCATTTTTGGATTGTGTTTTTTATTTTTTTGATATTTCACTCCATGAACCGCTTGTATATTTTGGAGATTAATCCCTTATTCATTGCTTCATTTGCAAATATTTTGTCCCATTCTGAGGGTTGTCTTTTCATCTTGTTTATGGTTTCCTTTTCTGTGCAAAAGCTTTTAAGTTTCCTTAGGTCCCACTTGTTTATTTTTGTTTTTATTTTCATTACTCTAGGAGGTGGGTCAAGAAAGATCTTGCTGTGATTTATGTCAAATAGTATTCTTCCTATGTTTTCCTCTAAGATTTTATAGTGTCTGGTCTTAACATTTAGGTCTTTAATCCATTTTGAGTATATTTTTGTGTATGGTATTAGGAAGTGTTCTAATTTCATCCTTTTACATGTAGCTGTCCAGTTTTCCCAGCACCACTTATTGAAGAGACTATCTTTTCTCCTTTGTATTCTCCAAAAATTGTATTTAAATATGCACAGAAAGCAACGTAAGAAATCTACCACCCAACCACTTTAAAACACACATTCTCGGGAGTGATTTTTAAAATAGAAGATGATATATGCTCTCAGAGCATGCTTACCTATATGTGCAGGGCAGAAAGTCCTTCCTTGTCCTTCCAGTGACTCTCCTTCCCAGCAGATTAACAGACTCATTTCCCAGCTGTTATTGGTTTAAAAGGCAAAGGAAGCTCTAGCAGTACTCTGAATAGGGCTGGTCCATTTCCCTGTCATGTTTCCTCCAGGCCATCACTTCTCCAGCTCTTTGTGCAGCTCTGCTCCCTAAGGAAGATGCTTTCTGAGACCATACAAGTTTCAGAAGGTTGTAGAACATTTGTACCGTATACAGAGGATTGCCAAACAAATGTGCATCACCCCAGTGATATTGCCAGGAGGAGGTATACAGTAGTGTTTAAGAACATGAGCATTGGACCAAGGAAGAGCTGTCACCTGAAAACTGTGCCCTAGAACAGGGCAGTGAACATCTTGAGTCTCGGTTTCCTCATCTATGTAATGGGGACAATAATATCTGCATTGGAGCTAGTTATAAGGTTAAAAGAGTTATTGGATGATTAATAAATGGTAGTTAGTATTATTACTTTATTTTAAATATATCTTTAAAGTATAGAAACTACCATTTAAAACCAAGTTCAATTTCAGAGAATACATAGAATTGAAAAGTCTTTTTGGAGTTAAAATTCCCAAATTCCTCATCTTCCAACATTGTCAAACCAAACAATAGACATAACAAAAGCCTCCTAGGGGAGAACTTTTAGAAATCTCAGTTGGAAACTTTATTTTTTTTTTACGGTACGCGGGCCTCTCACTGTTGTGGCCTCTCCCGTTTCAGAGCACAGACTCCGGACCCGCAGGCTCAGCAGCCGTGGCTCACAGGCCCAGCTGCTCAAACCCATGTCCCCTGCATTGGTAGGCGGACTCTCAACCACTGCACCACCAGGGAAGCCCAGGGAAACATATTTTTATTTCCCCTGAATTAATCTGTCTATGCCTTGTCCCTATTTATCCAGCTCTATGCAGCTATATGGTATCTGGAGGGCTTTAAAAGATTTTTATTTTATTTTTTCCTGAGATGATAAATACTGTGGCATAACTGATTCTTGAATGTTAGAAGACTGGAAATGGTGGGATAAAATCAGGCCTTCCAAGTTGTAACTGGAGGCAATATTCTTAGCTCAATTTCCCTTAGTTATGTTTGTTTTAACTGTACAATTTAATTACATTGCAATAAAAAGCACACTATGCAAGTAACCATGCCGGGGCCACAAAGAGAGCACACTAACATTTTCATTTATTTTGTTGTGTAAGGGAATGATTCCATTATGATTTTCTACAACAGAGGACAAATAATATGTATCAATGGATACTAAAAGCCAGAGTCTCTTACTAAGTGCTGGGCATTGTATTAGATATAGTGTTGTAGATGTTCCATAGGCAAACTAGTCCCTGCCTTCTCAGAACTGAAAATCATGGGAGAGAAATAAGGCATTTTCACAAATATCAAAACTATAAATCATGTGAGAAGATCACAAAAGGTAAAAAAAAAAAAAAAAGAGTCTTTATGGGAACAAAAAATAATTGACGTGCATACTTCCTACTGAGACCTTTAGGAAGGTTTTGCACAGTGGTGGCATTTGAACTGGAAGGGATTTCAACAGAAGAGACAGATGAGGTTAGGGTGATCCAGAAGAAAAACTGTGAACAAAGGCATTGAACAGCAAACTGTCTAGTGTGGCTGAATACACAGGAGCAGTGAGAGAAGGCATACATGTCACAGCATGGGTCACATGGAGGGCACATATTTTAGGGATATTGACAGGACAGGAAAGATGGAGGATTAAGGAGAAAGAGTAAGGAGGGGGAAAGATCTCAGAGCGCATGGTGACCTATCCCAGGAGGGATCATTCCAGTGAAAATAGAAAGAGAAAGTTCACTGCTGGGGTTGAGGGAGGGCAGTGGAATCAAAGGGATAAAGAACAATTGATGACGGACGCCATTACTCTTCTCTGGTCTCGTGGATGTTAACATGGAGAGGAGAGGAGGTGTAAGAAGAACCAACCAGGAGAGCAACACCCTTTAGCCGGCAGCTTAAGTATGACTTCCTCAAGGAAGCCTTCTTTGTCCTCACCCTTTCTATCTAAATTTTGAAAAATAAATAAATAAATAAATTTGGTCAGATTCCCCAGCTATCTGCTCTGAGTTCTCGGGAGCCTAACAGGAAATAGGTGGCACACTCAACGTGGAAAACTGATGAGCTCAAGAAGAAGATGATTCACCACGTGCACGCAGGGTTACAGTGCAGTGAGGACAGCCAGACTGTCACGTGGGAGCTGTGCCCATGGCTAGGCCTGGGTGACAAGGGAAGGAAGTGGTTCCCAGGACCTAAAGAGAGCAGTATAACTACTGCCATGCCAGGGTTGGACTGAGAGGGGACCTGGGAGGTAGTTACCCTGACCTTGATCCCCTTTTGCTCTCCTATATCCTCATGAACACAAAGGGAAGCCAGAGAGCAAGGAAACATGGGTGTAGCCCAAAGAGGTCAGCCTCCCAGGCCAGAGCAGAGCAGAGAAGGGATGTTACTGAATCAGTCAACTGGACCCCTGCTGGGGTCCTAGCCCAGGCCGAGACCCTTTTCTCCGCCAGGGAGGTTCTTTTTCCGATCAGATTCACACAGCCGGTTATGAAACCAATGCTGAGACTGGAACAGTGCAAGCTTATTCACTGGCCAAAGAATGCAGAAGCTGGCACCTAGTTCACAAATCAACTCCTCAACCCAATTTGGGCAGAGACACCAAATATATAGGAGGCTCAAAGTAAAAGGGAGGGATTTGGAAAGAGTGGGAGGAATATTCATGAGTTTTCTGAGAACAGGGGTGTGGTTTGGACCTAGAACTGAGGCAACTCTCCTTTCCAGTCCTTGTCTGGGCTTTTCCTGTTGTTGTCATGGCAATCATCAACTTTCATGGCACTGGTGGGTGTGTCATTTAACTAATGGATTACAGTGAGGGTATAATGAGGCTCATGGTCTACTGGAAGTCGAATCTTCTGCCATTTGGGCCCAGTTGGTTCTAACCAGTTCTTGTTTTTTTTCTCTTTGCAGCTTCCTCCTGAAACTTTAATAAGAGTAATTGGTTTCTATTGGAGGGAGAGGCAGGGGTATGATTCTGGAAAAACATCTGTGGTAACAGGGGGAGGACTCACATGAAAAGCAAAGAGAGATTGTCTACCCCCATGTGCACTCATAGTTTCTTGGTTTCTTATTTATAGCACTTGTCACAATTAAAGCTAAAAAATGAATTATATAATTAGTAGTTTAGCATCTATCTTTCTATTAGAATGTAAACTCCTTGAGGACAGATATACTTTAGGTCTTTTTCTCTGCTTATTACTGGTACCTGGCCTAATGCTTGATATGTAGAAGCTCTCATTAAATATTTATTGATTGTATAAATGAATGAATGGATTAAAACAATAAACTATTTCTACTTTAATATATATTGTAGGTGTCTTTAAAAAATTAAAGTTCAAAAGATCTCAAATGAGTTCAAAAGAACTCAAATGTACTTTTCATTGAGACTTGGATTAATTTTAAGCTATACCTATGTTAAAAAACAAAATTAAATAGAGTAAATTTAAAGACCTAATTGACTTGTTCAAAGATTCATGAATCCAGAAGCATCCCAAAGAACAACAGGAAGGATGATCCAAGGGGGTGTGAAAACATGCATCTCAGGTTGGGACTTGAACCCAAGTGTCCAGGACTTGAACCTGGCCATAACCCACGGTCTTCCAACTGAGATCACACACCTGGTTTCAGGACTTAATGAAGCTCAAGTTCTTGATGTCTCATCACAGAAAGAATTCAGTGAGAGGCAAAGTGATAGTAAGAAGTGGATTTATTTAGAGAGAAACACACTCCACAGACAGAGTGTGGGCCATCTCAGAAGGCAAGAGCCCATACCAGGGTATGGGGTTGATAATTTTTATAGGAGTGGGTAATTTCATAGGCTAATGAGTGGGAGGAGTATTCCAGCTATTTCGGGAAGGGGTGGGGATTTCCAGGAATTGGGCCACTGCCCACTTTTTGATCCTTATGGTCAGACTTGGAAATATCATGGCGCCTGTGGGTGTGTCATTTAGCTTGATGATGTGTTACAATGAGCACATACTAAGGCTCAAGGTCTAGTGGAAGTCAACTATCTGCCATCTTGGACCTAGTTGGTTCTAATCGGTTTATGTTGTGTCCTTAGGCTATGTCATTCTTTCAAAGGTTGTTTCCTGCCTTCTTCCCTCCTGTTTCAGTTGTACAAAATGGAAGGTTTTATAGGAAGAAGGGTGAACCCAAGGGAGATTTTAGTGCAAGAAAAGAAAGGATTATTTTTAGGCCAGGACATCTTCTTTTTTGGGGGAAGGGAATGACAAGGGTTTAATCATGCAGATTACCTCTTCTTTCTCTGGGGGATGGAAAGGGCCTACATGACCGATTACCTTACTGGTGCTTGACTAGAAAATTCCAGACTGGTCAATTAAGATTACATTTCTGGGAGAAGTTGAAACTGCAATTAGATCAGGTATTAAATCTAGGTTTGGTATCTTGGGCTTTCAGCATGAGTGATGCCATTTTGGGTTTGTGGTTTTCTTTTCAACACCTAGAAGAAAATCTGTCAAGCTGAAAGTTTTTTCTTGTAGTTGTGACTATAATTTTACTTTTTTCACTGATTCTCTTTCTTGGATGTAGGCCCATCGATCTTTGTGTGATTAGCAACATAAAGATAAAGGTCCTAATTATTTGTCACCATTTCACATTTAATTATGGCAGCTGACACTACAGGAGAAAATTCTGTCACAGAACCCTTCATGTCTCCAAATCTTAAACAGACTGAAAAAATTGCTTGCTTCTGCTTTTTGCCTTATGTTCAACAAATAAAGGTCAATAAATCTATATTGACTAAACATTCTCTTAAATCAGTAACAAGATTCTTTATCAATTACATGTGAGTGAAACCAAGCACGACCCTACAAGGCCCTCCCAGCTACAAAAGCCTTTCTGTGTCTTCCATTTCTTGTTCGTAGTAAAAGACTTTAGTCTCCTAGACCTTCCCTTGGTTCCAAAGAGTGGATTCAAGTAGTTACTCATTAGGGAAATGAGGGAATGCAGAAACAAAGGAAAAACAGTTAAGAAGCACTAGTTCAGTGATAAAAGAGTCCTAGTTCTTCCTCAAGGGAGGTATGTATATATGTAACAATCTGACACACATCTTTGAGTTATTCTGCAGGAACTAAGACTCCCACCCAGGTGGAGGATGGTAACTACATGCTGAGACTCTAGACTGCTTGCAACCAGAAGGTGGATGATTGACATTCCTGCAACTCTACCCTGTTACCTCACCACCAACCAATCAGAAGAAAGTCATGTACCCGCAGTCCTTCCCCAAATGTTGACTTTAGAAACTCTTCCACAAAAACCATTGAAGAGCTTGGGTTTTTAAGCAGGAGCCAACCGTTCTCTTTGGTTGGCCCTGCAATAAACACTTCTCTGCTCCAAACTCCAATGTTTTGGTTTGTTTGACCTCACAAGTCTGGCACATGGACTTGGTGTCAACAAAAACATTAATCAGTAGATCTAAGAGAGAAATGGAAAATTTTATTTGACCCTGGGTTATAACCCAGGAACAGCCTGTCAGAAAGCTCCAAGAACTGTTTGCCCATTAGTGGTCAAAGCACAGTTATATGAGATTTTGAAACAAGAGGGCTGTATACTAAATGACATTGACAGCTTACACAACTCAGGTCTACATGTACAAAGCAAGTAGCGGGGCATGTGTCTTCATGGGCCCTTACAAGATTCAGAAGGAAGGTTATCTCCTAAGATGGATGTGTGCAGATGCATAACACACACTAAAAGGGAGGGAGGAGGCCTAAATGGGCAGAGAAAAATTTTATGGTTAAAATTTTATGTTTAAAATTTTCTTGTCTTGCCATAAAATATGAATTTTATTTCATCATTGGGTTGGACAACATGAGGAGAAGCACCTACCAGAGTGACTTTTATAGGTGAACTTCAGTGGTTACAGGGGAGCGACATACAGAGTAGGGAGGGACATTTATCTATTTATTTTCTTTTTGGCTGCTCTGGGTCTTCATAGCCGTTGGTGGGCTTTCTCTAGTTGCAGTGAGCAGGGGTTACTCTTCGTTGTGGTGCGTGGCCTTCTCATTGTGGTAGCTTCTCTTGTTGCGGAGCACAGGCTCTAGGTGTGTGAGCTTCAGTAGTTGCAGCATGTGGGTTCAGTAGTTGTGGTGCGTGGGCTCAATAGTTGCGATGTGCAGGCTCAGTAGTTGTAGCTCATGGGCTCTAGAGCACAGGCTCAGTAGTTGTGGAACACAAGCTTAGGTTTTCTGCAGCATGTGAGATCTTCCCGGACCAGGGATCAAACCCATGTCCCCTGCATTGGCAGGAGATTCTTAACCACTTAGCCACCAGGAAAGTCTGGGATATTTATCTATTCATATTCTGGTTATTTACCAAGGACATCCTGTCTGCTAGACAATCTGCTAAAAGATTTCAATGTAATCATGAGCAAATAAACATATTCCCAGCTCTAAAAGAATTTTTAGCATAAAGAGAGAGGCAGAAAAGAAGAAAAAATAGTAGGATAGAGTGGTTGGGGAAGAGATATGGGGGGAGGGAAGACTACTATGTGACTCTGGGAGGGGCAACTGATTCAGACTTGGGGTGGAGTGAAAGAAGACAGGTCTGGAGAAATTGACATCTGGGCTGCGCCCTAAGGGAAGAGTAAGAGGTAAGGTGATTTGGAGTGTATTGTATGTGTATAATGGGTGCCATTAAAGGATGTGCTAAAAGATCCAATTTTCATTTAAACAGATCACTCTTCCTGGCTGCTTTGTGCAAAATGGATTGAAGAAGGGGAGGAATGGAAGCATAAGTCCACTTAAGAATGAATTATTGGGACTTCCCTTGTGGCACAGTGGTTAAGAATCCACCTGGTCTAGGAAGATCCCACATGCTGTGGAGCAACTAAGCCCATGAGCCATAACTACTGAGCCTGCACTCTAGAACTTGCAAGCCATAACTACTGAGCCCACGTGCTGCAACTACTGAAGCCTGCGCCCTCTAGGGCCTGCGTGCCACAACTACTGAGCCCACCGTGCTGCAACTACTGAAGCCTGTGCGCCTAGAGCCCATGCTCTGCAACAAGAGGAGCCACTGCAATGAGAAGCCCACACACCGCAATGAAGAGTAGCCCCTGCTTGCCACAACTAGAGAAAGCCGGTGCACAACAATGAAGACCCAACACAACCAAAAGTGAAAAAAGAAAAGAAAAGAAAAGAAAGAAAGCATTATCCTGGAAGACAGTGGCAATTGTAAATAGGAAGAGGAATGGGCAGATTCTATATATATTTGGAGGAAGAAATGACAGGATTTGCTAATGGATTGGATTGAGGAGGAGAAAACAGGATGAAACAAAATGTTCCTTAGATTTCTGGCTTGAGCGTCTGGGCAGATGGTGGTTCCATTGTCCAAACTGTGGAAGACCAGAAGGTAGATGATTTCAAGGGATGGGGAAGGCTTTGAACAAGTCAGTTTTTAGATGCACAGTAGACATTGAAATAGAAAAAACTGTGGAGGCAGACACCAGGGTGAAATTACTTGAAGAGAAAATGGGAATGAAGAAGTGAAAAAGAAGGAAGAAGTGAAAAAGAAGTAAGAAGTGAGAAAAAGTAAGTGTAGAACATGTTTGGGGGTATTTTGCAGTGAAAAGCAAAAGAGAAATAAGGAGAAATCTGGAGAGAGTTGTTGGGTAAAGGAAGGTTGATGTTTTAAAAAGGACACACCAGAGCATGTCTGTTGTGCTGATGGGAACTAGCCAGTAGAAACGGAGAGACTGATGCTGCTGCAGTGAGAGGAAATAGTCAAAGGAACAAAGTCTGAGAAAAAGAGAGACGGTGGCCAAGACACAAGAGGAAGGTAGTAAGAGGAAGAGGAAATGAGGAAGGCAAAGAACATGAAAGAAGAGAGAGTTCTTAATTCTATTTTATCCATGAAGAATCAGGAAAGGTCATCCTGGAGTGAAGGAGCAAGAAAGTGTGGAAAGAGAGGGGAAGGTGTGAACTAAAGAGCAGTTTCAGATATCGGGGCAGAAAACTCGCCAGGGAAATGTAGTGGGATTGTCGGGTGCAGTTGGATGCCCGTTAGGGTGTTAAAAAATGGTTTAAAAGGACAATTTAGATGATGCAAACAAACTGTGTAACACTTCATGGTGTGGATAGTCACCTTTCGGACAACTGCAAAATGGGGTGGAAGGCAGGAAGCTTGTAGAGGATAAAGAATAAAGACTAAGGAAGAGACAAATGAAATATCTGATTGGCCGAGCCCATATTGTCAACTCTGGGGTAAGAAGGCCCAGAGTCAGCTTGGTGTCTAGGGATTGGCTGACTGAATAGACTGTGTTTCTGGTCAGGGGGAGGATTTACAAGAAAACGAAAGTTATCTAAGAAGTTTCAATTTGCTGATGTGCACCCCAGGCAGAAGCGGTTCCATCTTGGGCCTAGAAAATTATTTCAACAGGTGTTTGTAATCATGAGTTGGATGCCACCAGTCACCGTGTAAGTCCTCTGCATCATTTTCCTAGCAGCCATTAGCAACTTCGGTGCTGATATGTGTTTAAGTAGGTTGGGGTTTTGACAGGTGAATGTGATAGAAGAAGAGAGGGCAAGTGTGTGTAAGGTGGTTGTTGGGAGTGACTGACCGTGAAGTCTAAACTGGGAAGCAGGGACATGAAAACAGAAGAGGAACGATGAAGAGTAGAAAGTGATCACTTAAAAATGTTAAGAGTGTCAAAGTATTACTAGAGTGTATGTAGTGGAAAAGTGAGCTGGAAAGGTAGGAGGTGGTATTTAAGAAGAAGCATATTCAAGTTTGATTTTAGGTGCCATTACCGTGAGGTCAAGGACTAGACTCCAACCTTGGGTGTGGGTCTCTGAGGTGGGGTAAAGGAAATGCTTACTGGAGCTGGGAGGCCAAGGCCAAGAAAGCCAGGATGTGTCATCCTTGTGGATGTCAAGTGTCAGTGAGAGTGGTGACAATTGTAAGCATCAGAAGACAGTGAGCAAAAATCTTCAAAGAGAGAAGCCTAGGAAGGGGGTCAGTAGATGACAGCCAAAGGAGTGAAGAAAATGTAGCAAAAAGGAAGGCAGGAGAATCAAAGGATCTGGGCTTTAAAGGAGGAGAAAAGGCTTACATATGGAAATGAGGAGCACTCTATGCTTTACTTCTAGCCCTGAGATAAAAAGAGTGTGAGGGTTGCCAAGAGTGGTGTCCTCAGGGAACTGCCAGGTTTCATTAGACCAGAAGTACAAGGTATATTCAAGTAGTTGGAGGCAGAGAGGAGTTTGCTGAGCATGGATCTAGAATTCCTCAAGGCATGTGAAGGGCTGAGAGAGAGCAGGAAAGGTTTGGGCAAGATCAGCGCTGTATGAGGGAGAGAGTCTGGAAAAGGGACTGAGAACAAGACCAGGGGGGCGAGGGATAAAAATGGAGGGGAGATAGTCTTGTGACTATAAATGGAAATTGGGCCCCTGGAAATTGTGACAACTGAGCCAAGGGGAAAGGACGGTTTCTTCTGAGGTCTCCAAAATAAATGTTCCCTCCCTACCCACTCCCCGTTGCTCTGAAATTGATACTGGCTCTCTTTTAAGGGATGAAGGGGTTGCCAGAAGAGGTAAAAGGGAAGAGACACTGAAGAGAAGAGAAAAAATACTTCTTCAGGTCATTTGCAAAACAGAGTTATTTTCTGATCAAAATATTATCAACTGTCTTCCTTGACAATTTACAAGGGATGGAAATTTTAAGAAGTAGCAATCCCTTATTAATATCCCCACTAGAGAATATCACTGCTGGTATTTTTGAAAAATTCTCACCTGACTTCCCCACACACATACATTTTAATCTTCACTGAGATGATATAGAAATTGAAAATCACAGTGGAGGGGAGGAAAGCTGAGAAAGCTCACTTTCTAGAGACCGGATTTCTCCAGAAAAGTGGTGATATTAGCAGCAGAGAGTGGAAGGAGTAGGGGGACTTGGGAGTGTTAAGGAGAGTTGGCAATATCCACAGTGGCTGCATTGGTGATGTCAAAAGGAAATCAACATGGGATGGATATTAACTGACCAACACTGAGCCTGTAGACCTCTGAATTCTTCCATTTCCCCCAAGATTCTAAAAGTGGGCATTTTACTAACTCCTACTACTCCCCTACACCAAAATTAGGAAAGATGTCATTGAAAGCATCACTTATTCTAGAAAATTCCTAGCAACGTTTGAAAGATCACACCAGCCAAACTGAGTTTCAAATTCTCCCCTGTAACTGCTAATAATTGTCACTGTTCAATACTATGGGATCATTCTCCTTCTCTCCCTAAAGGTTGACTTAAGAAATCAAAGAAAGAAAAGAAGAAATTAAAAGAAATAAAAAGTATTTAATTCAGATCTTGACACATATCAAAAAGGAGGAAATGACTTTTAAAAGAATACAGCAGTCAACTTCTTTTGTCAGATACCACATGGTGAGGTGAGAGGAGGCCTGACTCCCTGAAAAGCAAAGCTGCCCTGCATTCACCTCAAATTAAGTAATGTAGTTGAGACTTATTGTAAAAGTTTATATTTTTCTAAGAGAGTGTATTCTTTCAAATGCACTCTGAAAGAATTCTAAAAGAATTATTTTCCTAAACAAAATTTCCACATTTTAAGAAACTGATATGCTATTTAAAAGTTTTTCTTTTGTACTTGTTGACTGTAATACAACTTCCAATAACTCTGCTATTGGTAAGGGCCTTAATCTCCAAGGCTATGATTCTTGCTCTCACATTCTCTAGACAGCAGCATGGCCCAAGGTGGCAGCAGGTGCATAGAACTGCTGACCTGGAGAGCAGAGAGGTGGACAGTGCTGGGTGGGAGGGCTGCAGGGCCAGAGCAGGCAGGCCAGGGACAGGCAGACAGCAGAAGACTAGGACTCAGACACCTTGGGATCTGAGGCCCCTGACCAGAGGTGGAAGTTGGAGAGAATTAGTGCACAGGGACAGGACTGGGCAGATGCAGATGGAGAAGAGAGGAACTCACCACATCAGAGTAGCTTTATCCTTGGAAAAAACTTCCTGTTTGCCTTGCTTCTGAGTCTCTTTCAAGACAGGGTGGCTGTGGGATAAATAAGCAACGCAGACACATGACTGAGCTGAGGGGCTTTTTCCTTAGATGTAGCCTGAAAAAGAAATGCATATCAAATCCTCATGAATCTTTTCCCCTAAGGATTTGAATTTGAGATAAAAATTCTCCTGGGTTTGTTCTTACAGAATGGATAAGGGTCCCAGTGAATAGATGTATTTTTTTTAACCAGGCAATTGTGTTCCTATCCATTATAAAGAGGACCCTCAAAGGACATCTTCTGCCCGTGAAGTTCTAAGCCCTTCAAAAAACCAAAGATGTCCTCTTATCTTTCCTTCATTGTATAAAGAGACAGGGACAAAGGAGGAAAACATAGTCAAACTATCACCTATGACTTTATTTTCTTTTCCCTCATTCTGATTCTTCAATGCCTTTCCTTTTTCAGTCCAACTCTAGAGTTTCTGCAAATTTCTCCTCTTATTCAGTGTTCCTGTGTATTTACAGCTGATAGCTAAGTCTGAGAATAATAATAGTTACCTTTATAACAGTGACCTACAAAAAGTACTCAATAAATAATCAACTGAATTAATTTGTAATTGATTGTCATTATTAGCTGAATAAGCACTTACTACCTGCCAGACTCTGCATTTAACATTCATTATTTTATTTATCTTTAAAATAATTTGAGATTGATATTTTTCTCCCCACTTCACAGAAAAGGAAACTGAGCCACAGAAAGGGTATGCTGCCTCTTTCAGCAGGTACCAATATGACATGTAGTAAGTGGTGGAGCCAGGTTTGGAACTGTAGCAGTTTTGACCAGACTGTACTCTCAGTCACTAGAGTTTTAAGTCCATATGGTCAGCATTGTGACCTAAGGTGGGGCTGGGAAAAGAAAAGCAGGCGTAAAGAATCTAGGAGCTTTTAATGATATTTTGTAAGAATTCTTTTAATTTTTTATTATTAATATTTCAAATAAAAAAAATAAAGAGAATGGTAAAATTGTTACCAAGTCCAAGCTCGGTCTGTTCGCCGTACGACAGACCAATAAATCAGGAGACAAGGTGCTGAGGCAAGGAATAGCGACTTTATTCGGAAAGCCAGGTGTCCGAGAAGATGGCGGGCTAGGGTCCCCCCAAAAACCATCTTATCGGGGTCTGGATGCCAGTTTCTTTTATAGAATAGCAGAGGAGGTGAGGAAGTAAAGTAAGAAGGCCATTAGTTTTTCCTGGCTTGGCCAGCATCAGGGAGGGGAAGTGTTAATTTCTTCTTTTCTGCAGCCATTCACAGATGGGCAGGGTCAGATTGTCTCCCTGTGAGCTGAACAAAGGCACTTTAGTTTAACATTCAGGCAGAGGGGCAGGGTTCCCGGACAGGCCATTATATATGATTATAATAACAAAAGCAACGAAAAGCAAAAGTTAACATCAAAGAAGCAGATCCAGCATGGAGTCAAAACTGGCCTTTCCCTGTTACAGAAAGAGCATTCTCGTGTCATCACTCAACTTCAAAAATTATCAGTCTTGTTTCATGTGAACTTGTAGCCCCCACCAATGCCCTAAATCACTTGAAGTAATTCCTAGACATTGTGTCATTTCATCTATAAGTATTGTATATATCTTTGAAAGATCTAACTCTATGAAAAATCCCTCAATATTATTATTTCAGCTAATAGATACAATATAAAATTTAAAAATTAGGCTATTCTGATTATTTAAGTACTTTTAGAAAGTATCAAATACTATTCTGATAAAGTGGAATGAAATAGAAGAAAGCTGTTCTCTAGTGCCCATAGACATTTCTGAGATGTGGAGAGCCTAGGTGCCTATTTTAATGGGGGGTATAATGCCGAAGGTAGGGTGAGGTGTTACAACTAAGGAGAGAAGTTTTGTATTAGGATATACACTGCATTTCAAGTATTGAGATTTTGTCCTTGAATATCATTCTTGGGAAAATGAACCTTAATATACATCTTATCTTTGGAAGATTTGTGATCTTCCATCTTTCAGTGTTACTGGTTTCCAAGGATGCCATGTTCTCCACAAATTGCTATCTGCTGAAGTGATGTTTATTTTTGCTGTATAGGTCTAGAGAGCCTTTGGCTCTACATCTCTGGTATTTTTTAACTGTATATTTTCTGGGACATAAGCAATCTGAAAATGGTAGGATTTTCTGAACTACACACATTTTAAATTTGTATATTTGTATCAAATGGAGAGGTTCATTTTTAGAAGGTTGTTTATAGAAATTGGGGAGTGACTTTTGAGTATCTTCAGTTTTTTGAAAGGACACTGGATTCTGCATTAGACAAGCCCCCATTATTGTTTAATATTCCACACTGCCTTGTGTACTTAAGTGTCTCTCAAAATATATAGAAATAACATTTTAAAAAAAAACAAACTGGGCTTCCCTGGTGGCGCAGTGGTTGAGAGTCTGCCTGCCAATGCAGGGGATACGGGTTCGTGCCCCGGTCCGGGAAGATCCCACATGCCATGGCGCGGCTGTGCCCGTGAGCCATGGCCGCTGAGCCTGCGCGTCCGGAGCCTGTGCTCTGCAACGGGAGAGGCCACAACAGTGAGAGGCTGCGTACTGCAAAAAAACCCCAAAAAACTAAAAACACTATGAGTAGGGATTGTGTTCGACTCGAACATAAAATGGGGACTAAAACAGACATCGGCTCAGCCCGCTCAGAAGAGGTAAACATTAAACATATAATCCTACTAAATAAAGTTAGAAACTGCGAAGAAGAGGAGTAAGATGCTGTAAGAAATAATAATGGAAAAGTCCCAACTGAATTGGAAGAGGAAGGTGACAGAAGCCCATAGTGAGGGAATGATGTATGCTGTGACCTGAAGGATGGCTGGAGTCAGCAAGATGAAGCATTTGAGGAAAAGAAAAGAGCACATGTAAAGCTCCTGAGGCATGCAGGAACTCAACAAGGTCAAGGACTCAAGCTGAGTCAAAAGGACAATGTGAAGTGGGAGAAGATGAGGTTGGAAAGATAGAGCCTTGTAGGTCATAGTAAAATACTTGAATCTCATATAAAGTGAGAAGCCACTGAAAGGTGTTAAAGCTGGAGAGTGATTTGGTCTTTTGAAATATTTTAAAGATTACCTTGATTGTTGTATGGAAGCTTCACAGTAGGGTCTTAAACAGAGGAATAGGGGGGACCAATTAGGAGTATATCACTGTCATCCAGGTAGGAGAATTTGTCCAAGGAGAGAGGAAGAAACCTATAGATGAAGTATATTTTTGGATATAGAATTCATGGGACCTAATGATGGATTGTTGATCCAGCTGCCAACATAGGGCATATTGAGATCAACATCATCCAGGCTCTTGGGCTTTTCACACACAAATCCTTTCTAAATAGTGATGGCCTTGCCACTTGTATGGTCTCATATTATAGCAATAATAATTTATAATATTAATTTTTGGCACCTGTGCTAAGTGCTCTACTTTGATGTTTCATTTAATCCTCCTCCTTGTCCTATGGAGTACTATGATTTTTAGAGATTAGAAAATGAAAATTTACAGAGATCAAGTGAAGTGTTCAGTCACATGGCTAATAAATAACAGATCTGGGCCTCAATTTCTTCTCTCCAACTTCAAAGGTTGTGCTCTTACGGGCAATAGGACATTGCCTCAGCATCCCTACAGCAATAATGGTTGTCTGCTCACCCACTGGGGCTCTTGGGGGTTTAGAGGTGAGGCCTGGGCTTCGGAGTTCAGATCCCAGGGAGAGGACTGGGGTTGGCCGCGTGAACACAGCCTGAAGGGGGCTAGTGCGCCACAGCTAGCTGGAAGGGAGTCCGGGAAAATGTCTGGAATGGCCTAAGAGGCAAGAGACCATTGTTTCGGGGTGTGTGAGGAGAAGGGAATCAGAGCACCACCTAAACAAGCTCTAGAGATGGGGGCGAGCCGCTGCTATCAGTGCGGACACCAGAGATGGGCATGAAACGCTAAGTCTGCTGCTGCAGCCACCAAGAAGCCTGTGTGCAAGCACAGGTCACTATCCGCACCTCCCTTCCTGGAAGGCTGTGCAGCCCACCACTGCCAGGGTCCCACGATCCAGGGACAACTTCCCCGGGAGAACAGACAGCATACCTTAGGCAGTTGCAACATGTGCTGGCCTCTGCCACCACAGGCTTGCCCCACATTCCGAACCCCTCCTTCCCCCCGGCCTGAGTGAGCCACAGCCCCCTGACCAGCTACTCCTTTAACCCCCTACTGTCTGGGTGAAGAACAGATGCCAGAGGGCAACCTACACACAGAGGCAGGTCCAAACCCAAAGTTGAACCCCAGGAACTGTGTGAACAAAAAACACAAAGGGAAATTTCTCAGTGCAGCCTCAGGAGCAGGGTGTTAAATCTCCACAATCAATTTGATGTACCCTGCATCTGTGGAATACCTGAATAGACAATGAATCATCCCAAAATTGAGGCAGTGGACATTGGGAGCAAGTGTAGACTTGGGGTTTGCTGTATGTGACTGATTAGTTTCTGATTTTTATGTTTATCTTAGTATAGTTTTTAGAACTTGTTTTCACTGGTGGATTTGTTTATTGGTTTTGTTGCTCTTTCCTTTTTTTTAATTACTTTTAAATTTTTTTATTTTAATAATATTTTTTAATTTTTAATTTTAATAACTTTATCTATTTTATTTATTTATTATTTTTCTTTCTTTCATTTTTTTTCTCCCTTTTCTTCTGAGCCGTGTGGCTGACAGGGTCTTTGTGCTTTGGCCAGGTGTCAGGCCTGAGCTTCTGAGGTGGGAGAGCCAAGTTCAGGACATTGGACCAACAGAGACCTCCTGGCCCCACATAATATCAATCAGCAAGAGTTCTCCCAGAGATCTCCATCTTAACGCTAAGACCCAGCTCCAGTCAACGACCAGCAAGTTCCAGTGCTGGACACCCCATGCCAAACAACTAGCAAGACAGGAACACAACCCCACCCATTAGCAGAGAGGTTGCCTAAAATCACAATAAGTTCACAGACACACCAAAACACACCACCAGACGTGGTCCTGCCCACCATAAAGACAAGATCCAGCCTCATCCACCAGAACACAGGCACCAGTTCCCTCCACCAGGAAGACTACACAACCCACTGAACCAAACTTACACACTAGGGGCAGACATCAAAAACAATGGGAACTATGAAACCTGCAGCCTGCAAAAAGGAGACCCCAAACACAGTAAGTTAAGCAAATGAGAAGACAAAGAAATATGCAGCACATGAAGGAGCAAAGTAAAAACCTACCAGACCAAACAAATGAAGAGGAAATAGGCAGTCTGCCTGAAAAACAATTCACAGTAATGATAGTAAAGATGATCCAAAATCTTGGAAATAGAATGGAGAAAATACAAGAAATGTTTAACAAGGACCTAAAAAGCAAAAAAACAATGATGAACAACACAATAAATGAAATTGAAAATTCTCTAGAAGGAATTAATAGCAGAATAACTGAGGCAGAAGAACAGATAAGTAACCTGGAAGAAAAAATAGTGGAAATAACTACCACAGAGCAGAATAAAGTAAAAAAAATGAAGAGAATTGAGGACAGTTGCAGAGACTTCTGGGACAACATAAATGCACCAACATTCAAATTATATGGGTGCCAACAGAGAAAGGGGAAAAGAAAGGGACTGAGAAAATATTTGAAGAGAGTATAGTTGAAAACTTCCCTAATATGGGAAAGGAAATAGTCAGTCAATTCCAGGAAGTGCAGAGATTCCCATACAGGATAAATCCAAGGAGAAACACACCAAGACACATATAAATCAAACTATTAAAAATTAAATACAAAGAAAAAATATTAAAACAAGCAAGGGAAAAACAACAAATAACATACAAAGGAATCCCCATAAGGTTAACAGCTGATCTTTCAGCAGAAACTCTGCAAGCCAGAAGGGAGTATAAGGACATACTTAAAGTGATGAAAGAGAAAAACCTACAACCAAGACTACTCTACCCAGCAAGGATCTCATTCAGATTCAACAGAGAAATTAAAACCTTTACAGACAAGCAAAAACTAAGAGAATTCAGCATCACAAAGCAAGCTTTACAACAAATGCTGCAGGAACTTCTCTAGGCAGGAAACACAGGAGAAGGAAAGACCTACAAAAACAAATGCAAAACAATTAAGAAAATGGTAATAGGAACATACATATCGATAATTGTCTTAAATGTAAATGGATTAAATGCTCCAACCAAAAGACATAGACTGGCTGAGTGGATACAAAAACAAGACCCATATATATGCTGTCTACAAGAGACTCACTTCAGACCTGGGACACATACAGACTGAAAGTGAGGGGATGGAAAAAGATATTGCATGCAAATGGATATCAAAAGAAAGCTGGAGTAACAATTCTCATAACAGACAAAATAGAGTTTAAAATAAAGACTACTACAAGAGGCAAAGAAGGACACTACATAATGATCAAGGGATCAATCCAAGAAGAAGATATAACAATTGTAAATATTTATGCACCCAACATAGGAGCACGTCAATACAAAAGGCAAATGCTAACAGCCATAAGAGGGGAAAGCGACAGTAACACAATCATAGTAGGGGACTTTAACACCCAACTTTCACCAATGGACAGATCATCCAAAATGAAAATAAATTAGGAAACACAAGCTTTAAATGATACATTAAACAAGATGGACTTAATTGATATTTACAGGACATTCCATCCAAAATCAACAGAATAAACTTTCTTCTCAAGTGCTCATGGAACATACTCCAGGGTAGATCATATCTTGGGTCACAAATAGAGCCTTGGTAAATTTAAGAAAATAAAAATCGTATCAAGTATCTTTCCCAAACACAATGTTATGAGACTAGATATCAGTTGCAGGAAAAAAACTGTAAAACTGCAAACATGTTGGTGCTAAACAATACACAAGTTAAATAACCAAGAGAACACTGAAGAAATCAAAGAGGAAATCAAAACATACCTAGAAACAAATGACAATGAAAACGTGATGACGCAAAACCTATGGGATGTAGCAAAAGCAGTTCTAAGAGGGAAGTTTACAGCAATACAATCCTACCTAAAGAAACAAGAAATATCTCAAATAAACAACCTAACCTTACACCTAAAGTAATTAGAGAGAGAAGAAGCAAAACACCCCAAAGTTAGCAGAAGGAAAGAAAACATGAAAGTCACATCAGAAATAAATGAGAAAAAAAAGGAGGAAACAATAGCAAAGATCAATAAAACTAAAAGCTGGTTCTTTGAGAAGGTAAACAAGATTGATAAACCGTGAGCCAGACTCATCAAGAAAAATTGGAGAAGACTCAAATCAATAGAATTAGAAATGAAAAAGGAGAAGTAACAACTGACACTGCAGAAATACAAAGGATCATGAGAAATTACTACAAGCAACTCTATGCCAATAAAATGGACAACCTGGAAGAAATGGAAAAATTCTTAGAAAAGCACAACCTTCCGAGACTGAACCAGGAAGAAATAGAAAATATGAACAGACATATCACAAGCACTGAAATTGAAACTGTGATTAAAAATCTTCCAACACACAAAAGCGCAGGACCAGGTGGCTCCACAGACAAATTCTATCAAAGATTTAGAGAAGAGCTAAGAAACCTATCCTTTTCAAACTCTTCCAAAATATAGCAGAGGGAGGAACACTTCCAAATTCATTCTACAAGGCCATCATCACCCTGAAACCAAAACCAGACAAAGATGTCACAAAGAAAGAAAACTACAGGCGAATATCACTGATGAACATAGATGCAAAAATCCTCAGCATAATACCAGCAAACAGAATCCAACAGCTCATTAAAAGGATCATACACCATGATCAACTGGGGTTTACCCCAGGAATGCAAGGATTCTTCAAAATACGAAAATCAATCAATGTGGTACACCTTATTAACAAACTGAAGGATAAAACCATATGATCATCTCAATAGATGCAGAAAAAGCTTTCAACAAAATTAAACACCCATTTATGATAAAAACCCTCCAGAAAGTAGGCATAGAGGGAATGTACCTCAACATAATAAAGGCCATATATGACAAACCCACAGCCAACATCATTCTCAATGGTGAAAAACTGGAACCATTTCCAAGAAGATCAGGAAAAAGACACGTTTGCCCACTCTCACTGTTATTATTCAACATAATTTTGGAAGTTTTAGCCACAGCAATCAGAGAAGAAAAAGAAATAAAAGGAATCCAAATCAGAAAAGAAGTAAAGCTGTCACTCTTTGCAGATGACATGATACTATACATAGAGAATCCTAAAGATGCTACCAGAAAACTACTAGAGCTAACCAACGAACTTGGTAAAGTAGCAGGATACAAAATTAATGCACAGAAATCTCTTGCATTCCTATACACTAATGATGAAAAATCTGAAAGAGAAATTAAGGAAACACTCCCATTTACCATTGCAAAAAAAGAGTAAAATACCTAGGAATAAACCTACCTGAGGAGACAAAAGACCTGTATGCAGAAAAATATGAAAGAAATTAAAGATGATACAAACAGATGGAGAGATATACCATGTTCATGGATTGGAAGAATCAACATTGGGAAAATGAGTATACTACCCAAAGCAATATACAGATTCGATGCAATCCCTATTAAACTACCAATGTCATTTTTCACAGCACTAGAGCAAAACATTTCACAATTTGTATGGAAACACAAAAGGCCCCGAATAGCCAAAGCAATCTTGAGAAAGAAAAATGGAGCTAGAGTAATCAGGCTCCCATATTTCAGATTATACTACAAAGCTACAGTAATCAAGATATTATTGTAGTGGCACAAAAACAGAAATCTAGATCAATGGAACAGGATAGAAAGCCGAGAGATAAACCCACACACATATGGTCACCTTATCTTTGATAAAGGAGGCACAAACATACAATGGAGAAAAGACAGCCTCTTCAATAAGTGGAGCTGGGAAACCTGGACAACTATATGTAAAAGAATGAAATTGGAACACTTCCTAACATCATACACAAAACTAAACTCAAAATGGGTTAAAGACCTAAATGTAAGGCCATACACTATAAAACCGTTAGAAGAAAACATAGGGAGAACACTCTCTGACATAAATCACAGCAAGATCCTTTTTGATCTACCTCCTACAGAAATGGAAATAAAAACAAAAATAAACAAATGGGACCTAATGAAACTTAAAAGCTTTTGCACAGCAAAGGAAACCATAAACAACATGAAAAGACAACTCTCAGAATGGGAGAAAGTATTTGCAAATGAAGCAACTGACAAAGGATTAATCTCCAAAATATACAAGCAGCACATGCAGCTCAATATCAGAAACACAAACAACCCAATCCAAAAATGGGCAGAAAACCTAAACAGACATTTCTCCAAAGAAGATATACAGATTGCCAACAAACACATAAAAGGATGCTCAACATCACTTATCATTAGAGAAATGCAAATCAAAACTACAATGGGGTATCACCTCACAGCTGTCAGAAAGACCATCATCAAAAAAATCTACAAACAAATGCTGGAGAGGGTGTGGAGAAAAGGGAACCCTCTTTCACTCTTGGTGGGAATGTAAATTGATACAGCCTCTATGGAGAACAGTATGGAGATTCCTTAAAAACTAAAAATAGAACTACAGTGTGACCCAGCAATCCCACTACTGGGCATATACCCTGAGAAAAGCATAATTCAAAAAGAGTCATGTACCACAATGTTCATTGCAGCACTATTTACAATAGCCAGGACATGGAAGCAAGCTAAGTGTCCATCATCGGATGAATGGATAAAGAAGATGTGGCATGTATATACAATGGAATATGACTTAGGCATAAAAAGAAACAAAATTGGGTTATTTGTAGTGAGGCGGATGGACCTAGAGTCTGTCATACAGAGTGAAGTAAGTCGGAAAGAGAAAAACAAATACCGTATGCTAACACATATATATGGAATCTAGGGGCAGGACAGGAATAAAGATGCAGACGTACAGAATGGACTTGAGGACACGGGGAGGAGGAAGGGTAAGCTGGGATGAAGTGAGAGAGTGGCATTGACATATATACACTACAACATGTAGAATAGATAGCTAGTGGGAAGCAGCCGCTTAGCGCAGGGAGATTAGCTCCGTGCTTTGTGACCACCTAAAGGGATAGGATAGGGAGGGTGGGAGGGAGATGCAAGAGGGAGGGGATATGGGGATATATGTATATGTATAGCTGATTCACTTTGGTATACAGCTAAAACTAACACAACAATGTAAGTCAATTATACTCCTATGAAGATGTTAAAAAAAAGAAAAGTTTTCGCAGAAGGAGCTAACTACTGTGGGAGAAAGTAATCTTCATGTTTGGTTTGAATGACCACGGAAACAACAAAAGGCAAATATTTCTTAATTGATGATAAAAGGAACGGAAAGAAAACTTTTGGTTACACTCTTTTAAGCAGTTTTAAGCAGTGAGTATATGTGTAAATGTGTATATCCACATACACATATTAAAAGAAATAGAAATATAGGAAATATAGTAAAAATTCCTTCATTTCATATTTTGTTATTGAGTGTCTAATATGTGTTAGGAAAATTCTGAATGTAAGAGATCCGCTTCACAATAAGACAAACACAGTCTCTGTGCTGATAAAGCCAAAATTCTCATGGGAGAGACAGATAACTCAAAGTTAAAGCAATAAATCAATAAATAATTACAGGCTCTGATCGTGATTGAAAGTAAAAAGGAGGAATTTTTTACATTGGATGTTCAGAAAAGGCTTGTCTGAGAACCAAAGGAAGGGTGGGGTCAGCTACATCAGGAATTGGGGGAGAACTTTCCAGACTAAGGGAATAGCAAATATAAAAACCCAGAAAAAAAATGTGGAAAGTTCTAGAAACCGTGAAAGGTCTGTGAGCCTGGTGGAAACTGGGGGAGATGAGGATGAGTGTAGTCATGGGTCAGATCATTTAGGGCTTTGTAGGCAGGAGAGGAATTTTACTCCAAGTTCAAAGGGAACCCTTCTAAGGTTTTTAGTGTCCAATGACATGATCAAATATATGTTTTCAAAAGATCACTCTCATGGCTGTGTGAAGGGTACCAAACCTGGATGAGAGAAGCTGAGTAGAGCCTATTGCAGTATTTCTGGTTAGAGATGGTACTGGCTTGGTGCGGAGACATGGCAAGAGACGTGAAGAATAATGGACAGATTTGGGAGGTAAGATGAAAAGGACCTCAAGGTGACTTGGGTGTGGGGACTGAAGGAAACGATGAATCAAGGAAACCTCTTGAGTCTGGTGTTTTAATTAAGTGAACATGGTGCCATGTAGCCTTCTGAGAAATCCCTATGGAGATCTGTGTGTTGAGAGACTCAGGAAATTGATTTTGAACATGTAAAGTTGGAGATTCCTATGAGATATTCAAGCAAAGATGTAGTTAGGAACAAGGATGTATAAATTTGGGTTAGATATAATAAAAAGCCAATCATATTCTAAGATTAGTCTAAATCTACAAATATATACAGCATGGAGGATTAAACTTGGTAATGTAATTCTTTGACTTTAGGGAACTGAAATAAATCTCAGACTCCTTTCAGTTGTTTTCCACTTTTAATTGTAGTCTAAACACAAACCATTAAAACATTTTTTTCTGTTTCATGCTTTCTAATTTTTAATAGTCTCATATTCTACTATAAAATGTTTCTTATTTAGTTACAGAAAGTGGGGGAGGTCTATAATTTATAGAGCACTTACAATGAAACAGGCAGGGAAAACATAAAATTATTTCACTCATATTTGTAACAGTCTTCTAATATTATCTTCTTTTTGCAGGTGAGGAAACTGAAGTTTGCATTTAAGTAATTTACCCAATGATACGGTCAGGATTTGAAGCCAAGTTCAAGTTTTTCTTTGGCCCTAAAAGTCATGTCCCATCTTTACAGAGGCTGTAAAGCACAGAGCTTCTCCTTCTGTTTCTCCTTTGGTTTCCATATTTCTTCACACTGTTCTTACACCTCTTTTATTGTTCAACTCAACTGAATGAAAAAAAAACACTTAGAGCATCCTTGACATTTGTATTGCTGTTGACTGCATTTCTACTGAGGTTTGGACATGATCTCTTCCTCACCTCCACCATTTGATGGTATCCTGCCATTGTCTCAGCTACTTAATAAAAAGAAATTCTCAATATCCTTTCTTCTCAGAATGTCATAAATAGCTGCTATTGCGTTGGCAGTTTTCTGGACCTCTGCATCCAGTGAGAATTGGTTGTTACCTAAACTGTTCATTTTCTCCTGGCCATTATCCACAGGAAACTAGATTCATTAACTCTGAGGCTTGCTTAATGAAACAAACAACTTGACTTTCTTCCTCTTTTCTCTTTGTTCCTCCATAATATAATTTCTTACTATTTTTCCCTTTCTGCTCTTTCACTTTTGTTTCATTATTTTCTTTTTTCCAGTGTACAATTTTATATTTTATTGTTTTCTAATAATACATTGTATAGTGTACAAATGTTTATTTATACTATTGTGGTTTTCTTAATTGAAGTATAGTTGATTTACAATGTTGTGTTAATTACTGCTGTATAGCAAAGTGATTCAGTTATACATACATATATTCTTTTTTTTAATATTCTTTTTATGTTTTTTTTTTTTTTTTAAGATCAGGATTATGTTGTTTTTAAAATAACCCAATGCCCTTTTCCAGCCTTGGCTTTTCCCCCGCATTTCTATTTTTTTTTAGAATAGTACTATTTAAACCTTTCACTACTTATTTATTCACTTATTTAAACAAACTAATAGCCCCAGCACAGGACTTGACCATTCTATTTCAGAAAACAAAACAAAACAAAACAGTATTTGTTGTTGAGAGTTATACTTAATTAGATACACTAGTGAAAGGAGTTCACTAGTGTGAAACACACGAGTGAAACACAAAGAAACACATTGTTTCTTTAAAACAAACTTCTCTGTAACAATTTCTATGGGTCAGTCACTATTACAAGCTGTGAGCTATCACTTAATCCTCCTAGCCACTCTGTGAGATACATACTATTATCTGCATGTTACAGGTGAAGGAACCATCAGAAAAGTAAACAGCTACACAAAATAGAAAATCTGTATCTACTTTCACACGTGGAAATAGAATTTAACCCTAATCATCTGACTGAAGTGTATATTTGAAGTATTGTGTGATAGGAAGAGGGAAAGAATCAGGAAATGGGGTCTCTTACTATGCAAAGATGTGGTGTGTTCCTAGGAGAAGGGAGTGGAGTTTCAGATGGAAAAAGCTGAAGAAGGGGGCATGACCTGTCCTGTATGCAGGAGAGATGGGCTATGAAGGAAGACCGACTTCCTTGTGAAGGTAGAAGTCTCTGGTGCCATTCCTTTTGACACCAAAAATTTAAAAATGTTATGTTAGCTAGAAACTTATTCTTTCCCTGTTAGTGCTCCAGTAGAGAAATTTTCAAATACTTGCACAGTGTGATGTACTTGTCTGAAGTGACCAAAAAAACATGGTGGCCTCAAGCAAGATGGTATCAGCCTATTGAGTAGACTGTTGGGTCTGAGTTCCAAGTAATGATTAGCGGTGCTGTTGGGCAGTCCCAGTGGGAGCAGTCTTAGAGAAGAATTCTAGAGAAATGTAAGCCCAAATATATGTATTTCATAACTCACGTGAATTGTTTCTACTTTAGGAGAAGAATATAAGCATGATTTCATATTTAAGCTTATGTAATTATATGTCATTTTATGACACCCTGATAATATTTGTAAATTTAAAAAATCACAAACCCAGAAGTAGCTCATCACCAATAAAGTATCCTTATATGAACAGTTTTTTGGTGAGAGGTACTGCTTTATCAGTAGCAATATTGTTGAGTTCTATTTGAACCACAATGCACACCTGAACAAAAGCCTAGTATTTGGAAAACTATAAATCAAATGAAAATAAGCCTACACTGTAAGCTTAACCAAAGAATGCAAAACAAACTAACGATAATGATTAAGCCAATAGTCCTGATAGGCATACTTGTTTTATTGCACTTGTTTATCATAGATACTGTGTTTTTAACAAATTGAAGGTTTGTGGCAACCCTGTGTAGAGCGAGTCTATTGGTGCCATTTTTCCAACAACATTTGCTCCCTTCATATTTCTGAGTCACAATTTGGTAATTCTCTCAATATTTCAAACTTTTTCATTATTATTATATTTGTTATGGTGATCTGTGATCACTGACTTTTGATGTTACTATTGTAATTGTTTTGGAGTGCCATGAACTATGTCCTTATAAGACAGAGAGCTTAATTGATAAATGTGTGTGTTCTGATGTCTCCAGCCAGAAGTTCCCTTCCCACCACCCTCCATCTCTCTCTTTCCTCTTGGGCCTCCCTATTCCCTGAGACACAACAATATTGAAATTAGGCCAATTAATAACCCTACAGTGGCCTCTGAGTGTTCAAGTGAAAGGAAGACTCACATGTCTCTCACTTTAAACCAAAGCTAGAAATGATTAGTGAGGAAATCTTAGTGAGGAAGGCATGTAGAATGCCAAGATAGGCTGAAAGCTAGGCCTCTTACACCAACAGTTAGCCAAGCTGTCAACACAAAGGAAAAGTTCTTGAAGGAAATTAAAAGTGCTACTCCAGTGAACACATGAATGATAAGAAAGTGAAGCAGCCTTATTGCTGAAATGGAGAAAGTTTTGGTGGTTTGAATAGAAGATCAAACCAGCCACAACATTCCCTTAAGCCAAAGCCTGATCTAGAACAAGGCCTAACTAACTCTCTTCAATTCTATGAAAGCTGAGAGAGGCGAGGAAACTGCAGAAGAAAAGTGTGAATCCAGCAGAGGTTGGTTCATGAAGTCAAAGGAAAAAGCTGTCTCCATAACATAAAAGTGTAAGAAGAAGCAGCAAATGCTGATGTAGAAGCTTCAGCAAGTTATCCAGAAGATATAGCCAAGATAATAAATGAACGTGGCTATATTAAACAACAGATTTTCAATGTAGCTTTATATTGGAAGAAGATGCCATATAGGACTTTCATAGCTAGACAGGAGACGTCAATGTCTGGCTTCAAAGCTTCAGAGGACAGGTTGACTCTCTTGTTAGAGGCTAATCTAGCTGGTGACTTGAAGTTGAAGCCAATGCTCATTTAGTATTCTGAAGATCCTAGGGCCCTTAAGAATTATGATAAACCTATTCTACCTTTGCTTTATAAATGGAACAAAGCCTGAATGGTGGCACATCTGTTTACAACATGGTTTACTGAATATTTTGAATCCACTGTTGAGTAATACTGCTCAGGAGAAAAAAAAAAAAGATTCTTTGCAAAATATTAGTGCTCATTGACAATGTACCTGGTCACTCAAGAGCTCCGATGGAGATGTACCATGAGATTAATGTTGTTTTTTATGCCTGCAGCACATAGATCATGGAGTCATTTTGACTTTAGTCTTATTATTTAAGAAGTACATTTTGTAAAGCTATATCTGCCATAGATAATGATTCCTTTGATGGACCTGGGCAAAATCAATGGAAAACCTTCTGGAAATGATTCCGCATTTTAGATGCCATTAAGAATATTTCTGATTCATGGGAAAAGGTCAAAATATCAACATTAACATGAGTTTGGAAGAACGTGATTCCAACTCTCATGGATGACTTTGAGAGGTTCAAGAATTCAGTGGAGGAAGTAATTGCAGGTGTTGTGAAAATACCATGAAAACTAGAATTAGAAGTGGAGCCTGAAGATGTGACTGAAATGCTGCAATCTCATGATGAACCTTTAATAGATGAGGAGTTGTTTCCTACAGATAAGCAAAGAAATTGGTTTTTTAAGATGGAATCTACTACAGATAAAGATGCTGTGAAGATTGTTGAAATGACAACAAAGGATTTAGAATATTACATAAACTGAGTTGATAAAGCAAAGACAGGGTATGAGAGGATTGACTCCAATTTTGAGAGAAGTTTGACTGTGGTAAAAATGTTATCAAACAGCACCACATGCTACAGAGAAATCATTCATGAAAGGAAGAGTCAATTGGTCAATTGATGTGACAAACTTCATTATTGTCTTGTTTTGAGCAACCACCAACCTGATCAGTCATCAACCATCAAAATCTAGGCAAGACCCTCCACCAGAAAAAGGATTATGACTTGCTGAAGGCTTAGATGATAGTTAGCATAATTTAGCAACAAAGTATGTTTTAATTAAATGCAAGTACATTGCTTTTTTAGACACAATGCTATTGCACACTTAATAGACTACAGTATAGTGCAAACATAACTTTTACATGTACTGGGAAACCAAAAAAATTGTGTGACTTGCTTTATTGTGATATTCACTTTTTTTTAAAACATCTTTATTGGGGTATAATTGCTTTACAATGGTGTGTTAGTTTCTGTTTTATCACAAAGTGAATCAGCTATACATATACACATATCCCCATATATCCTCCCTCTTGCATCTCCCTCCCACTCTCCCCATCCCACCCTTCTAGGTGGTCACAGGGAAAAGCTGATCTCCCTGTGCTATGCGACTGCTTCCCACTAGCTATCTATTTTACATTTGGAAGAGTATATATGTCCATGCCACTCTCTCACTTTATCCCAGCTTATCCTTCCTCCTATCCGTGTCCCCATGTCCATTCTCTATGTCTACATCTTTATTCCTGTCCTGCCTCTAGCTTTTTCAGAAACCTTTTAAAAAATTTTTTTTTAGATTCCATATATATGTGTTAGCATACAGTATTTGTTTTTCTCTTTCTGATTTACTTCACACTGTATGATAGTCTCTAGGTCCATCCACCTCGCTACAAATAACTCAGTTTCACTTCTTTTTATGGCTAAGTAATATTCCATTGTATATATGTGCCACACCTACTTTATCCATTCATCTGTATGTCAATGGACACTTAGATTGCTTCCATGTCCTGGCTATTGTAAATAGTGCTGCAATGAACATTGTGGTACATGACTCTTTTTGAATTATGCTTTTCTCAGGGTATATGTCCAGTAGTGGGATTGCTGGGTTGTATGGTAGTTCTATTTAGTTTTTAAGGAATCTCCATACTGTTCTCCATAATGGCTGTATCAATTTACATTCCCACCAACAGTGTAAGAGGGTTCCCTTTTCTCCACACCTGCTCCAGCATTTATTGTTTGTAGAATTTTGGGGATGGCCAATCAGACAGGCGTGAAGTGATACCTCATTGCAGTTTTGATTAGTGGTGTTGAACATCCTTTCACGTGTTTGTTGGCAATATGTATAACTTCTTTGGAGAAATGTCTATTTTAGGTCTTCTGCCCATTTTTGGATTGGGTTGTTTGTGTTTCTGATATTGAGCTGTATGTGCTGCTTGTATATTTTGGAGATTAATCCTTTGTCAGTTGCTTCATTTGCAAATATTTTCTCCCATTCTGAGGGTTGTCTTTTCATCTTGTTTAAGGTTTCCTATGCTGTACAAAAGCTTTTAAGTTTCATTAGGTCCTGTTTGTTTATTTTTGTTTTTATTTCCATTTCTCTAAGAGGTGGGTCAAAAAGGATCTTGCTGTGGTTTATGTCATAGAGTGTTCTGCCTATGTTTTCCTCTAAGAGCTTTATAGTGTCTGGCCTTACATTTAGGTCTTTAATCCATTTTGAGTTTATTTTTGTGTATGGTGTTAAGAAGTGTTCTAATTTCATTCTTTTACATGTAGCTGTCCAGTTTTCCCAGCACCACTTATTGAAGATGCTGTCTTTTCTCCATTGTATATTCTTACCTTTTTTATCAAAAATAAAGTGAACATATGTGCGTGGGTTTATCTCTCGGCTTTCTATCCTGTTCCATTGCTCTAGATTTCTGTTTTTGTGCCAGTACCATACTGTCTTGATTACTGTAGCTTTGTAGTGTAGTCTGAAATCCAGGAGCCTGATTCCCCCAACTCCGTTTCTCTTTCTCGATATTGCTTTGGCTATTCGGGGTCTTTTTTGTTTCTATGCAAATTGTGAATTTTTTTGTTCTAGTTCTGTGAAAAATGACATTGGCAGTTTGATAGGGATTGCATTAAATCTGTAGATTGCTTTGGGTAGTATAGTCATTTTCATAATGTTGAGTCTTCCAATCCAAGTACATGGTGTATCTCTTCATCTGTCTGTATCATATTTAATTTTTTTCATCAGTGTCTTATAGTTTTCTGCATACAGGTCTTTTGTCTCCTTACGTAGGTTTATTCATAGGTATTTTACTCTTTTTGTTGCAATGGTAAATGGGAGTGTTTCCTTAATTTCACTTTCAGATTTTTCATCATTAGTGTATAGGAATGCAAGAGATTTCTGTGCATTAATTTTGTATCCTACTACTCTACCAAATTCATTGATTAGCTCTAGTAGTTTCCTGGTAGCATCTTTGGGATTCTCTGGTCATAGTATCATGTCATCTGTATAGAGTGACATCTTTACTTCTTTTCCAATTTGGATTCCTTTTATTTCTTTTTCTTCTCTGATTACTATGGCTAAAACTTCCAAAACTATGTTCAATAATAACGGTGAGAGTGGACAGCTTTGTCTTGTTTCTGATCTTAAGGAAATGCTTTCAGTTTTTCACCATTGAGAATGATGTTGGCTGTGGGTTTGTCATATATGGCCTTTATTATGTTGAGGTAACTTCCCTCTATACCTACTTTCTGGGGGGTTTTCATCATAAATGGGTGTTGAATTTTGTCGAAAGCTTTTTCTGCATCTATTGAGATGATCATATGGTTTTTCTCCTTCAGTTTGTTAATATGTTATATCACATTGATTGATTTACATATATTAAAGAATCCTTGCATTCCTGGGATAAACCCCAGTTGATCATGGTGTATGATCCTTTTAATGTGCTGTTGGATTCTGTTTGCTAGTATTTTGTTGAGGATTTTTGCATCTATGCTCATCCGTGATTTTGGCCTGTAGTTTTCTTTCTTTGTGACACCTTTGTCTGGTTTTGGTAAAAGGGTGATGGTGGCCTCGTAGAATGATTTTGGGAGTGTTCCTCCCTCTGCTATATTTTGGAAGAGTTTGAGAAGGATAGGTGTTAGCTCTTCTCTAAATGTTTGATAGAATACATCTGTGGAGCCACCTGGTCCTGGGCTTTTGTGTGTTGGAAGATTTTTAATCACAGTTTCAATTTCGGTGCTTGTGATTGGTCTGTTTATATTTTCTATTTCTTCCTGGTTCAGTCTCGGAATGTTTTGCTTTTCTAAGAATTTGTCCATTTCTTCCAGGTTGTCCATTTTATTGGCATGGAGTAGCTTGTAGTAATCTCTCATGATCCTTTGTATTTCTGCAGTGTCAGTTGTTACTTCTCCTTTTTCATTTCTAATTCTGTTGATGAGTCTTCTCCCTTTTTTTCTTGATGAGTCTGGCTAATGGTTTATCAATTTTATTTATCTTCTCAAAGAACCAGGTTTTAGCTTTACTGATCTTTGCTATCATATAGTTCATTTATTTTTCATTTATTTCTCATCTGATCTTTATGATTTGTTTCTTTCTGCTAACTTTGGGATATTTTTGTTCTTCTCTTTCTAATTGCTTTAGGTGTAAGGTTCGGTTGTTTATTTGAGATGTTTCTTGTTTCTTGAGGTAGTATTGTATTGCTCTAAACTCCCCTGTTAGAACTGCTTTTGCTGTTTCCCATAGGTTTTGGTTCATTGTGTTTTCATTGTCATTTGTTTCTAGGTATTATTTGATTTCCTCTTTGATTTCTTCAGTGATCTCTTGGTTATTTACTAGTGTATTGTTTAGCATCCACGTGTTTGTATTTTTAGTTTTTTTTCCTGTAATTGATATCTAGTCTTATAACGTTGTGGTTGCAAAAGATACTTGATATGATTTCAATTTTCTTAAATCCACCAAGGCTTGATATGTGACCCAAGATATGATCTATCCTGGAGAATGTACCATGGACACTTGAGAAGAAAGTGTATTCTGTTTTTTTGGATGGAATGTCCTATAAATATCAGTTAAGTCCACCTTATTTCATTTTAAGCTTGTGTTTCCTTATTTATTTTCATTTTGGATGATCTGTTCATTGGTGAAAGTAGGGTGTTAAAAGTCCTCTACTGTGATTGTGTTACTGTCAATTTTCCCTTTTCTGGCTGTTAGTATTTGCCTTATGTCTTGAGGTGCTCCTATGTTGGGTGCATAAATATTTACAATTGTTATATCTTCTTCTTGGATTGCTCCCTTGATCATTATGTGGTGTCCTTTTTTGTCTCTTGTAATAGTCTTTATTTTATTTTATTTTATTTATTTATTTATTTTGCTGTACGTGGGCCTCTCACTGTTGTGGCCTCTTCCGTTGCAGAGCAATGGGATCTTCCCGGACCGGGGCATGAACCCATGTCCCCCGCATCGGCAGGCAGACTCTCAACCACTGTGCCACCAGGGAAGCCCTAGTCTTTATTTTAAAGTGTATTTTGCTTAATATGAGAATTTCTACTCCAGCTTTCTTTTGATTTCCATTTGTATGGAATATCTTTTTCCATTCCCTCAATTTCAGTCTGTATCTGTCCCTAGGTGTGAAGTGGGTCTCTTGTAGACAGCATGTATACGGATCTTGTTTTTGTATTCATTCTGCCAGTCTATGTCTTTTGGTTGGATCATTCAATCCGTTTACCTTTAAGGTAATTATCAATATGTATGTTCCTTTTCCCATTTTATTAATTGTTTTGGGTTTGTTATTGTAGGTCTTTTCCTTCTCTTGTGTTTCCTGTCTAGAGACGTTCCTTTATCATTTGTTGTAAAGCTTGTTTGGTGGTGTTGAATTCTCTTAACCTTTGCTTGTCTGTAAAGTTTTTATTTCTCTGTTGAATCTGAATGAGATCCTTGCTGGGTAGAGTAGTCTTGGTTGTAGATTTTTGCCTTTCTTCACTTTAAATATGTCCTTCCACTGCCTTCTGGCTTGCAGAGATTTTGCTGAAAGATCGGTTGTTAACCTTATGGGGATTCCCTTTTATGCAATTTGTTGTTTTTCTCTTGCTGCTTTTAATATCTTTTTTTTGTATTTAATTTTTGATAGCTTGATTTATATGTATCTTGGTGTGTTTCTCCTTGGATTTATCCTGTATGGGAATCTCTGCATTTCCTGGACTTGATTGACTATTTCCTTTCCCATATTAAGGAAGTTTTCAACTATAATGTCTTCAAATATTTTCTCAGTCCCTTTCTTTTTCTCTTCTTCTTCTGGGACCCCTATCATTCGAATGTTGGTGCATTTAATGTTGTCCCAGAGTTCTCTAAGACTGTCCTCAATTTTTTCATTCTTTTTTCTTTATTCTGCTCTGCAGTAGTTATTTCCACTATTTTATCTTCCAGGTCACTTATCCGTTCTTCTGCCTCAGTTATTCTGCTATTGATTTCTTCTAGAGAATTTTTAATTTCAGTTACTGTGTTTTTCATCATTGTTTGTTTGCTCTTTAACACTTCTAGGTCCTTGTTAAACGTTTCTTGTATTTTCTCCATTCTATTTCCAGATTTTGGATCATCCTTACTATCATTACTCTGAATTCCTTTCAGGTAGACTCTCTATTTCCTCTTCATTTCTTTGGTCTGGTGGATTTTTACCTTGCTCCTTCATCTGCTGTGTGTTTCTCTGTCTTCCCATTTTGCTTAACTTATGTGTTTGCCCTCTCCTTTTCACAGGTTGCAGGTTCATAGTTCCCACTGTTTTTTGTGTCTGCCACCAGTGGGTGAGGTTGGTTCAATGGGTTGTGTAGGCTTCCTGGTTGAGGGGACTAGTGCCTGTGTTCTGGTGGATGAGGCTGGATATTGTCCTGCTGGTGGGCAGGACCACATCTGGTGTTGTGTTTTGGGTTGTCTGTGAACTTATTATGATTTTAGGCAGCCTCTCTGGTAATGGGTGGGGTTGTGTTCCTGTCTTGCTAGTTGTTTGGCATAGCGTGTCCTGCTCTGTAGCTTGTTGGTTGTTGAGTGGAACTGGGTCTTAGCTTTGAGATGGAGATCTCTGGGAGAGCTTTTGTCATTTGATATATGGGGAGCTGGGAGGTCTCTGGCGGACAAATGTCCTGACCTTGGCTTTCCCACCTCAGAGGCACAGGCCTGACACCTGGTCAGAGCAACAAGACCCTGTCAGCCTCATGACTCAGAAGAAAAGGGAGAAAAAAAGAAAGAAAGAAAGGAAAAAATAAAATTTTAAAAGTTATTAATTTTTTTAATTATTAAAAATTAAATTAAAAAGTAATTTAAAAAAAAGAAAGAAGAGAGTAACCCCACCAAAAAACAAATTCACCAATTGTAACAGGCACTAAAAACTACTCCAAAAAAAAAACCAAAAACAAAACAAAAAAACGGAGAGACAGAGACCCTGGGAGAAATGACAAAAGCAAAGCTATACAGACAAAATCACACAAAGAAGCATACACATACACTCACAAAAAGAGAAAAAGGAAAAAAAATGTATATATTATTAAAAAAAGGAAGCAAGTAACCAAATCTATAAACAAATCTACGAATGATAATAAACTCTAAATACTAAGCTAAGATAACAATCAAACCAGAAACCAGTCAGTCACTTATAGCAAACCCTAAGTCTACAGTTGCTCTCAAAGTCTACAGCTTCAATTTTGGGATGATTCATTGTCTCTTCAGGTATTCCACAGATGCAGGGCACATCAAGGTAATTGTGGAGATTTAATCTGCTGCTCCTGAGGTTGCTGGGAGAAATTTCCCTTTCTCTTTTTTGTTTGCACAGCTCCTGACGTTTAGCTTTGGGTTAACTCCACCTCTGCGTGTAGGTTGCCTGAGGGCTTCTGTTCCTGCCCAGTCAGGATGGGGTTAAAGTAGCAGCTGATTAGGGGGCTCTGGCTCACTCAGACGGGGAGTGGGGGGTGGGGGAAGGAGGGGTACAGAATGCGGGGCGAGCCTGCAGCTGCAGAATGTCATGTTGCAATAGCGTGAGGTGCACCACTTGTTCTCCTGGGGAAGTTGTCCCTGGATCATGGGACCCTGGCAGTGGCGGGCTGCACAGGCTCCCTGGGGAGAGGTGTGGATAGTGACCTGTGCTTGCACACAGGCTTCTTGGTGGCTGCAGTAGCAGCCTTAGCGTCTCATGCCCGTCTCTGGTGTCTGCGCTAATAGCCATGACTCGCACCTGTCTCTGGATCTCATTTAGGCGGTGCTCTGAATCCCCTCTCTTCACGCACCCCGAAACAATGGTCTCTTGCCTCTTAGGCAGTTCCAGACTTTTTCCCGGATTCCCTCCCAGCTAGCTGTGGTGCACTAGCACCCTTCAGGCTGTGTTCACGCAGCCAACCCCAGTCCTCTCCCTGGGATCTGACCTCCGAAGCCCGAACCTCAGCTCCCAGCCCCCACCCGCCCTGGCAGGTGAGCAGAGAAGCGTCTCGGGCTGGTGAGTGCTGGTCGGCACCGATCCTCTGTGCGGAAATCTCTTCTCTTTGCCCTCCGCACCCCTGTTGCTGCGCTCTCCTCCATGGCTCCGAAGTTCCCCCCCCCCCCACCTACCCCCGTCCACCCCTGTGAAGAGGTTTCCTAGTGTGTGGAAACTTTTCCTCCTTCACAGCTCCCTCCCAGAGGAGCAGGTCTGTCCCTCTTCTTTTTTTTCTGTTTTTTCTTTTTTCTTTTGCCCTACCCAGGTACGTGGGGAGTTTCTTGCCTTTTGGGAGGTCTGAGGTCTTCTGCCAGCGTTTAGTAGGTGTTCTGTAGGAGTTGTTCCACATGTAGATGTATTTCTGATGTATTTGTGGGGAGGAAGGTGATCTCCACGTCTTAATCCTCTGGCATCTTGAAGGTCCTCTCCCATAGATATAGTTTTAAAGATGGTCCATTTAGACCTAGATCACTGGCTCATTGTGAAAGATAAAACTCAGGAACTGCCAGGTGGGAGAGATGCAGAGGGCAAGGTATAGGGAGAAGGCTTGTAGCTCCCACACCCTTTCCAGGCTGCTTTTCTCCCCAAATCTCCGTGTGTTCGCTGTGATATTTGCTTTATTGCAGTGGTCTGGAACCAACCTGCAATATCCACAAGGTATGCCTATAATTAAAGAGTAAGACTAGTAATGAATGAGAACTGGGACCAACCCAACATCACACAGTTGACACACTGACAATAAAGGATACTTTCAGAAAGTAGGAGGAATTTCAGGTATCTGCAACACACTTTGCGAAGATAAGAGCCACTAGAATACTGATTTAGAATGCTCAGTAAATTCTAGAATAAGTTTAGTTTAGTTTATGAATTACCACATTTTAGTAATTCTCTGTAAAGCGAATGTTTTGGGTGGCACATTACAGAAAACTCCAGCTTAAGTTGGAGTTAAGCATAAATGGCTTAAGCCATAAGAATATTGTTTATGTAATAAAAACCTGGATGCACATGGTTTGGGGATTAGATCAGCAGCCTCAAATTTTAGGGCACTTAATTGATGTTTCTTCCCCACAGCACAAGCATCATGTCTCCAGGCCTCAGAACTAAGAAGCAAGGGAGCGGCCAGGGTGGTGAGAGACCTCCTTGCACATGCCTGTCTTCTTTTGCCAGGGAGGGAAATCTTTCCTAGAAGCCTACGCATGAGACCTCCACTAATGTCACATTGACCAGAAGTGGGTCCTATGGCTATGTAAGCTGCAAGAGAGACCAGGAAAATATATAGTTTTTTTCAGCTTCTAGAGAGAGAGAATTGGGCAAGGAAGGAGGAAGTTGGGAATGGCTGTTGGTTAGTTCTCTAATCAGTATTGGCCATATTACTCCTTGTTTGAAATCCTTTACTTTCTCTGGATTTCTTACAACATAAAATCAAGACTCCTCATCATGGCACAAGTCTTTCATGAAAGGCCTCCTCTGCCCACCTCTCTAGCCTCATTCCCTACCTTGTCTCACAGGCAATTTAGCTTCTGATCAACTGCAGCTCCTACATCTCAGCATCCTGTCCTACACTTTTCTATTCACCCTTTAAAGACATGGTCTCTGAAGTATTTTCCAGCCTTCTCTGTGACTCCAGGAAAGAGTCATTCTCTCCTCCAAGTTCCCATGGCATCCTGTATTCTGCTAAAGCACTTGATCACATTGTTTTGTACATGCTTGTTTGTCAGTCTTCCTCACTAAAACCTGAAGGACAGGGATTTTATTATGCTCATCTTTGTGCAGCACCTTGCACTGTGCCAGGCATGTAATAACAGTGCCATAAAAACTTGTTGAATGAATATGAATGGTTGGGTGAAAGACTGAATCATTGGATATTACCTAATCCTTGATGTCCTAGGTATACATGTCCTGGATGTAGGCACAATTTTGTTTCCTCTTTCTTTTTCCTTCAGCAGCTTAGTCCTCCTGCATGTTTTGTCCTGGATACTCGCCTTACCTGTGTAGCACAGAATGGAGGGGCTGCTACTTTGTCCTCCGTCATCCCCTTGCAGGCTTCTTCCTAAGCTTAGGCTCAGTCTGACACCTGGCTGCATTTCCTCTCCCTTTATTTACATAGGTCTTTCTGTGTTATCTGTCTCCGATACCAAGGCTGCACAGTCTCAACAGGCCTCAAAAAGACCCTGTCTGCTGAAGGAAGCCAACCTCATCACTTTGTTACTGAATTCACCAATAGCATTTTTCTCACTCTATTCTTTACCTGTAGAGAATGTTTATCTGCATGAGGAAAGATTGTTATAAAAGGACAGATTGGTTTTCTGTCTGAGGATCTTTATCACATCCTTACTTGCCTGGCTCGGTTATGCCTGGAATGGAGTGGGGGTGGGGGTCAGCAGGAAACATTTCCTCCTTTCTGCCTGTTATTTATTTATGATTTTGAAAATGCTCTCTGACCCTAGGAGCGAGGTAATGCTACTCTTCCCAAATGTTCTTACCGACTTTCAAATGGCTTACATACTGATTTCTCCAGACCCTTGACCTAATGTATTCTACACAATATGAATCTGAGGCTGAATTTCTAGGTGCAAACAGGGTGTAAGAGTTTGAAAGGCTTTGTACTCAGGGCTCAGAATTAAGGCAAGCTGAAGGACTTGTTGTCAATGGATAGGGGAACAGAAACAGTGCAGAGGTGACAAGGGTGCAAATCTCTCAGCTACAACCTGAGTTTTCATAACTTGAATTGACTTCAGTATGATTGATTAATTAGGGAACATTATTTACATTTATAGATTGCATTGGCTATCATTGTGCCGAGACTGGGAAGTAGCATCAATCAGAACCAAACTGCTGCTCTGGTTGCAGCCAGCATTGTTTAAATGCTTAGGTGATAAGACAATGGATGATGAAGATGATAAGACCTTCTAAAGAAGGTCTTTAGATAAGCACTGTGCTGATGGTAGCTCTGGTAAAGAAAAGCAATTAGTCCTGTGGTGCAGTGGAACTGGGTCCCCCATAAATATGGGGGAAATTTTAGTTGTCAAAATAACTGGTGTGGTGTGAGAGAATTACTGGCAATTAGTGGGTGGAGACCAGGGATGCCAAACTCCATGTGATGCACAGAACAGATCTACGCAAGGAAGAATTGGCTTGCTTCAAATTTAAAACACCGAAAGTTGCATGTCCCCAGTCTAGTCCTGCCCAAAGGATAGATATGGCACCTGGAAAAAAAGCAATGCATTGGGTTTGTAGCTATACACAAAATTCTTCAAGGAAAACTTTTATTGCTGACATTTTGAAGTCTGAAAGTCTATGGCTCTCTAACCCTCTTTCTCACTGAAACAAATTTTTTTTTTTTAGTTTACTTTTCACTCATGCAACAGGAGGTTTCTTAAGAAGGCAACTAACAACCTCTTTTAGCAGGACAGACAATACACATACCCTTAACCACAAGTGGCTTTACTGTATGTACTTGTCAGTTATCTCTACTTTGGGCAAGTTTTCCATTGAAAAGAAAACCATGGTTGTGCAAGAGGAAAATATTGTTCAACTTACACTTCTTTTAGATGTTATAAATAAATCTGGAAGTGTCTTTAATTTGCCCTCACTTTAGGATAAAATTTAGCTCAGTACAGTTATTGTTTCTTGGCATTTTAAAAAAAATTATTTATTTTATTAAAGTATAGTTGATTTATGATGTGTTAATTTCTGCTGTACAGCAAAGTGATCAGTTATACATATATATTACATATATATATTCTTCTTTTCCATTATGGTTTATTACAGGATACTGAATATAGTTCCCTGTGCTATGCAGTAGGACCTAGTTGTTTATGCATTCTATGTATAAGAGTTTGGATCTGATAATCCCAAACTCCCAATCCATCCCTCTCCCATTCCTCCTCCCCATTGGCAACCACAGGTCTGTTCTCTACATCTGTGAGTCTGTTTCTGTTTCACAGATAAGTTCACTTGTGTCATATTTTAGATTCTGCATATAAGTGATATTATATGGTATTTGTCTTTCTCTGTTTGTCTTACTTTGCTTAGTATGACAATATCTCGGCCAATCTATGTTGCTGCAAATGGTATTATTTCATTCTATTTTTATGGCAGAATAGTATTCCACTGTGTATATATATCAATACCACATCTTCTTTATCCATTCATCTGTCGATGGACATTTAGGTTGTTTTTAAGTCTTGGCTATGTAAATAGTGCTGCTATAAATATAGGGGTGCATGTATCTTTTCAAGTTATAGTTTTGTCTGGATATATGCCCAGTAGTGGAATTGCTGGGTCATATGGTAATTCTATTTTTAGTTTTTTGAGGAACCTCCATACTGTTCTTCACAGTGGCTGCACCAATTTATATTCCCACCAACAGCATAAGGGGTTCCCTTTTCTCCACACCCTCTCCAGCATTTATTATTTGTAGACTTTTAAATGATGGCCATTCTGACCCATGTGAGGTGGTACCACACTGTAGTTTTGATGTGCATTTCCCTGATAATTAGCAGTGGTGGCACTTTTTTTTTTCAATGCATCTTCTCATGCTGCTGAAAAGTCAGTGCTTACGTTAATGCCCATTTTGGAAGTTAATCTGTCTTTTCTCTGTTTACTTCTAAGATTTTCACAGGGTTCTTATGTTTGGTTACTTTATCCTGCAATTTTATTTTGTGTTTAAGAGTAATTTATTTTTATTTATCTTGTTCAGAATAATGTGTGCTCCTTTACTCACTTCTGGAAATCTCTTAGCCATCTGTCTTCATGCCCAGATCTTTTTATTCTAACTTTTACTTCTCCTAACTCTTCTTTAATATCATCTATCTTTTTATTTCTCCGTGCTGTGTTCTGAGTTATCTCCATAGATTTGTCTTTCAATTCACTAATTTTTTCTTCTATCTAAAGGGATCTAAATTATTATTTAGCATCTATTGATTTTTTTAAGTGACTCTGTTCTTTCCTTTTTATCATTTTTTTAATAGTCCAACTTGTTTCAGTGTTAATGAACTGCTCATTGAAATATATATATATATATATATATATATATATATATATATACCCACACTATATTTTTAAGCATTTTAAAATTGTTTATATTAAAGTCCCCTTTAGATTTCTTTATTGTCATATTTGTGAAATCTCCAGTTTTTGGTGGGGCTTTGGTTTCTCCACTTCAGGTTCTTTTTTTGGTCACTAAATTTCTCATATAATTACTGCTTATAAGACTCATTTTTCCATAAGACTCATTTTTCCTGGCAGTTTCACATGGGCCTGGAAGGCATCCCTCAGGGGTGGTTTCACATTTCCTGGACTGAGGTTCTGAACTAATTATCATGTTTTTTAGTTTTTTTGCATATTGTGGGTAAAGTGAATTTAGATCCTTTCACTTGAGCATGGATTTGATTCCTCTGTGTCGACTATTTCCTCCTCATCCCCAGGCAGATGGCTGTCTCAGGGCTGTCAGCCTTCTCACCTTCTACCTTTAGGCAGGGAATGGAGTTCTTGCTGTGCAAGGATCTGCACTTTGAGTCTCATCTCCACAAACCATCAAGACCCTGATTATGGTATACTGGTACCTCGTGGACAGTGCAACTTTATTACTTTTTACTCTAAGTTTTTAAATTCCTTCTTCATTTATGTAGCCTGGAGATTTTTTTTCTAGTGTTGAGGTTGGCTACATACTATTAAAGTGATGTAAAATATTTTATTAAGATGTCTGTATTTTTGTTTTTGTTGGAGAAATAGAGGGGTTTTCCTCTTCTGTGTAGCCTACCATTTTAACTGGAAGTCATTCCAGGCCTTTTTCTCTACCCCAAAATGTTTTATACTCTGAGAGAGATTTGGTGTACAAGAAATGGTTGTCAAATTGTTCTATAATTAATGTATGCACTGTATTCTGGCTAATTTGAACCTGTATAAAGGAGCTTCAAATCAACATTATGAAAAACACATAGAGCAAGAAACCAGTGCTGATTTGGTGGGGTGTCAATTTGTTTACTCATATTATAGTGGAATTTCTTTTTCACCATTTAATTGCCCGTTAGGCTTATCTGAGAAATTGATTCTTTATAGTTCTGTAATTAAGTGAAGTAGTCTTGGGCTTTGGTCTCAGTAGATTCTGGGTTTAACTCTAACTGTGCCATGTTCAAATGTTCAGGTCACATAATAGGCACTCAATAATCACTTGCTGAAAGACAAAATGAATGAATGAATGATCTTACTGAATATCAGTTTGCCCCAATTAAAACATGAATAATAATAGTAACCACCTTATAGGGCTTTGAGAATCAAGTGAGCTCGTCCATGTAAAGAATCCAACATAATGTTTAGCATAGAATAAGAGCTCAATAAATGTTCTCTATTATATTGCATGGAGTTACATGTAGTGCACACCTCAGGGCACAGACATAGAAGAATTTAAGTAATTATGTATTCTTTACTTTCTCTTTTATTTCCCCTATCACTTCCATTATCTCTATCTTATTTAGAAAAATGTCTACTCTTTATAGGGTTGTGCTTATAGATGGTAATAAGATCCCAATTTGAATTCATAGTTCTGATTTCTCCCCAGCCTAAATTTCTGGGAAAAAAAAAATTGGACACTTTGTATATTAATGACAATGGAACTCCAGGTAAGAATTTATTACAGTATTGGAAAAATTGAACGAAGAAAGCAGAAACTAAATAGAAGTCTAGTATCTCTGTCCAGTGGAAATACCATATCATATTATTCTAAAAGAAAAAAAAGTCTTTACTGATTTAATAGATATTAAAAACAAGGGAGAAATTTTTTTAAAAAGTTCTGATTTTCACTGGTTACTTTTTTAAAGGGAGTTAAAATATCTTAAAGAAAATTAGATCATAATATAGTTTCATGCCATTATATTCTCTTCAGTATTCAACTACAATTTATGTAATTTAAACTATAAATTTTAGAATTCTATTGTATTTCCTTGCTCAATAATAAATACAGAAAGTTATAGTGCCATCTTGTGAAAAAGATGCAGAACTGCATTGTATTACCTTATTTGACTAAATTGAAATAGGTGGAGAAAGGGCTATAGAGCTAGAGTTGTGTATAATAAAGATTAATCAGCATATTTCTGTTAACTTAGCTAGACTTAATGTTAAAAGAAATAGAATGTAGGTGGGTTTTCCACCCTCCCACATTTTTCTGCAGCATGGATAATAGCCAAAGAGGAAAGATTAACGTACTGAATTGAAACCATGCAAGAGGACTTACCAAATTTCAGACTGTTTTGATTCCAAAGGGAGAAAGAAGAAGATAAATAAATTATGCCTGATGCTCTGAATTACAAAGCTGTGTACATGATTGAACCAAAGTGGTTGCTAAACACAATTGAGAGAAAGGAGAATTGCTCTGGATAAACGCCCGCACTGTGTACACACCAGAGCCTATATGAGGCAAGGACACCCTCTACTTGTCATAGAAAAGAAATCTGGGAGCTGACAGAGGTTATTGTAACTTACAGAAAAGAGTTATCCTATACGAATAAAAGTGACTCCAGAATATTTACTTTGTTACAGGAAGAGCCAGGAAATATTTGTTTTTAGGCTCAATATGAAGCACACTAAGTTCCAGGGCCTTTGAATGATTTGATGCAGTAGATGCAAACTGCTACTTGCTCGCTGATTCTGGAGTGCTCTTCTTGCCTGCTTATATTAGAACACCCCACATGCATGCGTGTTGAAACAGCTGGACATTGTCATCGGTGTGGTGCGGAGATCTGATGAAGGATTTGAATTTGAGCTTCAACAGGGGGCTAAAGGGAAAGAACAAAGAACGATTGTGCTGCCAAATCAGATCTGGCTGCTCGCTGCTCAAAGATCAGTACTTGAGAGAGGCAAATGTTGGTAGATAGGAAAGTTGCTTTTAATTGAATCCCGGCAATCTGGGGAGATGGTGGACTCAGTGTCCCCCAAAAACACCTCCAAAGATTACGCTTGGCCATGAAAGATTTAAAGGGAAAAGGGGAAGTAATCTCAGTTAATCACTGAGACGGGGGTCAGAGTCGTTCCCATCCCCCACTGTGTGCAGGCTTGTGTGCAGGCTTATTGACTTCTTGTTATTTTTCTTTAGATGCTCTCTTGTTCACTCAGTTTGTTCACACAGTTGGCAAGATTACTGAAGGGAAAGCTAGGGAAGAGATCTGGTCATCTGTTAGTTACTTTTTCTTTACTTCTACTTCTTTTATCTGTGGGAAGAACCAACAGGTTAGGCAAGGTATTGTGTGACCAAAAGATTTGAAAGGTGTGCTCAGCAGAAGATGAGTAGAGTGTAGGGGCGCCTGGTTTAAGGTTAGTGACAAAGCAGAAGGGGCCTCCTGTAGAGAAAGGGCTCTTTCCTGCCAAAAGCTGCTTACAATTGTTCTTGTTAGGATGGGCCAACAGAGAGAAAGAAAATAAAGACGAGAAGACAGAATCTGGGAAGCAGTGAGGGTCAGAGGTGGGAAGTGCTTAGGTCAGGTGAAGGGGTGGTAATAGCACTCAAAATGGAATCTCACTTTTGTGGTATCATTTTTATGGCCAAAAGATAGCTTCTGGGAAGTATGCTGAAGAAAACACCAAGGATAAAGAAAAGATGAGAGAATAGTAATAATGAAAGTCTTCGTTTGAAAAAAAAAAATTGGATTATTTTTGGATTATCTGATCCCACTCCTATTACCAATATTTTGAGTTCCTTTACTGATTTGAAGGTCCATGGGAGTTGTCAGATAAATAATTTCACTGCCTCCACTCCCTCCTATATGTTTAAGGAAGTGGTCCTGCACATGCAGTGAGGCATGAAACTGAAGAAATTTTATTCCTAAAAACTTGCTTTGAATTTTCTTGCCTTCATGGATTTAACTTAGATCCTTTAATGCTATAATAATTTGGTTTCATATTGAGTGTCCTCTGGGCTTTCATTGTCATTTATTTTTTTAAGAAGTTTTCCATGAGTTCAAAATAATCTTTCTGGTGAAAAGGCAATTCAATTATAGAGACAGCATAAAAGAAACCCAACATGATACAATTCTCTAGTGAAATCAGATCTTCTGCTAAACCCAGATGATTTTATAAAACCAAGATTTGTATTTGCATTTTGAGACACTCGACTGAAAGGCTTGATCAGAGCATAAAGCATCAAATAAAAGTGAATCTTTCATCTATATAAGGCAGAGCTGCATTTAAGAGTTTAATTGACTCATCTAGAGCCATAAGTTGCCATGACACAGCCATTTAACCAGATGTGAAAGCACATTTGATAGACACCAGATCTCCTTCTACTCATAGGCAGAGGAGAAAATGTCCAGTTCCTTCCACATCATGGAGGAGATTTCCCACACCACAGGAATGGCTAACACACCTTCCCAAACTTACCACAGTAGTGAGTAGATTTAGTTGTAACTAGTTTCATTTTAAATGGCACCATCCTCTGAAGACCTAACTGCTGATACAATATTTAAACTATGGTTCCACCAGTTAATGGTAATGTGATTTCAATCTCTCTGTTTCAGTTCTATTCAAATGGGATAATATGAGTACCCATTTCATAGGCTTTTATGAGATATCACAGTGCTTGGCATATTTTAAGCTTTTCATGCCTGTTAACTATTATTATGATTATATTCAAAGAATCAACATATAAGTGTAAATGTATAACATGTATAGGTTTATATACTACTAGTGTTCATGAGGATGAGATCATAGAATCTGGCATTGTATGCCTGGAAAATTGAATTTCCTGAGGGTGACTGATAACCATGGATGAGAAATTAGAAGCCAGGATGAAGGAATTCTGCAAAGCTTTAAGTGAAACAAAGGAGAAGTATGAGGGAAATAGTGGTGCAGAAAGATGCTTTTGTAGACATAGGAGAATATTAGTTGGAGTAGGTGTGTAGCAAAAGTTTAGAGTAGGAGTTGATGGCAGAGGTTTAAAGCAGGACCAGAAATACTGAAATGAATCAAGAGCAGTCTAGGGGAGGTTACTGAGGAAGCAGTGCAGACCAGAGAAATTTGGGAAACCTCTTTCCATTCTCAGTTTCTCACATATTTATCATAGCATCTGTAACTCTTTATTATTTGTTTATATTTCAATCTTCCTCTATGGCTATTCAAAGTGGACTCAGCTGGGAGACTCTTAGAACTGCAGAATCTCAATCCCACCTCTGACCTATTGCACCTGAAGTTTTAACAAATGCCCAGGTGTTTCCTATGCAGTCACAGTTTGAGAAACACCACTTTCCTAAACTTTAAGCTTCTAACATGGTGCCTGGCACTTAGTCAATGCTTAATGGAAGTTTATTGAATGAATTAAGTTGAATTCCTGGAAGCCACCAGAGTTTCAGGTGGAGATGGAAAAAGGCATTTTAACGCCAAACCAAAGCCTTCACCTAGAGCTAAACTTCTACAGTGACTACAGAAACTAAAAAAATTCATCTGCCTTGTCCAAGGGGTAGAAATAAGGTTCTGTAAGAGGGAAAATAGAGGGTTGGAGCTGGGATGCAGGTGGCCCTGTGAGGGAAGCCCAGGAAATAGCCCACAGAGACGCTGGGAATATAGCTCCTATCATGAGACTCCTTCCACAGCACTACATGTATTATGTTCTTAAAACAAATGATTCCTTGTGTCCTACACTGAGGAAGACCTTGTGTGGTAGTGGCAGAGGCCTGAGTGGGGGGCAGGCAATCCCACACTACTTCTAGAGGAGGTAGGTTATCAGGGAGCTTTGTTTAGAGAATTGCCTCAGGGATCTGAAATTGCAAAAGGATTAAGTGGAAGAGGCCCCTAACCCATTCCTCCTGGACCACATTTTTAGATGCACATAGAAATTCCTGCTTAAACAAGATAATTCATCTTAATATCTGCTTTTGGAGTTGAACCTAACTCACTGGGGTGTGCTGACAGGATTTTGAAGTGTTCTCTCAAGATATAAATTTAAAATGTTCATTTTCCAGACTTCCTTTTTAAAAACTGTATCCTTAATTAGGATTTTGGACATAACATAGACCTGCTATTATATATAAACAACAAGGACCTACTGTATAGATAGGGAACTATACTCAATATTTTATACTCAACTACACTCAATAATACTCAACTATAACTATACTCAACTATACTCAATAATAACCTATATGGGAAAACAATCTGAAAAATATATATATATCTGAATCACTTTGCTGTACACCTGAAACTAACAACATTGTAAACACTGTAAATCAACTATACTTCAATAAATTTTTTTTTAAGTATCCCTGTGTTTTAGCTTAGCTTTGAAAAACCAGAATCACCTTTCATCCTTTCCCCTAACATAAAATCTAACCTTAATTCTTGCCTAATTTCTGTCTTGCATAAGTTTCTCCTTTTACTTCTGTAGAGGCGCTCCTCTGATCCAGAAGTCTGGAACAGTCTCATCGCTGGAAATTTGACACCAAGGTTGTGTCTCTGGTGTCGGGTGGAACTGGTCTTGACTTCCTGCTCCATTCTTTGTTATATGCATGACCCTAAATTACTTACCCTCTCTGCTTCAGTTTCCTCATTTGAAAAATGGCAATAATGGTGGCATTTTCCCTCATAGAATTGTCACATAGGGGTAGAATAGTGCTTGTGTGTAAATTAAATGTATATTAGTGGCTAGGAGCACAGATTCTGGAGCTGAGCTGCTTGGGTAAATGCTCCACTACTGCTAGCTCTGTGTCCTTAGGCAAACTGTATCACCAGTTCATGACTCAGTCTTCTTATTTGAAAAATAGTGATAATCATAGTATTTACCTCGTAAAGGTTTAATGAGAATTAAATTAGCAAAGTGCTTCATAGTGTTTGGTGCATTGTAAGTGCTATACATGTGTTTCTTAATTTAAAAAATGTACACAAGATGTGCTCAATAATTATTTTTCTACTGACTGTCCTTATTTTCATCACTGCATCAATTCATCCCATTGATCCCACACGAATCTTCCTAAAACACCTCTCTCAGCATTAGTTAGAATGGTGTGGCCACAAATAACAGGAAACCTAACCAGTAGCGGCTTAAACTATAATGTATCTACTGTTTACTTAACTGGTCACCTGGGAGTAGGCAGTCCAGGAATTGATTCAACAGTTCAATAATGTTATCAAAGACCCAGGCTTCTCGAATCCTCAGTGTGTGAGAGATCTTTCTTCAAGATTGCTGCTGAAGCTCTAAGCATGGTATCTGTACACAACAGGATGAGTTCAGCAAGGGGAACCAGATGGAGGAGAGAGCAAAATGATTTTTCCCTTTGTATATCTTTCTCTTTAAAAAATTTTTATTTTCCAGAAGCACTCAGTAGATTTTCCTTACAACTCATTGCTCAGACTTGGGTTACATTGTCAGAGCTGGTGGTATTCATCCCTTGAGGCTGGGCAAACCAAAGGAAGGATGGCTGTGGGGAGGTATTAATAGTGTCTGCCACGCTTTCATCAAGTCACTTTCTTGCCCTGTTTTAAAACCTTTTCATGGCACCTCATTGCCTGCCAAAAAAGCTCTAACCTTCTTAGTTAGGTATTGAGACTCCTACATGAGATGTGGCCCTTCCATTTTCTCCATGGGTTCATCTCCATGGGCCTCTTCCTTAAGTCTATTCCGGGGCCAAGCCATCCTATCAGCCATGACCTACACTGCCTTGTATTTTCCTGCCCTCCTCTCCCCATGTCTAATTGCCTGTAATATGTTTGTCAGTTCTCCCTTTCCAACCACAGTGACATACATGCTTCCCTGTTCATCTCTGCATGTGAAAATGCAACCTTTTCTTAAAGGTCCAGATCGAATGCCTTCTCTTCTACTGAAAACTTGCCTTATCCTCCAAAGCAGAAAGACCTTTCCTTCCTTCACATTCCTCATGTTGTTTTATGTTACTTAAATATTCTGTGTTATTTTTATTATGGAAAGAGGTGATGTATTTTTCATTTTTATGTCCCATTTCTCTCAGCTATGCTTAATAATTATAATAACAATTATAAAACTTTATTATTTACTATTTGATGGGCATGTAGGACATTTTGAGCACTTTATATGTATCATCTCATCACACTAACCTTTTAAAAGTGTGAATATTTCCTTTATGATGAGGAGTAAACTGAAGTTAAATGAAATTTAGTGACAACTTAAGGTCACCAGACTTTAAGCGGTTGTGTTTAAGTATTTAGTGGCCTGTATTTTCAAACAGTATACTGTGTGCCTCCTTAATGTAATACTTTTCAAAGCAGTAAGTCCTCATTACATTTTTATTTAAATGAATGAAAGAATATTTGTATAAGTTGGCTAATAAATATTACCAGTCTGCATAATATGTGCCCTGAACCTGCTTCTCTCCCCCCTAAGATTAACCCTGAGAAACAAAATTGTGTTTTTAATGTAGATTATATTATCTGGATACCTCCCACAACCTTTCTCATTTTGCCTTAGCTATGTAGTCTTTTATCCATTCAACAAAAACAAATACCTGTATTAACTGAGCACATATTGCTTGCATGTGTCAAGCAGTGTGCTAAACCATAATACTTTGGGCTCCATCTAACCACTGTAATAGAAAGCAGCTTAAACTACAGTGGTCTCTATTCTCTCCCTTAACAATTGGTTGGTGTTTGCTAGGTATGTGCAGCAGCTTAATGATGTTGGGTCTCAGGATTGGTAACTCTGCAATTTGCTAGAACTTTCCCTCATGATTATAATCAGCTGCTGCAACTCCAGATATCACATCCTCATACAACTTACAGAAGATTTTCCAAACTTCTTATTGTATCTCAATGGTTAGAACTGGATTACTTACCTGCTCCTAGACCACTAGTCCCATCTTCCCTGAGATCAAGAATCTCTTGAAACCTGAGCTAAATTGAGTCTGCTATGTAAGAAAGAGGGGAGGGGAAATGGTTTTCAGTCACCAACAAAAATTGTTTTTCCAAATGAGTAATACAGAGATGAATAAAAGGGGTATAAATCCTGTCCTTATGAAGCTGACTCCTGGCAAGGTAGTAAAATTTTTAAAAAAGTAAAATTATACATTGCTATGAATGATGAGAAAGAAATAAACAAGGATCTGTGAAGTAGACTGATGTCTACTTAAAGCAAGGTGTTTCTGGAAAGACCTCTCTATTGAGGTCATATAAATTAAGACCAAAGATGAGAATGAATCAGCTATATGCAGAGCACAGAGGAATGTGTGTGTGTGTGTGTGTGTGTGTGTGTGTGTGTGTGTGTGTGTGTGAGAATCATGTTTTATATTTTTTGCGTCTTAGGATGTTTTTGCATTCTGGGTTCTTACAGACCCAGGGAAGTGCCCCTCCCAAGGCTGGCCAATTCTTAGAGACAGCAAAGGGCTGGGCTGGGAGCATGACTTTCATACGCAAACCAAGCAACCAACGTCAGGCTATACACCCAAACACCCCCTTTTATCTAGTTCTCACACACCAAGTCAATATTTCCCTTGCTCTAAATCATCCCAGGGCCAGGTACTAGGCAACTAGAGACCACTCCTCTAGCCCAAAGCCTGCCAAACTAGCTGATCCTCAACTCTTTACTCTGCCCTGCCTTGTCTTTCCCGTGGAAACATCAATAAAGACTTTGGTCTAAGCTCTCCTCTGGCTCCTGTCTTCTGCCTTCTGACCAAAGCCTAGCACTTTCCCTTTGCCTTGAGTGCTGTGGTGCATGTGCCCCTCTCTCTTGGGAAATGTAAGTAATAAAAATCTTCTTTCAATGGCATTAACTTCTCCATGTTGTCACTTAGCTACCTTCATAAATTAATACCTGGGCACTAAGCAGTGTGGAAACAAGTGCAAATACACTTCATGAACACTGGAGAAAATAAAAGAAAGCAAGTGTGGCTCTTGACTAGTTGGTATTACAAGATTGGAGAGGGTGAAGACTTATGGCTGTCTACCAGAACCCATTCTCCTCTTCTTTTACAGCACAACAATGTAGCTGGGTAAATGAATGCCCAACTGCTTTGTGTTTCCCAGGTTCCTTTCACTTATGTGGGACCAACAGAATGTCAGTAGGCACGATTGGCTAATCCTTTAGAGACAATGCCTCAGCCAATGGATGTTCTTCCTTTATCCTCTCTTTTTATCCCTTCCCACCGGCTGCAGTGGCAGTGACTCAGTTTTGGACAGTTGTATGAGGACAACACTCTAGGACACTTGCTCTCAAAGTGTTGTCCCAGATGGGCAGCATCAGCATCACTCAGAAGCTTGTCAGAAATTCATACTCTCTAGTCCCAACACAGACCTACTAAATCAGAAATTCTGAGGATGGAGGCAAGAAATTTGTGTTTTAGTCCAAATGATTCTGCTGCATGCCCAAGTTTGAAAACCACTATTTTAAGCAAAAAAGGAGACATAAAATGAAGAAACCGAAGTACCTGAATGTCCACATGGCATAAAGCTGTACATATGAATCTGGAGCTCAGGAGAAAGTTGTGGGTGGGAGATTATCAATTTAGGGTGCTATTCAAAGCCACAGGAACACGTGAGATAACCAAGGGAGAGAGTCAGAGAAAGAAGGAGAAGAAGACTGAGGATTGGGGCATGGGTAGCTCCAACATTTAGAGAAAGGGAAGGGGAAGAGGAGCCTGAAAAGGAATCTGAGAAGTGGGGATGAGAGGGGCAGAAAGCAAGCTAAGAGTGAGGTCATGGAAATTAAGAGGGTAGAGTGTTTCAGAGGGGAAGTTGGGGCCCCTCTACTCAATGCAGAACCTCTCCCCTCCTCACTGAGTAGCAGCAATGCCTTGTTGAACAACTGACCCTCACTCAAGGGTGGGTCTGACTAAGTTAAAGTAACCGTCCCCACGTCCTCCACCCCCTGCCACCAATGTTTGCTACGAGAATGAATGTGAGGCCAGTTCTGGCCAATAAGATCCTAGAAATGTACTAGTGACTTACGTGAATATCCTTCCTTCCTTTCTTTTTTTTTTTTTTTTAATTAATTTATTTATTTTGGGCTGTGTTGGGTCTTTTTTTCTGTGTGAGAGCTTTCTCTAGTTGTGGCAAGCAGGGGCCACTCCTCATTGCGGTGTGCGGACCTCTCACTATCTCAACCTCGCTTGTTGTGGAGCACAGGCTCCAGATGCACAGGCTCAGTAGTTGTGGCTCACGGGCCTAGTTGCTCCGTGGCATGTGGGATCTTCCCAGACCAGGGCTCGAACCCGTGTTCCCTATATTAGCAGGCAGATTCTCAACCACTGCGCCACCAGGGAAGCCCCCCTTCCTTTCTTTTGATAGAGAACAATAGGAAGCTAATGTCTGTCTCTCCCACTGGATGGAAATAATATAGCCCTTGTTGTTACTGGAGGTCATATCAGGACCACAAAGGACAATGACATCATAATTTTAAGGTCATAAATTTCCTTATTTGTAAAATGGGGATAATGCTAGTACCTACCTCACAGAGGATGAAGCTGGCACTTTGGACACTCATGCAAAGAGATTAAAGGAACTAAAGCCCTTGATGACATGGCTGAGCTGCAAAATCAACCAAAGCAAACTTTCTGTTTGTGAGCTAATACATTTCCTTGTTTCATCAGTTTAATTTAAGATTTCTGTTACTTGTAGCTGGAAGCAGCTTATCTGATACAGAGATATATGAAGACGATTTCTATTTTTAATTGTCAGACAGTCACCGATTTATTACAAATTCTCAAGAAAGATTATTTGTGTGAAGTATTCTTCAACCAGTGTTGTAAAGCACTTTTCTAATAAAAGGAAATCTACAACTTAATCTTATAAGACAACTACAAAAAAATCAGCTTAGGAATAACTGATTAAGCATTTTACTTACCTTAGAATGGATATATATTTCCTATTAATGTATTCTACAATTCAAGTCATATTTTAATATTAAAACCTCAGTGGAACTAATTTTTTGAACTCTCATTTGGCAGAAAAATGCAAATATTTAAAGTCTATGTCTTATCCCTCCCTCAACCTTGAGTAATTGTAGGGACTGAAAATTAGGTCTAGGAAAAGAACATCTAGAATTTTAAATATGAAAAATACTATAAACATGAAATATATGCACACAAAGCCAATGGTTTGCCTGGTTGAAATATTGATATCTTAATTTCATTGAGAAAATTGATCTATTAAAATACAATGAAACTTAATACTTCAAATTAATTTTATTTACTACTGGAACACAAGTGGAGGTTGTAGAAAGAATGTTAATCTAGAAATCAGGAGCTTTTTGAATTAGTTCCACCCTTCCCACCAGGTCTGTAGTCTCAGATACATAATTAACCTCTTGTTACCTTATCTAAGGAGAGTGAGGAGAGGTTGATCTTGGTAACCTGTAAAGTTCTTCCAGTTCTGTAATTCTATAATTTAAATTGTTATCTTAAATCCCTAAAGTGAAAATAACTAAAGGCACATTTTTATAAACGTGTTCTATGTAATCTACTTTATTTCCAATTCCAAATTGGTAATTGTTTTCAATTCGTAACTCAGTCTCTTTCAAATATTCCTATTTGTAATTATTTACTAGGAGCATGTAGAAAGCTTTCATATGGATGAGTTTTAATTAAGTACCTGTGTGCCATGCACTGGAAAGACATATTTTAAAGAGAGGTGCAAATAGACTGTGACAATGAAAAAAGAAACTTTCCTCTTTCTGGTGCCTAGAAACAGGATTAAAATTAAGCATGACTCTAAAACCAGCAATGTATTTCATAAATCATGAGATTATCATTAACAATATTCTTATTAAAAATGCCACTGTCGACATTCTCACAGTGTGATAAGGGCTGCATCAGCAGGATTAGTTTTGTGGTGTGAAGTGCTTAGTATTTGGTTTGTACTACAGTGTCTTTTATGACAAACATGCTTCATTCATCCAATGACAGAAGTTAGCCATATGCAAATGTGGGCAACAAAGATGATTTCTTATGTATGTTCCCCAATATTAATAGACAAATATTATACTTATTTCCTTTGATCTACTGTTAGTTCCTCTTAGCTCTCGCTTCACTCCCTCCCGCACAAAAGACATGTATATTGCACATAATTATTGGGCATTTTCTTACTAAATCCTCTGTCTTCTCTAGTGTTAAAAGGCAGTAGTAGTACTTAACCTTTGGCTTGATAAATGTGATTCAATTGAGTTAAACTGCTGTTCTTCTAGAGCTTAAAAAGTAAAATACCAATATAAATATGTGGTAATTATCACCGGAACTGTTCATTTTTAACTATTAAATTTAAACAAAGAACAACTGCTGTTTGTTCATGCAAAACAAACAGTGCCTGCTTAAGATCTTTTTGATTAATCTGCCTCCCTGCATGCAGATCTAGGAGGAAACACTGCCTCGGGCTCAGCACACACATCAATGAATGGAAAAAGCTTTGCTGTCCCAGTCAATTGTTAGGGTTTTCCCAAAGCAGGGGTTTAGTGGTAAACAATTCAGGATTAGCTGGGGAAGGGGATGCCAAATGCTGGGGAACAGGCCAACACACCCAAGGCATGGCAAATGCAGCCTAATTCTAGAACCAGCATCAGAAAAAAGGGAGGAAGGTGGTTGAATAGGTGAGAAAAGGAACTGTTATCAGACACAGTGCCAAATCATACTCGAAAGTGCATCGGAAACAAGTGTAACGAGAAGGAGGAAACTTATTAAACCAAAACTCCTGGCAGAGGCACTGCTGTGAGTATGAGGGCCAGGCACACGTCCCTGGGGGTGTGCTCAGCATGTTAGGTCACCTGGGAGGACACCCGGGGGTGAAAAATGCAGATGGATTCAGACAGTAAAGCCTGCATTGGAGACCCTCATGCTCCCAGAGCCTCCCAGCTTGAATAAAAATCCACAGACAATCACAACCTATTTCATTTGGTTGGATTTCTTGTAGAAACTGGTGTAAATGCAGAGATGGATGTTCAGCCTTCTGAGAGGAGTTGAGGGAAGGAGGCTGTGGGGAACCACAGGGAAGGTCCAGATGGGCACTGGCCTGTGGACAGGACTTTCCATTGTCTGAGGGGAAGCGGCCCCAGTTGACCACTTTGTTACACGAGAGAAGTGAAATGATAACTGTCTACTATATTTTAGACACTGGCTAAGTCTTTTATGTTACTAGTAACACCAAATCAAGAGAGGGCAGGCTGGGCCCAATCCTCTTGGGGTAGGGCTGGCAGGAGCAGGGTAATGGGCAGATCCCAGCTGCTGGCAAGACACATTGACTGAGCTTCCCTGGGGAGCCAGGGCTCTGACCACTGTGGTTCAAGTTGAATGTGTGGGTGGGTATCCGTGTGTGGGAGGGGTTGGCCAAGACAGAGGAGTCCTAGAAACCCAAGCAGAAGGAGCCAGTTAAGCAACCTCAACCCCAATTATTTACAGGATTCTCCTAGATAGATTCATGGGCTCACTCACCAACCATGTCTCAGGCTTGAATATTTCACACTCATATTGATTCCTTGGATGAAAAAATTGATATACAGATTCAATATCATCTCATTTAATTTTGAAGCAGCACAGAGCAGACTGTAGACATGAGGAGTCATCAAGACCACCTAGAAAAGGGATAAGACAGGAACAGGAATTGACATCAAATGGAAATGGACAGAATGTGATTTCTGAATGGAGGGATGAGACTTGTAAATGCCAACTAATAACAGAACAAGTCAAGATACTGTAATGATCAATTGCTATCATGTGACAAAGATGGGATAAGGCACCTGGGGTGGGGGGGATGAATTGGGAGATTGGGATTGACATATATACACTAATATGTATAAAATAGATAACTAATAAGAACATGCTGTATAGCACAGGGAACTCCACTTCACTGTACAGTAAAAACTAACACAACATTGTAAAACAACTATACCCCAATAAAAAAATAAAAATAAGTAAATAAATAAATTAATTAATTAAATAAAATAAAATTTAAAAAAAGAACTAAGGAATCATATAGCATTGATTCCTGTATTAAATATATTCACATATATATATTCATATATGTATAATTCATATATTAACTATTTTAAAGGTTGAGAAAATACCATGGGACAAGAACCATACAAGATACTGAGGACACAAAGTTGAATGACATGATCACTTCTCTCAAGAAGCTCTTCATCTGGTGGAGAAACACATGAGTTAAAGAATAATCAAAGTGTAATGTGTTATATCAGATGTAAGGATGAAGTCTTATAGAAGCCAGCGAACAAACCCAGCTCAGCCTGGGAGCCACAGAGAGCCTCCCAGAGGAAGAAAGTCCCATCAAATGGGATGTCATATACATTTATACAGATAGACATAGATAGCTGGGACCTGGATTACCCAATCCTTTTTTAATCAGTAGTCCTTCATTTCAATGTTCCACAGAGAAATGTATGCACAGAAACTAATGATCAGATTTGGCTCTAAATCAGTTGAAATAATGAGTTAGGACAGACAATGGGAATTACATAAGCCAAGTTGCTTAGAACGAAAGTGGCCTCAAAGTCCTCCTTTGCCTCCTTCTATCCTTCACCCTGGCTCCCACCTAGCTCAGGCCATTGCAGGCTAAGGCTGCAGGAGCAGGCTCTGAGCTCTCTGCACCTCTTCACAGTACATCAGGAGAACACAGTACTGCCTTATGTGGATTCACCTTTTGACCTCTTTGCTCAGCCCAAGGAAAAGCTCCTTTCCTTTCATGGTGATCAGTAAAATGCCTTTGAATGACCAATCTTAACAATATTGCTGTACCCTGGGGGAGAGTTTGTGGAGGAAGGACAGGGTGGAGAGGAGCCTTGACATTCCTGGAGAGTGTGAGAGTGCTGTATGAGCTAAGTTTTGAAGCACAGGGTAATCTAGAAATGAGTATTCTTGACAGAGGGAACCATATGCCAGACACCCGACATGAGAGATCCTAGCAAGTCTAGGGATTGCCAAGGAATGCAGCATGGTTGGACCCAGGATGTGAGGAGGGATGGTGGGGGCAGCATGAGAGGGAGAATGCTGAGTAGCTGGGGCATTACTGTGGAGATGGATGGGCCACCACAGGAATGAAAATAGCCATGACATCACATGCTTATTGTAGAACCAACACCTGCTCATATAAGAAGCCTACTTAAGCCTATTCTGTACTTTACTACTATCCTGATTCTATCCAGTCCCCAAACTTATTATTATGAGATTCCTATAATGGGTAATTAGCTACAGCTCACTGAAAATTGGAGCATTTTGGAGAGTGTCCAGGAGCAATGAGGCTCTAGTAGTATGAAAGCAGCCTTGTGGCATCTGGGAAAAGAAACTATGGGGCACGTTGGGCTGAAACTCTGGGTTAAGACCACCAAGCAAGGAAGGAGGCATGAGGCCCATTTTAATCTCCCCAGGCAGCATACTGAGGTGAGGAAGCAGTTCAGTCAAAGGAAGAGAAGCAGGGTAAATCTGCTTGGTTCAGGGCCTTGAATAAGTAGTCAATGAGAATGGATACTTTTTTTTTTGGCCTTGCTGCGTGGCTTGCAGGATCTTAGTTCCCCAACCAGGAATTGAACCCAGGCCCAGGCAGTGAAAGTGCCAAGTCCTAATCGCTGGACTGCCAGGGAATCCCAGAATGGATCATTTTTGAGAGTAGTTTAGAACAAAGACATAAGGACTCCCAATCTTGTGGCAAGATTTTGAGCAAGGGGCACTATATTGGTTATCTATCACTGCATAACAAATTACACCAAAACGTAGTGACTTAAAACAATATTTATGATCTCACAGTTTGTATGTGTCAGAAACTTGGACATGGCTTAGTTGGGGCCTCTGTTTCAAGGTGTCTCACAGGCTGTAATCGAGGTATCAGCTGGGCTGCAGAAATCTCAAGGCTCAACTGGGGAATATCCACTCCCATATTCACCCAAGTGATGGTGACAGGATTCAGTTTCTTGTGGATTTTTGGCTGGAGGCAGCTCTCAGTTTCTTGCCACGTGGGCCTCTCCACAGGGCAACTGACAACATGGTGTCTCCATCTATCGGAGTGAGCAAGAGAGAGAGCAAGAGAGGGCAAGCAAATCAGAAATTGGAGCATTTCTAACCTGATCTTGGAAGTGGCATCCCATCACTTTTGCGGCATTCTATTTGCTAGTGGCAGGTCACCAGGTCCAGTCTACTCTCAAGGGTCCAGCCCACCCTCACACATACATATGTGAAGAGTTGGGGATCATTGGGAGCAATTTTAGAAGCTGTTCAGCAAAGACAGTAAAACACAGGAGGAATGAGCCCCATTAGAAATCTTTCAATCTGGGGCAACATCAAAGTTGGATTCTGAGTTTGTAGGCAAGGGGGAGCATGAGAGCTTAGGTAGAAGGAGAATCCTTCCCTTAAGGCATTGGAAACAGGGAGGGGAAGAGAGCAGATCCTGGAAGGTGGCAAAGAAGGAACACTGTCAGAATTTCTCAGGAAACGTGAGACATCTGTTAAGCAAAGAATTATAAGATTAGAATCCCGTTTTTTTGTTAATGACTCATTAATCAGAATTCTTCTGTGTCTTGAAAATCCAGGGGGTGAAAAGTCATAGCTGGATGAACGTTCTCTCCACAAGGCTGTATCTTATATATGGCTTCTGATAGTCCCCGACTCCCATCCTCCTGTTCAGTAATACCCCAGTTTTTCTGTCTGTAACATACATCCATGCCATAAAAGGACTTGTTGTCCTTGCTTATGCTACATGCCCACTGCAGGACCAATCACTGTGTCCAGGAGGTTGTAGTGTCATGATTGGCCTACCCTGAGACTCATGCTTACCTGTATAACTAAAGGCTGAGGGCATTGCTTATAGTCATTAATACAGTTCACCAGATATTTCCACTTTCCTTCCATCACAAGGTAGGATTGCACTTCCCTGTTTCATTGGGGGTAACTTATGGCCATGTGGCTTTGACCAAAGAAAGGGAGCAGAAGTAATGGATATCACTTTAAAAAATAACAGCCTTATTGAGGAATAATTCACAAACCATAAAATCTACCATCTTCAATTGTATGATTCAGGGTTTTTCAGTATATTCACAGAGTTGTACATCTGTCACATTTATCAAATGCCAGAAAGTTTTCATCACTCCAAAATGAAACCCCATATTCATTAGCAGTCACTCCCCATTTTCCTCTCCCACCAGCCCTGCACATTGCTAACCTATTTTCTGTCTATACAGATTTGCCTGTTCCGGATGTTTCATACGATGTGTGGCCTTTCATAACTGGCTTCTTTCACTTAACATAATGTGTTCAAGGTTCATCCAAGTTGTAGCAGAATCAGTATTTCATTCCTTTTTATGGTTGGGTAATATTTCAATGTATAGATTTACTATTACATTTTGTTTATCCGTTCACCCATTGACGGACATTTTGATTGTCTCCACATTTTGGCTATTATGAATAATGCTGCTACGAACATTTGTTTACAGATTTTTGTTTCTTTTTATTTCTTTTGCATATATACTTAAGAGTGAGACTGCTGGGTCATGTGGTAACTCTATGTTTATCTTTTTGAGGGACTGCTAAGCTGTTTTCTAAAGAAGCTGAACTATTTTACATTCCTACCAGCAATGTATAAGGGTTTCAATTTCTCCACCAACACTTCTTATTTTCTATCGTTTAACTTTTTTATCGTTTAAATTTAACTATTCTTGAAGGTACTTTGTTGTGATTTTGGGTTGCATTTCTTTAATGACTAACAATGTTGAATATCTATCTTTTCATGTGCTTATTGGTCAGTTGTAGATCTTCTTTGGAGAAATGTCTATTTAAATCTTTTGCCCATTTTTAACTGGATTGTCTTTTTATTGTCGAGTTGTAAGACTTCTTTATATATTCTGGATACAGGTCCCTTGTCAGATATATGGTTTGCAATTACGTTCCCCCATTCCTTCGGTTGTCTTTTCACTTTCTTGATAGAGTCTTTTAAAGCTCAAAGTTTTTCATTTTAATGAAGTCTAATTTATTTTTTTCTTTTGTTTGTGCCATATATAAGGAAACATTTTTGTTTGTATCATATGTAGGAAACCTGAGGTCTTGAAGATTTAGTCCTGTTTTTAAGAGTTTTATAATTTCAGCTCTTACATTTAACTTTACATTTACCTTTTATTTCATATTTCACATTTAGCTTCTACATTTAGGTCTATGGTCCATTTTGAATTAATTTTTCTGTATGGTGTGAGGTAGTGGTTCAACTTTATTCTTTTTTATGCGGCTATCTAATTGTCCCAACACCATCTGTTAGAAGGACTATTTTTCTCTCATTGAATTTTCTCTGTATCCTTGTCAACAATCAATTGATGATAAATGTGAAGATTTAGTTCTGGGTTCTCAGTTCTATGTCATTGATGTTTAGCCTTCTGCCAGTTCATGTGTGTCACTTCCTTAGCAAGTTTTAAGAGCCAGTGCACAATTGGCCACACTTTATTTCTTTGCTTCTTCATTGTTCCAGATAGGGGCTGAAATCTTAGCCTGGGTTCCACAGTAAGGATAATGTGGAGAAAAGCTCAGAACCAAAGCACTTTGGACACAGTGTGAGTGAGAATTCAACTTTTGCTTGAATTCACTCATAACCAAGTTCATGTACTAGCCTGTTCTTAAAAATTCAACACTAAAATTGTCAACTCCACATAGAGTGAGGGTGAAGTCCCCAAAAAAGCCTGAAGAAAGGAAGTGAGAAAGCATGCTAGACAAGCAAAACTTCAGCTATAATTTTAAACCCTAAGGGCTATGAGCTACCAATAAGTATGTTTTATATTTTTGATGTAGCCTGCCAACATCAACACATATTATTGATTACTATGTCCTAGGTACTGGTGTATAAAATGGCATCTCTACCTTCAGGATCTTACACTCTAATTGGGAGGTAGAATGTATACATCGAATATAAAGAACCATACAAGCTATCATGTAATAAGTGATGCTAGAGAGGTTTAAAGAAGAAACAAATATAATCTAGTGTGGTTAAGAAGGATTTCATTGTGTTGTGATTTAAGTTGTGCCTGCAAGGAAAAGAATGATTTAGACAATCAAAGAGGAGGAGGAAGGTATATAAAAAGTGAAAAGAGGGGCAGGCAAAGTAGTACCAACTTGCTTGGGAGACAATTAATAAATAGACTAGTTTATCCAGAACAAGAAGATCTTTTGAGAAGTAGTTGTAAAAAGAGTTTGGAGGCAAAATTGAAATCTGCGAATGAGGAATCTAAGTTTTATTCTGTAGGTAGTGGGAAAACATTAAAAACTTTTTTGGAGGAAAAATGATGTTTTTGTGAAATTAATCTTATGGCACTGACTTAGAAGCTGAAAAGGTAGGTTTACTTCACCACCTCTGAAATGACTGCAGAAGGCAGTACTTTAATATATCTAATTTACTATAGTTCATCAGTACAGCCCTGTAGAGACTTGGAAGTGTCAATTGCTTCACTGTTGTGCTCTAAGCTAGAATCGGTTCAGGCTACTCTAACAGAATACTGTAAACTGGGTGGCTAATAAACAACAGAAATTTTATTTCTCAAAGTTCTAGAGGCTGGGAAGTTCAAGATCAAGGTGCCAGAAGATTCAGTGTCTGGTGAGAGCTCAGATCCTGGTTCATAGATGATGCCTTCTCACTGTGTCCTCACATGGCAGAAGGAGAGAGGAGACTCTCTAGAGTCTCTTTTATATGGGCACTAATCCCATTCATGAGGGCTCCATCCTCATGACCTAATCACTTCCCAAGGGCTCCAACTTCTGATACCATCACACTGGGAATTAAGTTTTCAACATATGAATTTTGGGGAGACACAAATTTTCTGTCTATAGCAATTACTATCTAATATTGGAATTTTCTGTATTGGATAATATAGTGCCAGTGCCTGAACGGTAATGTTTATCAAAATGGTAGAAAAAAAATCCCCAGAAAACATACTGAGTGTGGGCTTTACATTTTTGGATCAATCCGGGCCTTGAAACTGATTACAGAGACAAATAGTAGACTTCAACAGTGAAAGAAATCAAAGACTCAGCCATCTGAATGTGGCGTTTGTGAGCTGTTTTGAGTGAGAGTTGGCAAATATTTTCCCAACTGTCAATTCTAAGAAACATGCAAAGAGATTCTGTGAAACTGAATACAGCAGTGAACCTGTGTCTCTGTTAAACAGCAGATAAATGAAATAAGCTGATATTAAATTTCTAAAGGGAACTTAAACCACCTGCTAAGTTGTAGAATTTAATTTGCAAGATGAATACTTGGCAGTGTGACACTTCTTTCATAGCTTCATTTGTTGTTTTAATAAAAATGTTCACAATGGTTTGGTTCCATCTGTTAGAGAAAGTGAAAACAGCTAACTGCTATTCAAACAAAAAATACAGCTTTCTAGAAAACAATACCTAGTGCCACCAAAATGTAAAGAGGTATTTATAAATTTTAAACTTCTAAAAAATGTTGTCATAATTGCACTGCGTCTTGGACTCAACATATAAATAATTTATGCAAAAAATTTAAATTAAAATTATTCCCCCACACTCCAAAAGCAAATGAATGTGTTCAAAGTTATTGTGACCATGAATCTTATTGCATCAGGCTACAGATTTTCATTATAACAATTTGTAAGCAAATATTTGGTTATTTTTATAAGCCACAAATCTGGCTGAAGGAGAAAATGATATGTAATAAATAAAAACCACAAAGTATGTTTGTTGTTACATTTGCAGATTGGAGATAACAATAAGCTATAGTACAACAGCCTCCCTACTTTATTGATTAAATTTCCATAGCTTTTTCTTCAGAATATGTAGATCAAAGTTTTATAACTTTCTTTTTGTTTGAATTTTATTTTATTTTTTTATACAGCAGATTCTTATTAGTTATCTATTTTACACATATTAATGTATATATGTCAATCCCAATCTCCCAGTTCATCCCACCGCCACCACCCCCACCCCAGTTTCCATCCTTGTCGTCCATACATTTGTTCTCTACATTTGTGTTTCTATTTCTGCCTTGCAAACTGGTTCGCTGTACCACTTTCTAGATTCCATATATATATGTTAATATATGATATTTGTTTTTCTCTTTCTGACTTACTTCACTCTCTATGACAGTCTCTAGGTCCATCTACATCTCTACAAATGACCCAGTTTCTTTCCTTTTTATGGCTGAGTAATGTTCCATTGTATATATGTACCAAATCTTCTTTATCCATTGATCTGTTGATGGGCATTTAGGTTGCTTCCATGACCTGGCTATTGTAAATAGTGCTGCAATGAACACTGGGGTGCATGTGTCTTTGTGAATTATGGTTTTCTCTGGGTACATGCTCAGGAGTGGGATTGCTGGGTCATATGGTAATTCTATTTTTAGTTTTTTCAGGAACCTCCATACTGTTCTCCATAGTGGCTGTATCAACTTACATTACCACCAACAGTGCAAGAGGGTTCCATTTTCTCCACAGCCTCTCCAGCATTTGTTGTTTGTAGATTTTCTGATGATGCTCAACCATTCTAACTGGTGTGAGGTGATACCTCATTGTAGTTTTGATTTGCATTTCTCTAATAATTAGTGATGTTGAGCAGCTTTTCATGTGCCTCTTGGCCATCTGTATGACTTCTTTGGAGAAATGTCTGTTTAGGTCTTCTGCCAATTTATTGATTAGACTGTTTGTTTTATTTTTTTAAATATGGAGCTGCATGAGCTATTTCTATATTTTGGAGATTAATCATTTGTCTGTTGATTTGTTTGCAAATATTTTCTCCCATTCTGGGGGTTGTCTTTCATCTTGTTTATGTTTCCTTTGCTGTGCAAAAGCTTTTAAGTTTCATTAGGTCCCATTTATTTATTTTTCTTTTTATTTCCACTTCTCTAGGAGGTGTGTCAAAAAAGATCTTGCTGTGATTTATGTCAAAGAGTGTTCTGCCTATGTTTTCCTCTAAGAGTTTTATAGTGTCTCGTCTTATATTTAGGTCTTTAATCCATTTTGAGTTTATTCTTGTGTATGGTGTTAGGTAGTGTCCTAATTTCATTCTTTTACATGTAGCTGTCCAGCTTTCCCAGTACCACTTATTGAAGAGATTATCTTCTCCATTTGTATAACCTTGCCTCCTTTCTCATAGATTAGTTGACCATAGATTTATAGGTTTATCTCTGGGCTTTCTATCCTATTCTATTGATCTATATTTCTGTTTTTCTGCCAGTACCATATTGACTTGATTACTGTAGCTTTGTAGTCTATTCTGCAGCCAGGAGTGTGATTACTCCAGCTCTGTTTTTTTTCCCTCAAGATTGTTCTGGCTATGCAGGGTCTTTTGTGTCACCATACAAATTTTAAGATTTTTTGTTCTAGTTCTGTAAAAAACTGCCATTGGTAATTTGATAGGGATTGCATTGAATCTGTAGACTGCTTTAGGTAGTATAGTCATTTTCACAATATTGATTCTTCCAATCCAAGAACATGGTATATCTCTCCATCTGTTTGTGTTATCTTTGATTTCTTTCATCAGTGTCTTATAGTTTTCTGAAAACAGGTCTTTTACCTCCTTAGGTAGGTTTATTCCTAGGTATTTTATTCTTTTTGTTGCAGTGGTAAATGGGATTGTTTCCTTAATTTCTCTTTCTGATCTTTCATTGTTAGTGTATAGGAATGCAAGAGATTTCTGTGCATTAATTTTGTATCCTGCAATCTTACCAAATTCATTGATCAGTTCTAGTCATTTTCTGGTGGCAACTTTTGGATTATCTATATATAGTATCATGTCTTCTGCAAACAGTGATGGTTTTACTTCTTCTTTTCCAATTTGGATTCCTTTATTTATTTTTCTTCTCTCATTGCCATGGCTAGGACTTCCAAAACTATGTTGAATAAGAGTGGTGAGAGTGGACATCCTTCTCTTGTTCCTGATCTTAGTGGAAATGGTTTCAGTTTTTCACCATTGAGAATTATGTTTGCTGTAGGTTTGTCATATATGGCCTTTATTATGTTGAAGTAGGTTCCCTCTATGCCCACTTTCTGGAGAGTTTTTTTTTTTTTATCATAAATGGGTGTTGAATTTTGTCAGCTTTTTCTGCATCTATTGAGATGATCATATGGTTTTTATTCTTCAATTTGTTAAAATGGTGTGTCACATTGATTTATTTGCATGTAGTGAAGAATCCTTGCATCCATAGGATAAACTCCACTTGATCATAGTGTATGATCCTTTTAATGTGTTGTTGGATTCTGTTTGCTAGTATTTTGTTGAGGATTTTTGCATCTATATTCATCAGTGATATTGGTCTGTAATTTCCTTTTTTTGTAGTACCTTTGTCTGGTTTTGATATCAGGGTGAGGGTGACCTCATAGAGTGAATTCAGGAGTGTTCCTTCCTCTGCAATTTTTTGGAAGAGTTTGAGAAGTTTGGGTGTTAGCTTTCCTCTAAATATTTGATAGAATTCACCTGTGAAGCCATATGGCCCTGGACTTTCCCTTGTTGGAAGATTTTAATCACAGTTTCAATTTCATTACTTGTGATTGGTCTGTTCATATTCTCTATTTCTTCTTGGTTCAGTCTTAGAAGGTTATACCTTTCTACAAATTTGTCCATTTCTTCTAGGTTGTCCATTTTATTGGCATAGAGTTGCTTGTAGTAGTCTCTTACGGTGCTTTGTATTTCTGTGGTGTCCATTGTAACATCTCCTTTTTCATTTCTAATTTTATTGATTTGAGTCCTTCCTCTCCCTCTTTTTCTTGATGAGTCTGGCTAATGGTTTCTCAAGTTTGTTTATCTTCTCAAAGAAACAGCTTTTAGTTTTATTGATCTTTGCAATTGTTTTCGTTGTTTCTATTTCATTTATTTCTGGTCTGATCTTTATGATTTCTTTTCTTCTACTAACTTTGCATTTTGTTTGCTCTTCTTTCTCTAGTTCCTTTAGGTGTAAGGTTAAATTGTTTAGTTTGCTGTTTCTTGAGGTAGGATTGTATTGCTATAAACTTCCATCTTAGAACTGCTTTTGCTGCATCTCATAGGTTTTGGATCATCATGTTTTCATTTTCATTTGTCTCTAGGTATTTTTTGATTTCCTCTTTGATCTCTTTAGTGATTTCTTGGTAATATAGTAATGTATTGTTTAGCCTCCATGTGTTTGTGCTTTTTACATTTTTTACCCTGTAATTTATTTCTAATCTCATAGCATTGTGGTCGGAAAAGATGCTTGATACATTTTCAATTTTTGTGAATTTACTGAGGCTTGTTTTGTGACCCAAGATATGATTTATCCTGGAGAATGTTTCATGTGCACTTGAGAAGAAAGTGTAATCTGCTGTTTTTAGATGGAAAGTCCTATAAATATCAACTAAATCTACCTGGTCTATTGTGTAATTTAAAGCTTTTGTTTCCTTAATATTCTGTCTGGGTGATTTGTCCACTGGTATAAGTGAGGTGTTAAAGTCCCCCACTATTATTATGTTACTGTTGATTTTCTATTTTACAGCTGTTAGCATTTGCTTTATGTATTGAGGTGCTCCTATGTTGGGTGCATATATATTTCTAATTTTATATCATCTTCTTGAATTGATCTGTTGATCATTATGTAGTGTCCTTCCTTGTCTCTTGTAACATTCTTTATTTTAAAGTCTGTTTTATATGATATGAGTATTGCTACTCCAGCTTTCTTTTGATTTCCTTTGCACGGAACACCTTTTCCATCCCCTCACTTTCAGCTTGTATGTGTCCCTAGGTCTGAAGTGGGTCTCTTGTAGACAGCATATATATGGGTCTTGTTTTTGCATCCATTCAGCAAGCCTGTGTCTTTTGGTTGGGAGATTTAATCCATTCACTTTTTTTTTTTGCAGTACATGGGCCTCTCACTGCTGTGGCCTCTCCCTTTGTGGAGCACAGGCTCCGGACACGCAGGCTCAGCCACCATGGCTCATGGGCCCAGCCGCTCAGTGGCATGTGGGATCTCTCCGGACCGGGACACGAACCCATGTCCCCTGCATTGGCAGGCAGACTCTCAACCCCTGCGCCACCAGGGAAGCCCTAATCCATTCACATTTAAGGTAATTATCAATATATATGTTTCTATTACCATTTTCTTAATTGTTTTGGGTTTGTTTTTTTATGTCCTTTTCTTCTCCTGTTTCCTACTTAGAGAAATTCCTTTAGCATTTGTTGTATAACTGGTTTGGTGGTGCTGAATTCTCTTAGCTTTTGCCTGTCTGTAAAGCTTTTAATTTCTCCATCGAATCTGAATAACATCCTTGCTGGGTAGAGTAATCTTGATTTTAAGTTCTTCTCTTTCATCACTTCAAATATATCATGCCACTCCCTTCTGGCGTGTAGAGTTTCTGCTGAGAAATCAGCTGTTAACCTTATGGGAGTTCCCTTGCAAGTTATTTGTTGTTTTTAATAATTTTTCCTTGTCTTTAATTTTTGTCAATCTGATTACTATGCGTCTCGGTGTGTTTCTCCTTCGGTTTATCCTGCCTGGGACTCTCTGTGCTTCCTAGACTTGAGTGGCTACTTCCTTTCCCATGTTAGGGAACTTTTGGACTATAATCTCTTCAAATATTTTCTCGTGTCCATTCTTTCTCTCTTCTCCTCTGGTATCCATATAATGCAAATGTTGGGGTGTTTACTGTTGTCCCAGAAGTCTCTTAGGTTGTCTCCATTTCTTTTCATTCTTTTTTCTTTATTCTGTTCTGCAGCAGTGATTTCCACCTTTCTGTCTTCCAGGTCACTTATCTGTTCTTCTGCCTCAGTTATTCTGCCTTTGATTCTTTCCAGTGTATTTTTCATTTCAGTTATTGTATTCAAATAGTTACCTCTGTTCTTTAATTCTTCTAGGTCTTTGCAAAACCTTTCTTGCATCTTCTCGATCTTTGCCTCCATTCTTTTTCCAAGGTCCTGGATCATCTTCACTATCATTATTCTGAATTATTTTTCTGGAAGGTTGCCTATCTCCACTTCATTTAGTTGTTTTTCTGGGGTTTTATCTTGTTCCTTCATCTGGTACAGAGTCCTCTGCCTTTTCATTTTGGCTATCTTTCTGTGACTGTGGTTTTCGTTCCGCAGGTTGCATGATTGTAGTTCTTCTTGTTTCTGCTGTCTGCTCTCTGGTAGATGAGGCTATCTAAAAGGCTTCAAAGTCTTCTTATAACTTTCAATAAGAGTTGTTCCTCAATCACAAACTCCAGTACTTAACACCATGTTGGCATGTGGTAGGCATAAACTACTTGTTTGTTGAGTCAAAGAAGTGCAACCGTAGTCAACCTTACATCAAAGAAAGGCAATGAGGGGAGAGACAGAGAGGTAAGAACAAAATGGAGGAAAAAAAAGGAAGAAGAGGATTTCCCATTCTCTGTCCCATGGAATTACCTCGGACATTGGTTTCAGTTTGTCTTACCTTGAGTTGTTCCCTTCTGTGCAGGGAGGAGAACTAAGGCTGAGAATGACACAGTGGGGGGGGGGGTGTCCATAGAATGTCCTGTTATACTTGCAGAAAGGTAGGGTTATGAGAGTCTCATCTTGTGTTTCAATCTTGTGTTTGATTCAAGATGTCATGGTTTTGTCTCAGTTCAGTATGTACTGAGAATTAGTCTCGTTGAATATTTGTTTTAGATATTTGGGTTTAAGACTGGCCCTTATAAAGGTAAAGAAAATTTGATCCATGAAGTTGAATAACCAGCTAATTAACCACTGAATAGGAAATAGATCATATTAATGTCAATTAAGCAAATATTTCCTTTAAATAATCCCAAATTCTATATAAGTTAAAGTTCATATAAGAAGGAAATGAATAATAGATAAATTTACTCTTTTATTGAGTCATTTCATGACAATAACAAAAGTTGTGTCTCACTGGCAATTTTAAGATGGGCTAAAAGCACCTAGAAGAAGAATACTTATGCTAAGTACAAAGAGAGGTATTAATTTCCATATATTTGGTAGTGAAGTCTAGACTTGGAGACTAGGTTTTAATCACGTACTACTTGGAAACATTTTACAATCTGTTTGATCTCAAACATACACCTGTGAAAAATATATAATAATTATCTTATCTGGTTCACCAGGTTGTGGTAGGATGAAAATAAAAATAAGATCATGTGTCAAAGTGTTTTTTAATTGCATGGTGTTAAATTGAGGTATCTTTGGCAGTGTAGTTTTAATAGCAATGCTCTGAACCTTTCCATAGGAAACAACTGCAAATAACCAGTACAGGGAAATCTCACAAATTAAAACTGACAGAAAAGAAACTGACACAGAATTGATAAAATGATACTACAGAAAAAAGATAAAAGTGATTAGCAATATCAAGAACAGAATGCTCTCCAAAAATAATGCCATGGAATAGTTGATATTTGGTACTAAGCACTTCATAATAAATATTTTAAAATGGTAAAAGAAATAATTATTTCTGTGAAACAAACCACAAAGAATTGAACTTAGCTAAGTTGGTGAGTACGAAATGGAGACCCTGAGCCCCCTCTCCCCGCAGGCACACCAAAATTACAACTATTTACAGAACAACTATTGATGAGAAAGACCAAAATCTAGCAGAAAAGATCTTCTACAACCAAAGGTATAAAGAAGGAACCAAAATGAGATGGGTAGGAAGGGTGGAGCCACAGTATAGTAAATACCTATACTCCCAAGTGGGAAACCTACAATAAGAGGATAATTACAATTGCAGAGGTTCTCCCAAAGGAGCAATGGGTCCAAGCCTCACATGAGATTCCCCAGCCCAGGGGTCCTGAACCAGGAAGATGAGCCCCCAGAACTTCTGGCTTTGATGGCCAGGAGGGCTGACTTTCAGGAGAGCCAGAAGGTTGTTGGAAATATAAACTTCACTCTTAAAGGGCACACACAAATTCTCAAATGTTCTTGGAGCCAAGGTAGAAGCAGTAATTTGAAAGGGTCAGACCCACCGGCTGATCTTGAGAGTCTTCCATAGCGGCAGGAGGCAACTGGAGCTCACCTAGGGGACACAGATGCTGGAGGCAGCCATTCTGAGAGCTTGTTCTACCACAAGGACACTGGTGTTGGCAAGGGCCATTTTGGAATCCTCCCTCAAGCTTATTAGCACTGGGACCCGGCCCCTTCCATCAGCTTGTTGGCACCAGTATTGAGAATGCCTCAGGCCAAGCAACCAGTGAGGTGGAGACACAGAGCTACCTACCAGCAGGCAGGCTGCCTTAAGACACCCTAAGCCTACAGCCACCCCAGGACACGGCCCTGTCCACCAGAGGGCCCAGGACCTGGTTCCACAAGCAACAACATGGATGGACCTGGAGGATATTATGCTTAGTGAGATAATTCAGACAGAGAAAGACAAATACTCTATGTTATCACTTATATGTGGAATTAAAAAAATAAAACAAAGGGATTAATATCACAAAACAGAAACAGACTCACAGACATAAGGAAAAAACTACTGGTTACCATTGGGAAGAGGGAAGGGGGAGGAGCAAGATAGGAGAAGGGGATTAAGAAGTACAAACTATTATGTATAAAATAGGTGTCTCCCCACAACTAGGGTGCTTACCAGACACTGGTGGGGGACCTTGACACCCAAGGAGTTGGGAGGAAACCCCAAGCAATTGGGTAGGATGTGGAGGGAATGAGGGGGGAGGAGAAGTGGAGGCCAGATCCTGAGGGGTAGCTGGGGGAGTGGAGGAGTTCCCACACTTGGAGGGATCTTTGGGGGTTTGGAGGATTGGGGGGAATGCACCTAACATTTCCCCTGTGCACTCAGGCCCTGGGCAGCCTGCTGGACTCCCAGGCATGGTCCTCCACCCTCCGAGGCCCCCTCTGGCAGTGTGAGTCCTAGAGGCATAGGAGAGAGGGAGGAGGGGGGAAGAGGAAGGGAGATGGATGGGAGGGACCCTCCAGGACTGGAGGATCAGGGGAAGTGTAGCTGGTGTTTCCCCTGTCCACTTGGGCCCTGGGAAGCCTGCTGGCTCCAAAGGCAGGTCCTCTGCCCTTCAAGGCCCCCTACAGCTGCCTGGGTCCTAGGGGTGTGGGAGGGAGGGAGGGGGGTAAGAAGAGAAGAGGCTGATGGGGAGGGACCCTCCAGGATGGGAGGATCAAGGGACATGTGCTTAGTTTCCCCCACCTAGTCAGGCCCCCAGAAGCCTGCTGGGGTCCTGGGACTGGTCCTCTGCCCACTGAGGCTGGAGGCACTCTGGGGTCCCTCCGGCCATGCTGAGCCTAAGCTCTGACCCATAGCACCTCCAGGGCCTTTTCCAGTGGCATGGGTTCTAAGCCTAGACCCTGCCTACTGCCTAAATGCTGCCCGCTGCCTAAACCATGCCCTCCACGGCCAAGGCCTTTTCCGTTTTTTTTTCCTCCTTTTTGCTATTGTGGTTTTGTTTTACCTTCTGGTTGTTGTTTCCTCTATATTTTTATTTTTTCTAACCTATCTGTTAGTTTTCTAATCTTATTTTATTTTTTACTCTTTGTTATTGTTCTCCTTTTTTTCTTTTTTCCTTTTCTTTTTTTTTTTTTTTTGCTGCCCTGCACAGCTTGCGGGACCTTGATACATGAACCAGGAATCAGGCCTGAGCTACTGTGGTGGGAGCTCCAAGTCTGAACCACTGAACTAACACAGAACCTCAGACCCCAGGGACTATTCATCGGAGTGAGGTCTCCCAGAGGTCCACATCTTGGCACCAAGACCCATCTCTACTCAATAGCCTACAAATTCTAGTGCTGGAAGCCTCAGGCCAAATAACCAGTAAGACAGGAACACAACCTCACCCATCAAAAAAAAAAAAAATGAGATGGCAAAAAAATATGCTATAGATGAAGGAGCAAGGTAAAAACCTACAAGATCAAATAAATGAAGAGGAAACAGGCAACCTACCTGAAAAAGAATTCAGAGTAGTGATAGTAAAGGTGATCTAGAGGCATGGATCGAGAAAATTCAAGAAGTGCTTAACAAAGACCTAGAAGAACTAAAGAACAAGCAGAGATGAACAACACAATAACTGAAATGAAAAATACACTAGAAGGAATCAGTAACAGAATTACTGGGACAGAAGAATGCATAAGTGAGCTGGAAGACAGAATGGTGGACATAACTGCTGAGGAACAGAATAAAGAAAAAAGAATGAAAAGAATTGAAGACAATATCAGAGACCTCTGGGACAACACTAAATGCACCAATATTTCAATTATAGGGGTCCCAGAAGAAGAAGAGAAAAAGAAAGGATCTGAGAAAATATTTGAAGAGATTATAGTTGAAAACTTCCCTAACATGGGAAAGGAAATAGCCACCCAAGTCCAGGAAGCACAGAGAGTCTCATACAGGATAAACCTTAAGAGAAACACACCAAGACACATATTAATCAAACTAACAAAAATTAAATTTAAAGAAAAATATTAAAAGCAACAAGGGAAAAGAAAACAATAACATACAAGGTAATCCCCATAAGGTTATCAGCTGATTTTTCAGCAGAAACTCTGCAGGTCAGAAGGGAGTGGCAGGATATACTTAAAGTTGATGAAAGAGAAAAACCTACAACCAAGATTACTCTACACAGCAAGGATCTCATTCAGATTCAATGGAGAAATCAAAAGCTTTACAGACAAGCAAAAGCTAAAAGAATTCAGCACCAGCAAACCAGCTTTACAACATATGCTACAGGAAATTCCCTAGGTGGGAAACACAAGAGAAGAAAAAGACCCCCACCCCCAAAAAACCCCCTAAAATAATTAAGAAAATGGTAATAGGAACATACATATCAAAAATTACCTTAAATGTAAATGGGTGAAATGACCCAACCAAAAGCCACAGACTGCCTGAATGGTTGCAAAAACAAGACCCATATACATGCTGTCTACAAGAGACCCACTTCAGACCTAGAGACACATACAGACTGAAAGTGAGGGGATGGAAAAAGATGTTCCATGCAAATGGAAATCAAAAGAAAGCTGGAGTAACAATAATTGTATCAGTTAAAAGAGACCTCAAAATAAAGACTATTACAAGACATAAGGAAGGACACTACATAATGATCAAGGGATCAATCCTATATATATATATATATATAAAATTATAAATATATATATACCCAACATAGTAGCACCTCAATACATAAGGCAAATGCTAACAACCATAAAAGGGGAAATTGACAATAACACAATAATAGTAGGGGACTTTAACACCCCACTTACAACAATGGACAGATCATCCAAACAGAAAATAAATAAGGAAATGCAGCTTTAAATGACACAAAAGACTAGATACACTGAATTGATATTTATAGGTCATCGTACCCAAAAGTGGCAGAATACACATTCTTATCAAGTGCACATGGAACATTCTCCAGGATAGATCATATACTGGGTCACAAATCAAGACTTGGTAAATTTAAAAAAACTGAAATCATATCAAGCATCTTTTCTGATCACAACACTATGAGACTAGAAATCGATTACAGGAAAAAAACCCATAAAAAACACAAATACATGGAGGCTAAACAGTGTGCTACTAAATAACTAAGAGATCACTGAAGAAATGAAAGAGGAAATTGAAAAAATACATAGAAATTAATGATGACCCAAAACCTATGGGATGCAGCAAAAGCAGTTCTAAGAGGGAAGTTTATAGCAATTCAGTCTCACCTCAAGAAACAAGAAAAATCTCAAATAAACAATCCAACCTTACACCTAAAGTAACTACTGAAAGAAAAACAAAGAAAACCCAAAGTCAGGAGAAGGAAAGAAATCATAAAGATCAGAGCAGAAATAAATAAAATAGAAATGAAGAAAACTATAGCAAAGGACAATAAAACTAAAACCTGGTTCTTTAAGAAGGTAAACAAAATTGATAACCCTTTAGCCAGACTCATCAAGAAAAAAAGGGAGAGGGCGCAAATCAATAACATTAGAAATGGGGCTTCCCTGGTGGCACAGTGGTTAAGAATCCATCTGTCAATGCAGGGGACACGGGTTTAAGCCCTGGTCCTGGAGGATCCCACATGCTGCAGAGCAACTAAGCCTGTGCACCAGAACTACTGAGCCTGCACTCTAGAGCTCGTGAGCCACAATTACTGAAGCCCGTGTGCCTAGAGACCATGCTCCGCAACAAGAGACACGCGCAGTGCAACAAAGAGTAACCCTCACTCGCCGCAACTCGAGAGAACCCATGCACAGCAACGAAGACCCAATGGAGCCAAAAATAAATTAAAAATAAAATAAATAAATTAAAAATTATTAGACCAGATGGTTTCACAGGTGAATTCTTTCAAACATTTAGAGAAGAGCTAACACCTTTCTTTCTCAAACTCTTCCAAAAAATTGCAGAGAGGGGCTTCCCTGGTGGCCCAGTGGTTGAGAATCTGCCTGCTAATGCAGGGGACACAAGTTCGAACCCTGGTCTGGGAAGATCCCACATGCCACGGAGCAACTAGGCCCGTGAGCCACAACTACTGAGCCTGCACGTCTGGAGCCTGTGCTCCGCAACAAGAGAGGCCACGATAGTGAGAGGCCCACATACCGCGATGAAGAGTGGCCCCCGCTCAACGCAACTAGATAAAGCCCTCGCACAGAAATGAAGACCCAACACAGCCAAAAATAAATAAATAAAATTAAAAAAAAAATTGCAGAGGGAGGAACACTCCCAAACTCTTTCTACAAAGGCCACCATCACTCTGATACCAAAACCGGACAAAGATGTCAAAAAAAAGGAAAATTACAGACCAATATCACTGATGAACATACTCGCAAAAATCCTCAACGAAATACTAGCAAACAGAATCCAACAACACATTAAAAGGATATACATGATCAAGTGATTTTTATCCCAGTAATGCAAAGATTCTTCAGTATATGCAAATCAATCAATGTGATACACCATATTAACAAATTAAGGAATAGGGCTTCCCTGGTGGCGCAGTGGTTGAGAGTCCGCCTGCCGATGCAGGCGATGCGGATTCATGCCCCGGTTCGGGAAGATCCCACATGCCGCGGAGCGGCTGGGCCCGTGAGCCATGGCCACTGAGCCTGCGCATCCGGAGCCTGTGCTCCACAACGGGAGAGACCACAACAGTGAGAAGCCCACGTACCGCAAAAAAAAAAAAAAAAAAAAATTAAGGAATAAAAACCATATCATCATCTCAATAGATGCAGAAAAAGCTTTTGAAAAAATCCAACACTGATTTATGATTAAAACTCTCCAGAAAATGGGTATAGAGGAAAACTACCTCAACATAATAAAGGCCACATACAACAAACCCACAGCAAACATCATTCTCAATGGTGAAAAACTGAAAGCATTTCCTCTAATATCAGGAAAAAGACAAGGATGTCCACTCTTGCCTCTCTTATTCAACATAGTTTTGGAACTCCTAGCCACGGCAATCAGAGAAGAAAAAGAAATATAAGGAATCCAAATTGGAAAAGAAGAAGTAAAACTGTCACTGTTTGCAAATGACACGATACTATACATAGAAAATCCTAAAGATGCCACCAGACAACTACTAGAACTAATCAATGAATTTGGTAAGGTTGCAGGACACAAAATTAATGCACAGAAATCTCTTGCATTCCTATACACTAACAATGAAAGAGCAGAAAGAGAAATTAAGGAAACACTCCCATTTACCATTGCAACAAAAAGAAAAAAATACCTGGGAATAAACCTACCTAAGGAGGCAAAAGACCTGTACTCAGAAAACTATAAAACACTGATGAAAGAAATCACAGATGACATAAACAGATGGAGAAATATACCGTGTTCTTGGATTAGAAGAATCAATATTGTGAAAATGACTATACTACCCAAAGCAATCTACAGATTCAGTGTAATCCTTATCAAATTACCAATGACATTCTTCACAGAATTAGAAAAATAAATAAATAAATATTTTTTAAAAAAGAATGTTAAGCACTTAATACTTTCTGTGTTGTCATTTATCGAGTATTTATACCCTACAAGTAAGGCTGAGATTGCCCCTTGACCTTGGCTGTAGTTACAGGTTAATCAAACCTTTGCTCCTCCTGACTTGTTTTAGAAACAGAGAAAGGTTTGTGTGTTGGGCTGCTAGGAGGTATCTTGCTAGGTCCCCCTTCTGCCCTATGAATTGATTTCCCTGGCACAGTGGTGGATCCGGGCATGAGGGCGCTATTTGTGCCACCTTATTCCAGGAGATGGACAAATGACTCAAGGTGAACTCATCGAAAGTTCCCCATGATCTGAGATTTCCTTTCTCCTGATAATATAAATAATTTTAAACAACCTGAGCCATGGGTCAAAGAAGAGCTATAAACTGAAGTTGCAGAATTTCTAAAATGCAATGATAATGAAAACTATATATCAATGCTCAAAAATGTCATAGCCTAAATATTTACATTACTTAAAAAAGAAGGAATAAAAATAAATGAATTAAGCCATTAACTTAAAAAGGTTTGAAAAGGAAAAACAAAATAAACAAGGAAACAGAAAGATGTATTAGTAAAGATAAAAGCAGAATTAATGAATTAAAAAAATAGAAAATTGAAGTGATAAATAATTTAAAACCTCAGTCTTTGTGGAAAACAACAGAGTACATAAATTAGTTAAGGAAAAATATAAGGGAAGTATAACTACATAGATTGATAAATGACAGTAGGAAAGTAACCACAGAAAGGACTTTCAAGAATTCTGAGATTACTCCACTTAACTCTATGCAAACAAATTGAAAAACCTGGATGGAATGAATAAATTACCATAAAAAATAATGAATATATAAACAGACCAATTTTCAAAAAGAAATAGCAGGTGACAAAGCATGATCGTCTAAAAACATTACCAGACCCAGGCAATTTTACAAGAATTTCATAAAATCTTAAAAAATGGTAACTCCGGGCTTCCCTGGTGGCGCAGTGGTTGAGAGTCCACCTGCCAATGCAGGGGACACAGGTTCGTGCCCTGGTCTGGGAAGATCCCACATGCCGCGGAGCGGCTAGGCCCGTGAGCCACGGCCGCTGAGCCTGTGCACCCGGAGCCTGTGCTCCACAACGGGAGAGGCCACAACAGTTGAGAGGCCCACATACCGAAAAAAAAAAAGAAAAAGAAAAAAAAAAGGTAACTCCAATGCTATTGGAACTATTCCAAGAATGGAAAAAAGTAAAATCCCAAACCTATTTTTTTCATAAGTTTGCAAGTCCTCTATGAATAAAACATTTAAATACAAAGGAAAGACACATATAGAGCACTTGAATTAATGGAAAGACATATCATATGCTTGATTAGGATTCAAATCAGTTTCTGCTAAGTTAATTTGCTAATTTAATGTGGTCCTAGTAAAAATACAACAAATTAATTTTTTTCTATACAAGTTGTTCCTAAATTTTACCTAGGAAATTAAAAAGCAAGAATAAAACATTAAAATTCTTTAAAAAAAATGAATAGTGATGTAGAACTAGCCCTACCAGATATTAAAATATTACAAGGTCTTCAGACAAACCAATAAATCAGAATAAGAATTCCAGAAATACAGCCAAATAGATACTGAGAAACATATTATAAATTAATATATGATAAATGTGGCATCTGAAACCTGTTAAAAAGAGAATTATTCATTGAGTGGTGTTGGAAAAAATGGGGTGCTTTCTGGATAAAATTAAGTGAGATACTTCACTTAACTTCAAATGGAATTAGGAAGAATTCTAAGATGACCCCCAAGATTCCTGCCTTTCAGTGTATGCTTCCTGTATAATCCCCTACACTTGATTGTGGACAGGACCTGTGAATATGATGGGTGTCACTGCTGTGATTAGATTAGATTACATGGGAAACGTGAATAGATTTGTAGATGTTATTAAGGTCTCTAATCAGTTGACTTTAAATTAATAAAGAGGAAGATTGTCCTGAATGGGCCTGACCTAATCAGCTGAGCCCTTTAATAAGGGGTTTAGATATCAGAGAGTCTTCTGCTGACCTTAAGGAAGCAAAACTCTCTGTTGTTAGAGGTCCTCTAAGAGGGCAACATAGCAAGGAACTGCAGGGGCCTCTCAAGGTTGAGAATGACTGACAGCTATTTACAAAATGAAAATTAACTTATTCTAAGTTAATAGCTTAATTCATTTATTTTTATTCCTTCTTTTTTAAGTAATGTAAATATTTAGGCTATGACATTTTTGAGCATTGATATATAGTTTTCATTATCATTGCATTTTAGAAATTCTGCAACTTCAGTTTATAGCTCTTCTTTGACCCATGGCTCAGGTTGTTTAAAATTATTTATATTATCAGGAGAAAGGAAATCTCAGATCATGGGGAACTTTCGATGAGTTCATCTTGAGTCATTTGTCCATCTCCTGGAATAAGGTGGCACAAATAGCGCCCTCATGCCCGGATCCACCACTGTGCCAGGGAAATCAATTCATAGGGCAGAAGGGGGACCTAGCAAGATACCTCCTAGCAGCCCAACACACAAACCTTTCTCTGTTTCTAAAACAAGTCAGGAGGAGCAAAGGTTTGATTAACCTGTAGCTACAGCCAAGGTCAAGGGGCAATCTCAGCCTTACTTGTAGGGTACAAGTACTCGATAAATGACAACACAGCAAGTATTAAGTACTTAACATTCTTTTTTTAAAAAATATTTATTTATTTATTTATTTATTTGGTTGCATTGAGTCTTAGTTACCCATAACCCTTAGTTAAGGGTTCCTTAGTTGTTGCAGGTGGGCTCCTTAATTGCAGCACGTGGGCTCATTAGTTGCAGCTCGTGGGCTCCTTAGTTGTGGCATGAGAACTCTTAGTTGTGACATGCATGTAGGATCTAGTTCCTGGGCCAGGGATTGAGCCCAGGCCCCCTGCATTGGGATTGTGGTGTCTTAACTACTGTGCCACCAGGGAAGTCCCAGTACTTAACATTCTTGATTCATTATCTCTTTGTAAGAATAGTTTTTCTCCTATTATCTTTAATCTAGAGTCAACTTAATTTGATTTACTGATCATAAGCTTATCTAATTCTTATTTTCAGGCAACATTCTTCTTTCTTTTTTTTTTTTTTTTTGCGTTACGCGGGCCTCTCACTGTTGTGGCCTCTCCCCATTGTGGAGCATAGGCTCCGGATGCGCAGGCTCAGCAGCCATGGCTCACGGGCCCAGCCACTCCGCGGCATGTGTGATCTTCCTGGACCGGGGCACGAACCCGTGTCCCCTGCATCGGCAGGCAGACTCTCAACGACTGCGCCACCAGGGAAGCCCAGGCATCATTCTTTAATATATTGTGAGCCATGTTGTTAACTAAGTGTAGAGAATTGTAAAATGAAGATAATAGGGTGATTACTTTGAGCACAGTAAGTACAAGTTAAGTTTTAACAGCCCTATGGTGTATATAAATATTTCTCTGAATTATCCATTAAAGGCTTACCCCATTTAATCATGGCACATTTAACATGCTTTTTTTAAAAATAATAAATTTATTTATTTAATTTATTTATTTTTGGCTGCGTTGGGTCTTCATTGTTATGCACAAGTTTTCTCTAGTTGTGGCGAGTGGGGGCTACTCTTTGTTGCAGTGTGCAGGCTTCTCAGTGCAGTGGCTCCTCTTGTTGCAGAGCACGGGCTCTAGGCGTATGGGCTTCAGTAGTTGTGGCGGGTGGGCTCAGCAGTTGTGGCTCGTGGGCTCTAAAGTGCCAGCTCAGTAGTGTGGCACATGGGCTTAGTTGCTCCGTGGCATGTGGGATTTTCCCAGACCAGGGCTCGAACCTGTGTCCCCTGCACTGACAGGCGGATTCTTAACCACTGCGCCACCAGGAAGCCCTAACCTGCTTTTAAATGAGTTAAGGCTGCTAACTTTTTCAATTTTGTTTTAAAAGTTAGGTAAATTTGTTTGAAAAGTCAAAACAGTGAAATAGAAATGATTAGTCTATATGAAATTTAACTCTGTGTTTTGCACCTTACAAATGTTAATTGTTTTACCAATGAATTGTAATTCTACCTAGCAACACTCCCTTCTTTCCATTTTTAATTTCTAAGAGAAGATATGTCTGAGTAATTACCAGTAAATTGCTCTGAACTGAATACAATGTTTGGAACACTTATGGCTTATATTTACAAAAAGTCTTGGTAAAGAAAGTTAAAACTAAGATGTGTCAAATAGGTTCATATAAATGTTTCACAGTCTGTCTATTGGGCTCGAGAACAAATGACAGGGGAAGGAGGGAACAAAGGGACACAAAAAGTTAAAGAAACTGTCAAGATTATTTTATTCTTTTATAAAACCATGTTCTGATTCCCATGTACTTACTGTTGTATGGACATTATGGTCATTGTGGAGATCAATTATTCTTACACTGTAGATCTTAATGGGAAAAGTTTACTTGCCTTCTGTAGATTACTGAGTTACAGCTAAAGGATAAAACCATGAATTGAACAGGGCAAATCACTGTGGCCATTCTAGGTGTTTGGGAAAATCCTAAAGACTCCATCCTTACCCACATCTGTGGGTGCAGGCTCTCTCCTTACACACAGGTTCGCTCCACTGTGCACTCTGTTGCATCCTGGCCACCCTCCGTGCTCTGCCTCCAGAAACACCCCCTCATCCTTCACGGCCTCATGGCTGACCCATTCATATACGTTCTGCTCTTGCTCTCCACTCAGCCGTGTAGATCTGGATCAGCTCACCTGGGCCTCAGGCCTTTATTGGCACCTAGCTTAAGTCAGTAAATATCTGTTTAATCAAAGTTAATTGTAATAATGAGTTTTCACTTCTAAGATAAACATTTAGTGTTTACAAATTTGTTGTTGATATAATTAATTTTGTTGATTGTTTCTTCCTGTTATAATAACCTTGAGTTTTGTGGATAAACCTCTTGTTTATAGCAAAATTTTTATTTATTGTGTTGTATTGTCTTTAGATTTTACAATTATCCATATATCTCTTCACTGATTTACAGTTTTAAAAGAACTAGAAACAAAGCATTTGTACTAGTTTCCTATTGCTACTGTGACAAGTCACCACAAATTTAGGAGCTTAAAATAACACAGATTTATTATCCTACAGTTCTGGTGGTCAGAACTCTGAAATGAGTTTCACAGAGCTAAAATCAAGGTGTCAACAAGGTTGCATTCCTTCTGGACTCTCTAAGGGAAAATCTGTTCCTTGCCTTTTGCAGCTTCTAGAGATTGCCTGTATTCTGTGGCTTGTGGCTGCATCACTCTTACCTATGTTTTTGTCTCACATCTCCTTCTCTGACTATCTTGTCTTCTTTATATAACTACCTGTGTGATTATACTGGGTCCACCCAGATAATCCAGGACAATCTTTCACCTTAATGTCCTTAACTTAATCACATCTGCAAAGTCCCTTTTGCTGAACAAGGTAACACACAAAAATTCTTGGTAAACAAGTTAAAACTTTCTGAGGATTAGGACATAGACATTTTGGGGACATCCTTCAGTCTACCACAAAATTCATTATTGCTATACCAGACAAGCAAAGAAATATATAAAATTGGGACCAGATTCTAAAAGGTTAATTAGACTTTAATATTAACTAAAAGACTGAAGTTACATAGAAATAAAAATATTAAGATATTTAGTAATGAGATTATGTGAAGTCTAAAGTTAATATAGTAATTAATAAAATTCAAGCTTAAAAACCATAAATGCCATATTTGTTTGAAGCCAAGGTCTATCTAATCCAGTAACTACACAGAGATAATTTGATTGAGATTTTAGCATTTTATAGTATCAAACTGGATACCCAAACATACTCTTCAAGCCCTGGTCATTTTTTTTTTTTAAGAAATGTAATACATACATGGTAAAAAAAAAATTAGAAAAGTCTAAATGGTATATAATGAAGAGTAAATCTCTGACCCTCTCTGCCTCCCAGTCACTCAGATTCTGTCAGAGGCAGCCAAGTCACTAGTTTTCTGTTTATTTTTCCAGAAATTACTTGATCATTTTAGTTGCTTCTCTCTAGAATCATTGAGCCATTAGGAAGTTAATCCATACATACATTTTATTTATAAGACTGTTTCTATACTAGTTAGACAGCCATTAGAAATAATTTCTATTAATACCTGAGACCCTATTTCCACAGTTTTTATTGTTTACTATCTAAAAAAGTATGTACTGCCTGATAATCTACAGTATGTCCTTTGGTATTTAGATCCTTAATCACACTTTAATTTTCTTTATCCTCCAAAGGAGTGGGCTCTCAAGGCAGCCCCTCAGCTTAAAGTTTGGCTTTCTCAATTTCAGGTTGATTGACTTTGTTAGCTGACTAACTAGTTGAACTCTTTGGTTTTGCTTTCTTCATGTGTAAACTGGGCATAATAATAGTACCTACCTCTTAGGGTTATTGTTAGAGTTAAGTTAAACACTTCATAAAGCATCTGGCATTTACTAGGTATTTAGTAAACAATTGTCTTCATGAAGAACTCCAGCAGATGCACAAGGATTATCTTCTTGCATTTGCTCTATTTATCTTAGTTGCTAGTCATTACTGTTATTCCACTGTTAACTAATTTACTGAGTATGGAAGGATTACTGGCCTGTAATGCTCAAAGCTAGCACTGGGCTCTTCCTTAAGGAGAGTAGCAGCTAATGTTCACTGAGCATTTATTGTGTCCTAGGCTCTGTGCTGTGCACTCTTGCTGCATTAAACTTTTCTGAGTTTTCCCAAACCTGTGAAGTTGGTGGTGTTATTTCATCATCTTCAGCTCAAGGGTGAGTATCCAAGGATTAAAGAGTTTGTGTAACCCCCCAGCTAGTTAGGAACAGAGCCAGGATTTGAACCCAGTTAGTCCAAGTCCAGTGCCCATCCTTTTAATTATGAGTTATATTGCCTCTTGAGGAATGTTTGCTCTGGCATTTCACTAATCCTCAGGCCTTTACTCCCTCATCCTTCCTTCCTGCCTTCCTTCCTTCCTTCCTCCCTTCCTCCCTTCCTCCGTCCCTCCCCCTTCCTTTCTTTCTTCCTTCCTTCCTTTCTTTCTTTTTCTTTCTTTCTTTCTTTCTTTCTTTCTTTCTTTCTTTCTTTCTTTCTTTCTTTCTTTCTTTCTTTCTTTCTTTCTTTCTTTCTTTCTTTCTTTCTTTCCCTTTCCTGTCTTTCTTTCTCTCTCTCTTTCTTTCTCTTCCTCTCTCTCTCCACTTCTCTCTCTCTCCCCTTCCTTCCTTCTTCCTTCCTTCCTTCCTTTCTTTCTTTCTTTCTTTCTTTCTTTCTTTCTTTCTTTCTTTCTTTCTTTCTTTCTTTCTTTCTTTCTTTCTTTCTTTCTTTCTTTCTTTCTATAGAAAAATAAGCATTTATTGAATGCTTATTATGTGCCAGGTACTCTCAAAGGCAATAGGTATACAAAGATAATAGAGCAGTGTGCCTGTCCTCGGACTCATGGTGGTTAATAGCTGACAGCGACACCTTACAGAGTCTTGAACTACCAGAACTCACTACTAAGTTGAGGCTAGTACATGTGATTGCCAATATTTGATATAGTAACTGCTACCTTTCTTTTTCAAAGACACCATGGAAATGAGAAGTCCCCTTAAGTCTTTTCTCTGATTGAAGCAAACAACTAACTTATTCTCTCTCTATTCTCCTCTGTACATGTATCACACTGTGGTTATTAAGTGCTTCTCTAGCAAGATTCCTATCTTTCAATATTTTAACAACTTGTCATTGATATTTTACAATTTTATTAGTGTTTTGAAATTAAAAAATTTACTTTTAGATAGTTGTAGATTCACAAACAGTTGTAAGAAATAATATGCAGAGATCCCAGGTACACTTTATCCAGTTTCCCTGATGGTAACATCTTGCAAAACAATAGTACAATATTACAACCGGGATATTAACATGTTAACATGAAGCAATCCATCAATTTTTATTCAGATTTCCCATTTTACTGGTACTCTTGTGGTGTGTGTTCTTCTATACATCATTGAGATATTAATTCATGGTTAGCCTTGGATAATTTTTCCTCTCATAATTTTATTTTCACCTGATCTTCCTGTGAGAAATCTTTATATTTTTAAAGAAATGCTCTATTCCTTTCTGTGACAGCATCTTTGATATTGCATTATTTTAGACATTGCAATCAACCATGATGAATTTTTTTCTTCCAGAAATCTGGTCTTTTTAATTCACGTCACACATTTTCTTGAGCTTCCAGTGAGTTATTTTTAAATTATCTGCAAAGAGCCTGTGGCTTATTTCCATTAAATTAATCCATGTTTTCTCCATAATAAATGCACTTGTTTCATTATATTTGTAACATGTAGTAAAGGTACCATAGTTTTTTTGGGTTTTCCTGAGTTGAATCGTGTTATAATAGCTCATATAATAGTGGTACACTTTCAGATTTTCTATAGATAGAACTTCGTATTCTTACTTCCAAATCTAAAGTAATTTATTTTTTTCTGGGTACTAACATTACCTATTCTAAAAATCAGAGTATTGAGTAATTTATCCTACATAAAAACTTATCCTCAAAATCTCATCCACATGAGGCAATTACAACCTAAGTATTTTATAGCTCTCTATTGGTTTTTGTCTCTCTACCCAGCTTTTGAGATGAAAATGAGAGCAAAATTATCACCTTCAATTCCAATTCCAATCCCAATTCAATGCAATATAATAATTATATTACTTGGAATTTGAATCTCTCCATTTTGTTTTTAGAATCTATTGTTATTAAGTAGGTAGTATTAGTCCCACCATCTCATATAAAGAGATAGGAACCCCAGATCTTCTGATTCCTGAAACAACAACTTACTGCCACACAGAGTCATGGGGACATGAAGATCCCATATATGGTAAACACCTGGCAGAGACTACAAATTGGTGGCCCATAAACAACATCCAGTTTACAGCTATTTTTTGCTTGACCTGCATGGTATCAGCCAGCATGTTTTTTAAAAAGTTTCAGTTAATTGACAAAACTTAAAAAATCAGGAGATTTCACATGAAAATCCAGATTTCCAATTTCCCTTGAAAAATCAGGATGGCTGGCAGCAATCCCCTGGAGTAGAGGGGGCAGCTCCCCAACTTCGTCCTGTCCCCCTGACCTTAAAGGTGGGTGGCACTGATGCTGTATCAGGGCACTCATGCTTTACTTTCCTTAGGCCTGGGCTGACTGGATCAGTCATGTTATCTGCCAGATGCCCACAGTCACTGTAATATGCAAGTCTGATGCCTGGGTTTTAGTCAAAACTCCTATCTGACCACGTGCTTGGTGAAGTAGTTGGACATGAGATCCATGAGAATTCCTTCAGATTACACCAGAGGTAGTTTGGGGGCTTGCTCCTAGGTCTTCTTTGATTGACCCTAAGCACCTGAAATTTTCCCTGTGAAGCTTGGCAGAGAAAACAAGAGCCCTGTCTTTAAGGACTGGAGAGGAGCTTGTCTGTCTCCTCTTCCTGGTCCCACCCTGCTGTCCACTAGACCTTACAAAGTTAGGGCATCCTCAATAAGGATTCTGCTGGTAAACAGCCCTCTGTTTGCTTTTGGATATCCCAGCACCCACAAAGGACTACACTGTTTAAATTGGGGTGGGGTAGGATTCCCATACAGGAAATACCCTCAGGCTTTACCTTGATGTATTCATCACAGTGTGGGGAAGAGAATGTAGAAAGCCAGCTCAGTGGCATAGGAAGGCAGGATGATGGTCTCATTTGAATTCTATTGACTGTATCTTTGCAATTTCCACCAAATTGTCCTCTCCTGATATCAAAACCTAAATTGTGTGTACTTGGGACTCCATTTTGCCCTTGACTCTTTTCAAGGGGTTTGGGAAGAACTCTGGTTTCCCATAGAAGTTAGTAACACTTGGGGCTATTAAAATTTCTGAGTGTCAATTGCTATTCTCTACTTCACATTGCTTGTGTATGCATGGCTTTAAACCTTAGGCTTCTGGCCCATTAAATACTGCAAACGTTGATTTTTGAACTGTCCGCAGGGTTTTGAGAACTGTTTGTTAGTCTCGCTATTTTGATACTCACCAGGGAAAATATCCAACCTGCTATGGAACAGGATCGTTAACTGAAGCATCCACTCTGAGAAGGAAAGTGCATAATGTTATAAGTGAAGTCACTGCCATGAAATAATACCGATGTATTCTTTTCAGTGAATTCTGTGCAAACACCTAGTCAAGCTGAGACTTCCCTGATTATGTACAGGGAATGCATTTCAGAAAATCACCAGCTGGGTTTTTCAGTGGTTTAAAAGCTGCTGTTCTATAGCATTCCAGAATAAAATAAGTAAATACCACCTACCAACCAGTCAAGTTTTTTGATGTAACATCCCGTTACTTCAAAGCTTATAATGAAATTGATTTTCATTGCTTTTTCATTTCAACTTGCAAGCCCCATGAATAACTACTCTAAAATAATTTCAACTTAGGGATGTTCAGGAACTGGTGAGAAGTTGATAGCGACTGTTTTATTCTTAGCCAAAAGATATTGAATAAAAATGTAAAGGAAGAACTTACTGTGTTTAGATGAGAAGAACTATATGATAAGGAAGCAAAGAGCCAGAACATTATTTTCCATGATAACCAGAGTTATTTAAAACTTTCTTTAATTTTGAGTGGGATTGAACCCTCAAACAAATGAGATTTCATAGCCTGGAGAACTGGCAGAGGCTGTAAATCACATTCTAATTCTGAAATGTCATTCATTGATTATGACTATCTGAGGAGATAGTCATCCTGATGAGAAATTTTTAAAAATACAGCAAATCATCCAGATATTTGGAAACTCCTGGATAATAAAATTTCTTACTTTGCACTCAAATAGATAGAATTGTATTGATATTTATTTTGAAGGTATATGTGGATCCATGTTTTGTGTATCCTGAAGCTTATGCAATTTGGGGAGGGGGATTTCTTTAAGAAAAAGAATACAAAGTAGTGAATATAAAATTTGGTAATAAAGTGATTATTATTTAGAAAGATAGTAGAAATTGCAGCAAGTTACAAATTTCAAAAGCCTGAAATACTAAAAAAATCACAAAATCCAGAAAATTAACAAAATTATTTTAATTGATGGACTTCCTGATACATCTCTGTAATACTTTTTTCCCTACACTTTTTAGCAGCATACTCATTAATGATCTCTTCATACGACAATAGTTTCAGAATATAGTTTTTTATCTAGAGAATAGAAAAATAATTCAGACTTTCCTCTAGCATAGTTAACTTAAATTTGTTTATTCTTATTAAAAATTTAGAAAAGTTTCAGCTTCACAACTCCTGTAGATCACATCCATATACAATTTTAATATTGTTGCTAAATTTAGAAAATCCTCTATCAAGTTTCTTTTATACATGAGTTATTGGATTTCAAGGCATTTCAAGATCTCTTAAGCAGTGACTGATCTGATAGCACTCATTAACCAATTTGTAATTGATATTCTTGTATTATGATGCTGGGTGGGTCTGCACAGTGGGATGAAGGAAGATTCCGGGAAGTCATTCCACACTGGGACAGCCAGCAATAACAGCTATCCAGGGAAGTGCCCACAAACTACATAAATACATGTCTCCAAACCCAAACTAAATGTACTCCCAACTCAGTTCCCCTTAGGCAAATCCCCAATATGTAGAATTCCAATGCAGAATAGAAGGAGACAGTGGTTTTAACTGATTGAGATTAAAATATCCTTCTTTAGAAAATTTTACAAACTGGGCACAGTAAATCAACTTCTATCTCATGGGGAAGGAACTTGAAGCTAGAGGACTAGATGTAGCATTTTACTTAATTTTATCTATGCTCTGAAAAGTGCCCTCCGAGCTCTGAGTGGGTATTGGTCTAGCCCTAGCACAGCAGACTAAGAACAAATGTTCCCTGGATTTCTGCATTTCATTCAGTGCCTACATTAAGTTTCCTTAATATACAAAGTTGGTGACTAATTTCTTCTATTCAAACAGATGTCTTTCTGAGACTACCAATTGAGTTCTGATAGTTCAAGAGAAAATCTGAGAATTAATCTGACCCTCATGTGTTAGAGGGAACAAAAAATTCCTTATGAGTATGAGAATGGGAAGATGAAATGTTAAAGAAACTCATTGTTTAAGAAAAAGAAAAATGTAACATCTTTGTTCATTGAAAGATCAAATATATTTTATGTTATAGATCATTAAATATAAGAAACAGATGTATTAATTTATGTATGGATTATAATTTACCTGTAACAGATGATATTTAATTACCTTATGTAAAGCTTTGTCATAATCAAAATTTCATGCTCTTTCAAGACACACTTTGTTTAACTTATGCCTTTAAAAGAAGTCACTACAATTGTTGCAACAATTTGGCAAAGTGGGAGTTTCACTACAATTTTGGTTTGAGGGACACCAAAATGTCAAGTTGTTCCAAAATATTTCTATGTGCCATGGCAAAAAGGGATCTTTTACTAGAGCATGTTCTTCTCCTATTATAATAATATAAATTATTTAATTATATAAGCTATTGATATTTATTATCTTGATTTTTGTAGCGACAAGAAATCTGACAGGTCTGAGGGTCAATAAAATTGAATGGAACATGGCAGAGACAAGATCTTGATGGCAACAGATTTCTGACCATAGATGACAGGGCTGCGGTGATATCACAGAAACTAGCCACTATAGAAATCTCAATTCTTCAGCTTAATTCAATAAACATAAATATGCAAATTTTGCTTTATGCATTATTTTTTTTGGAGTTTTTGAAATGGTAGCAGATAGGGAATCAAGTAATCAGTATTCTATCTTTCCTAAATGTGATTTGATTTTTTTTTTGAAATGTTAGTATTCCATTTAATTAAAGAAGTAGATTGTAGCTAGGGGAATCTGAGAAAACTTAAGTATAAAAATATATATATAATTTAGTGTAAAATTTTTCTCTTTAATTTGAAATTAGCTAAGAGAAATATGTACTTGAAACAGTTTTAAGAGGTAAAAAAAAATTCTATTCAAACTGGTTAAATAACTTATTGGCCCATGTAACAATTTCTTCAGGTTTGGCTTGATCTAGTGGCTAAAATAAATCAATTTATCTCTTTCAACCATGCCATTCATTATGGGGTATCATTTTAAGGCACTGAATAGTGGCTTCTGGATCTCCAGGCTTATATCTCCCAAGATTCAAGTCCAGAAGATAAGGGAAAATACCTCTTGCTAGTAACTCAGCAAAAGTGATAGACTTCATTCTTACTGGACCAACTGGGGTCACATTCTCATGGTAGATCAAATTATTCTCTAGAGGAAAGCAGAAGTCCATTTGGAAGGGCCTGAGTCACATACTTTTCCCTGGAACAAAAGGTAAAATTATGCCACACTGCATGGATGAGAATGAAGAGAAATGGGCACCCAAAAGAAATCCAAATATAACACTGTTAACAAAAGAGGGAGAATGACTGTTAGATGGAGAAAATCAAGTGGCGTCTACCTTTTGGTAACTCAGCTCGAATACTCATCTTTCTCCACAAATATAAATTTCCAAACATGTCTTAGCTTGACACATAATGACACTCCTATCCTTCCCAAAGGGAAACAACTGAGAGTTTGGTCCAGTTACTGCATCTAACTCTAAATTTAAGATATCTGGATAATGCATGTTTTCAAATAGATCTTGATATAATTCTCATGATCTGAGAACCAGTGGATAAATGCAAAACCTAAGTAGTTCCAATTAACTCAAAATGCAATTGTAGATTAAAATAGCCTAATTTCAATTTAGAATTCATATAGAGAAGCGGATAGCATAGGAGACAACCAAGGCTGGTCACTGATTCAGTAGTATATATCACATCCTTCAGGTAAGGACCAATATGGACTTTTGCTTGGGGAGTAAAAGAAAATCCTTGGTCATATACAATCTGCTAGCTCTCTCTCTGGAAGGATCTCCCTAGTCTAGTATCCTCGATAGATAATGACCATTAAGGACAAGTCCCCTTCTGGTGAAGTTATGTCTGTAGCAGCCGACTTTCTGTTGGTGCAAAGAAGGCAAGGGTGTGAGAGCTAATTGTGTATATCTCTTGCCAACTCTGAATCCAGTGACATATATTGGCAACTTGAAATGGCCATGGTGGGAGTATTTATACTACAGAAATCAGCAAATGCTATGAATCTAGGTCCCCCTCCCTGCAGCCAGGTTTACCATTTATCAGGAAATCACTGAGAGGAGGTCTAAGGATTACTTAGGACTTAGGAATTAAGCAATCACCACCTTTCTTTACTAAATTTGAGATTTCTCTAGCAATGCAATCTAAAAATTTAGTTGACTCTGAGTCTGCAATTCCATGGGTTAATCACCAAATCTGTTTAATCTTGTTAAATTAGTCATTCAACTTAGAATCTGAGCAGGGATTTGTACTTCTTAGCAACCACCTTCAGTTTCTTCTTTATTTGCCCAGATCTCAGTGTCAAGACCTTTATCTAGTCCTTTGTCTCACAGCACAGTGAACATATGGTCTGCAAGTGAATAGGCAATAACTAAGCAGCTTTTAGCCCTCAAGCTGCAAGCCCACTGAATATTTGCAATTACAATGATTATTCCCTTTTGCAAGAAGAGAATTCATAACAAGAGATGCTAGGGAAGAACCTGAGCATCAGACTTTTTTTAAATGCCAATTTCTTCTCATGTTAGTTTTCCCATCTCCTGCTTTGTTTGCATTTCTCTAGTTTGGTGCGGAGAACTTTGTTTTTATAATATTTCAAACCTTCAGAGCAGTAGACCCTCAGGCATTTCAGATTATAGGAGATTGGCAAAGGCTGCCTCTCTGAGCATAGATACATTTTTTTATCTTTCAAATGGTTCAATTGCTATGAAGTTCTTTGTTTTTCTTGTAGGAGAAAAATCAAGAGTGTAGTATCCTGCAAGCCGAGTGAAGAATGTGTACCAGGGAAGAAGAGGTGCTCAACTGTGTTCAGGGTCAAGGCTGATAAATCAATGTGCTAAATATCAACGCTGATAGGTCAAAAAGAGTGAGAAAGAAAGACTGAGCGCTGCATTTGGCAATATGGAGGTCTGTGATAACTTTGACAAGAGCAATTTTAATGGAGTAATGGGGGCAAAATGGAATGGGTTTAAGTGAGAATGGGATGAGAGGAACAGGAGAAAGTAAGTCTTTGTCAGGGTGTTGCTGGGAAAGAAGAGCTTTGAAGATTATTTATAGCTCTGTGAAGTTTTGACTATATGTCCCTGAATGTATTTTCTTTGATGAGAAAGGTGTGTTTCTACATTCCTGTAACAAGTCTAGTGAGTCCTAACTTATTGCCACTTGATGGCACCTACAGATGGTACAAAGATGAATTAAAAAAAAACAACCCTACTTTTTTTCAATTAGTCACTAGTATAACAAGGATCTTAGCTAGGGTTAGGGTTAAGAATTTGTGACAGCTAATATAGTTATTGACTTGAATTGCTCAGGATCCCTGAGTTCTCCATTTAATGCATTCACCATCAAAATTACCAAAAGACAGCTACCTAACTTCATGTATATATATGTAAATATATATATACATATGTATATATATACACATATATGTATAAAATTTTTTCATTACTAAAATGAAGATTAAAAGATTACCTATACAACGCTGCAACAAGAACAAAAAATATACTTAATAGTTTGAGGTATAGTTGACAAAAATGATATAAATTCAAAGCAATACTAATCTATTTACATTTTTATTCATTACATTTAATTCTGCCTATTAATACTTACTGGGAAATCTCATTTTATTTTATTTTATTTATTTATTTTTTTTTAGTGCCAAATTGGTTTTTATTTATTTATTTATTTTTTTAACATCTTCATTGGGGTATAATTGCTTCACAATGGTGTGTTAGTTTCTGCTTTATAACAAAGTGAATCAGTCATACATAAACATATGTTCCCATATGTCTTCCCTGTTGCGTCTCCCTCCCTCCCACCCTCCCTATCTCACCTCTCCAGGCTGTCACAAAGCACCAAGCCAATATCCCTGTGCCATGTGGCTGCTTCCCACTAGCTATCTACCTTACTACGTTTGTTAGTGTGTATATGCCCATGACTCTCTCTCACCCTGTCACAGCTCACCCTTCCCCCTCCCCATAACCTCAAGTCCGTTCTCTAGGAGGTCTGCGTCTTTATTCCTGCTTTACCCCTAGGTTCTTCATGACATTTTTTTTCTTAAATTCCATATATATGTGTTAGCATACGGTATTTGTCTTTTTCTTTCTGACTTACTTCACTCTGTATGACAGACTCTAGGTCTATCCACCTCATTACAAATAGCTCAATTTCGTTTCTTTTTATGGCTGAGTAATATTCCATTGTATATATGTGCCACATCTTCTTTATCCATTCATCCGATGACGGGCACTTAGGTTGTTTCCATCTCCGGGCTATTGTAAATAGAGCTGCAATGAACATTTTGGTAAATGACTCTTTTTGAATTTTGGTTTTCTCAGGGTATATGCCCAGTAGTGGGATTGCTGGGTCATATGGTAGTTCTATTTGTAGTTTTTTAAGGAACCTCCATACTGTTCTCCACAGTGGCTGAACCAATTCACATTCCCACCAGCAGTGCAAGAGTGTTCCCTTTTCTCCACACCCTCTCCAGCATTTATTGTTCCTAGATTTTTTGATGATGGCCATTCTGACTGGTGTGAGATGATATCTCATTGTAGTTTTGATTTGCATTTCTCTAATGATTAATGATGTTGAGCATTCTTTCATGTGTTTGTTGGCAGTCTGTATATCTTCTTTGGAGAAATGTCTATTTAGGTCTTCTGCCCATTTTTGGATTGGGTTGTTTGTTTTCTTGTTATTGAGCTGCATGAGCTGCTTGTAAATTTTGGAGATTAATCCTTTGTCGGTTGCTTCATTTGCAAATATTTTCTCCCATTCTGAGGGTTGTCTTTTGGTCCTGTTTATGGTTTCCTTTGCTGTGCAAAAGCTTTGAAGTTTCATTAGGTCCCATTTGTTTATTTTTGTTTTTATTTCCATTACTCTAGGAGGTGGGTCAGAAAGGATCTTGCTGTGATTTATGTCATAGAGTGTTCTGCCTATGTTTTCCTCTAAGAGTTTGATAGTTTCTGGCCTTACATTTAGGTCTTTAATCCAGTTTGAGCTTATTTTTGTGTATGGTGTTAGGGAGTGATCTAATCTCATACTTTTACATGTACCTGTCCAGTTTTCCCAGCACCACTTATTGAAGAGGCTGCCCTTTCTCCATTGTACATTACTGCCACCTTTATCAAAGATAAGGTGTCCATATGTGCATGGGTTTATCTCTGGGCTTTCTATCCTGTTCCATTGATCTATCTTTCTGTTTTTGTGCCAGTACCATACTGTCTTGATAACTGTAGCTTTGTAGTATAGTCTGAAGTCAGGGAGCCTGATTCCTCCAGTTCCTTCTTTCGTTCTCAAGATTGCTTTGGCTATTCGGGGTCTTTTGTGTTTCCATACAAATTGTGAAATTTTTTGTTCTAGTTCTGTGAAAAATGCCAGTGGTAGTTTGATAGGGATTGCATTGAATCTATAGATTGCTTTGGGTAGTAGAGTCATTTTCACAATGTTGATTCTTCCAACCCAAGAACATGGTATATCTCTCCATCTATTTGTATCATCTTTAATTTCTTTCATCAGTGTCTTATAATTTTCTGCATACAGGTCTTTTGTCTCCTTAGGTAGGTTTATTCCTAGATATTTTATTCTTTTTGTTGCAATGGTAAATGGGAGTGTTTTCTTGATTTCACTTTCAGATTTTTCATCATTAGTATATAGGAATGCCAGAGATTTCTGTGCATTAATTTTGTATCCTGCCACTTTACCAAATTCATTGATTAGCTCTAGTAGTTTTCTGGTAGCATCTTTAGGGTTCTCTATGTATAGGATCATGTCATCTGCAAACAGTGACAGCTTTACTTCTTCTTTTCCGATTTGGATTCCTTTTATTTCCTTTTCTTCTCTGATTGCTGTGGCTAAAACTTCCAAAACAATGTTGAATAATAGTGGTGAGAGTGGGCAACCTTGTCTTGTTCCTGATCTTAGTGGAAATGCTTTCAGTTTTTCACCATTGAGGATGATGTTTGCTGTGGGCTTGTCATATATGGCCTTTATTATGTTGAGGAAAGTTCCCTCTATGCCTACTTTCTGCAGGGTTTTTATCATAAATGGGTGTTGAATTTTGTCAAAAGCTTTCTCTGCATCTATTGAGATGATCATATGGTTTTTCTCCTTCAATTTGTTAATATGGTTTATCACATTGATAGATTTGCGTATATTGAAGAATCCTTGCATTCCTGGAATAAACCCCACTTGATCATGGTGTATGATCCTTTTAATGTGCTGTTGGATTCTGTTTGCTAGTATTTTGTTGAGGATTTTTGCATCTATGTTCATCAGTGATATTGGCCTGTAGTTTTCTTTCTTTGTGACATCCTTGTCTGGTTTTGGTATCAAGGTGATGGTGGCCTCGTAGAAGGAGTTTGGGAGTGGTCCTCCCTCTGCTATATTTTGGAAGAGTTTGAGAAGGATAGGTGTTAGCTCTTCTCTAAATGTTTGATAGAATTCGCCTGTAAAGCCATCTGGTCCTGGGCTTTTCTTTGTTGGAAGGTTTTTAATCACAGTTTCAATTTCAGTGCTTGTGATTGGTCTGTTCATATTTTCTATTTCTTCCTGATTCAGTCTTGGCAGGTTGTGCATTTCTAAGAATTTGTCCATTTCTTCCAGATTGTCCATTTTATTGGCATAGAGTTGCTTGTAGTAATCTCTCATGATCTCTTTTATCTCTGCAGTGTCAGTTGTTACCTCTCCCTTTTCATTTCTAATTCTATTGATTTGAGTCTTCTCCCTTTTTTTCTTGATGAGTCTGGCTAGTGGTTTATCTATTTTGTTTATCTTCTCAAAGAACCAGCTTTTAGTTTTATTGATCTTTGCTATTGTTTCCTTCATTTCTTTTTCATTTATTTCTGATCTGATTTTTATGATTTCTTTCCTTCTGCTAGCTTTGGGGTTTTTTTGTTCTTCTTTCTCTAATTGCTTGAGGTGCAAGGTTAGGTTGTTTATTCGAGATGTTTCCTGCTTCTTAAGGTGGGCTTGTATTGCTATAAACTTCCCCCTTAGAACTGCTTTTGCTGCATCCCACAGGTTTTGGGTCGTTGTGTCTCCATTGTCATTTGTTTCTAGGTATTTTTTGATTTCCTCTTTGATTTCTTCAGTGATATCTTCATTATTAAGTAGTGTATTGTTTAGCCTCCATGTGTTTGTATTTTTTACAGATCTTTTCCTGTAATTGATATCTAGTCTCATGGCGTTGTGGTCAGAAAAGATACTTGATACAATTTCAATTTTCTTAAATTTACCAAGGCTTGATTTGTGACCTAAGATATGATCTATCCTGGAGAATGTTCCATGAGCACTTGAGAAAAATGTGTATTCTGTTGTTTTTGGATGGAGTGTCCTATAAATATCAATTAAGTCCATCTTGTTTAATGTATCATTTAAAGCTTGTGTTTCCTTATTTATTTTCATTTTGGATGATCTGTCCATGGGTGAAAGTGGGGTGTTTAAGTCCCCTACTATGAATGTGTTACTGTCGATTTCCCCTTTTATGGCTGTTAGTATTTGCCTTATGTATTGAGGTGCTCCTATGTTGGGTGCATAAATATTTACAATTGTTATATCTTCTTCTTGGATCGATCCCTTGATCATTATGTAGTGTCCTTCTTTGTCTCTTTTAATAGTCCTTATTTTAAAGTCTATTTTGTCTGATATGAGAATTGCTACTCCAGCTTTCTTTTGGTTTCCATTTGCATGGAATATCTTTTTCCATCCCCTTACTTTCAGTCTGTATGTGTCTCTAGGTCTGAAGTGGGTCTCTTGTAGACAGCATATATAAGGGTCTTGTTTTTGTATCCATTCAGCTAATCTGTGTCTTTTGGTGGGAGCATTTAGTCCATTTACATTTAAGGTAATTATCGATATGTATGTTCCTATTCCCATTTTCTAAATTGTTTTGGGTTCGTTATTATAGGTCTTTTCCTTCTCTTGTGTTTCCTGCCTAGAGAAGATCCTTTAGCATTTGTTGTAAAGCTGGTTTGGTGGTGCTGAACTCTCTCAGCTTTTGCTTGTCTGTAAAGGTTTTAATTTCTCCATCAAATCTGAATGAGATCCTTGCTGGGTAGAGTAGTCTTGGCTGCATGTTTTTCTCCTTCATCACTTTCAGTATGTCCTGCCACTCCCTTCTGGCTTGTAGGGTTTCTGCTGAGAGATCAGCTGTTAACCTTATGGGGATTCCCTTATGTGTTATTTGTTGTTTTTCCCTTGCTGCTTTTAATATGCTTTCTTTGTATTTAATTTTTGACAGTTTGATTAATATGTGTCTTGGCGTATTTCTCCTTGTATTTATCTTGTATGGGACTCTCTGTGCTTCCTGGACTTGATTAACTATTTCCTTTCCCATGTTAGGGAAGTTTTCAACTATAATCTCTTCAAATATTTTCTCAGTCCCTTTCTTTTTCTCTTCTTCTTCTGGAACCCCTATAATTCGAATGTTGGTGCGTTTAATGTTGTCCCAGAGGTCTCTGAGACTGTCCTCAGTTCTTTTCATTCTTTTTTCTTTATTCTGCTCTGCAGTAGTTATTTCCACTATTTTATCTTCCAGGTCACTTATCCGTTCTTCTGCCTCAGTTATTCTGCTATTGATCCCATCTAGAGTACTTTTAATTTCATTTATTGTGTTGTTCATCGTTGCTTGTTTCATCTTTAGTTCTTCTAGGTCCTTGTTAACTGATTCTTGCATTTTGTCCAATCTATTGTCCATTCTATCGCCAAGATTTCGGATCAACCTTACTATCATTATTCTGAATTCTCTTTCAGGTAGACTGCCTATTTCCTCTTCATTTGTTAGGTCTGGTGCATTTTTATCTTGCTCCTTTATCTGCTGAGTGTTTTTCTGTCTTCTCATTTTGCTTATCTTACTGTGTTTGGGGTCTCCTTTTTGCAGGCTGCAGGTTCGTAGTTCCTCCTGTTTTTGATGTCTGTCTCCAGTGGCTAAGGTTGGTTCAGTGGGTTGTGTAGGCTTCCTGGTGGAGGGGACTAGTGCCTGTGTTGTGGTGGATGAGGCTGGATCTTGTCTCTCTAGTGGGCAGGTTCACGTCTGGTGGTGTGTTTGGGGGTGTCTGTGGCCTTATTATGATTTTAGGCAGCCTCTCTGCTAATGGGTGAGGTTGTGTTACTGTTTTGCTAGTTGTTTGGCATAGGTTTTCCAGCACTGTGGCTTGCTGGTCGTTGAGTGAAGCTGGGTGCTGGTGTTAAGATGGAGGTCTCTGGGAGATTTTCGCCGTTTGATATTATGTGGAGCTGGGAGGTCTCTTGTTGATCAGTGTCCTGAAGTTGGCTCTCCTACCTCAGAGGCAGAGCCCTGCCTCCTGGCTGGAGCACCAAAAGCTTTTCATCCACATGGCTCAGGATAAAAGGGAGAAAAAGTAGAGGGAATTAGTAGAAGTATGAGGAAAGAAAGAAGGAAAGGAGGGTAGGAAGGAAGGAAGAAAGAAAGAAAGAAGCAAAGAAGGAAAGAAGGCAAGAAGGAAAGAAAGGAGGGAGGGAGGGAGGAAGGAAGGAAGGAGGGAAAGAAGGAAAAAAGACAGAAAGAAAGAAGATATAGTAAAAATAAAATATAATAAAGTTATTGAATTAAAAAATTCTTATTTAGAAAAAAAAAAAAGGGACGGAAAGAACCTTAGGACAAATGTTGGCAGCAAAGCTATACAGACAAAATCTTACACAGAAGCATACACATACACCCTCACTAAAAGAGGTAAATGGGGAAAAATCCTAAATCTTGCTGTCAGAGACCACCTCCTCAATTTGGGATGATTCGTTGTCTAAAGGAGGGAAGGAAGGACGGAAAGAAAGAAAGAAAGAACGAAGGTAAAGTATAATATTGTTATTAAAATTAATTATTAAGAAAAAAAATTTAAAAAAAACATGGACGGATAGAACCCTAGGACAAATGGTGGAAGCAAGACTATACAGACAAGATCTCACACAGAAGCACACACATACACATTCACAAAAAGAGGAAAGGGGAAAAAATCATAGATCTTGCTCCTAAAGTCCACTTCCTTAATTTGGGATGATTGGTTGTCTATTCAGGTATTCCATAGATGCAGGGTATATCAAGTTGATTGTGGAGCTTTAATCCGTTGCTTCTGAGGCTGCTGGGAGAGATTTCCCTTTCTCTTCTTTGTTCTCACAGCTCCCAGGGCTAAGCTTTGGATTTGGCCCTGCCACTGCGTGTAGATCGCTGGAGGGCGTCTGTTTTTTGCTCAGACAGGATGGGGTTAAAAGAGCCGCTGATTGGGGGCTCTGGCGCACTCAGGCCGGCGGGGACGGAGGGGCACAGAGTGCGGGGCGGGCCTGCGGTGGCAAAGGCCGGCGTGACTTTGCACCAGCCTGAGGCGCGCTGTGCGCTGTCCCGGGGAAGTTGTCCCTGGATCCCGGGAACCTGGCAGTGGCGGGCTGTACAGGTTCCGCGGAAGAGGGGTGTGGAGAGTGACCTGTGCTCGCACACAGGCCCCTCGGTGGCGGCAGCAGCAGCCTTAACGTCTCCCGCCCGCCTCTGGGGTCCGCGCTTTCAGCCGCGGCTCGCGCCCGTCTCTGGATTCCGCGCTTTCAGCCGCGGCTCGCGCCCGTCTCTGGATTCCGCGCTTTCAGCCGCGGCTCGCGCCCGTCTCTGGATTCCGCGCTTTCAGCCGCGGCTCGCGCCCGTCTCTGGATTCCGCGCTTTCAGCCGCGGCTCGCGCCCGTCTCTGGAGTTCCTTTAAGCAGCGTTCTTAAACCCCTCTCCTCATGCCCCAGGAAACAAAGAGGGAAGGAAAAGTCTCCTGCCTCTTCGGCAGGTGCAGGCTTTTTCCCCGGACTCCCTCCCGGCTAGCTGTGGTGCACTAACCCCTTCAGGCTATGTTCAAGCCGCCAACCCCAGTCCTCTCCCTGCGCTCCGGCCTCAGCTCGCAGCCCCGCCCGCCCCGGCGGGTGAGCAGACAAGCCTCTCGGGCTGGTGAGTGCCGGTCAGCACCGATCCTCTGTGCGGGAATCTCCCCGCTTTGCCCTCCGCACCCGTTGCTGTGCAGTCCTCCGCAGCTTCGAAGCTCCCCCCTCCGCCTCCCGCAGCCTCCGCCCGCGAAGGGGCTTCCTAGTGTGTGGTAACTTTTCCTCCTTCACAGCTCCCTCCCACTGGTGCAGGTGCCGTCCCTATTCTTTTGTCTCTGTTTTTTCTTTTGCCCTACCCATGTACGTGGGGAGTTTCTTGCCTTTTGGGAGGTCTGAGGTCTTCTGCCAGCCTTCAGTAGGTGTTCTGTAGGAGTTGTTCCACGTGTATATGTATTTCTGGTGTATCTGTGGGGAGGAAGGTGATCTCCGCGTCTTACTCTTCCGCCATCTTCCGCCTTCTCCCCTCATTTTATTTTGTTAAAGTCAGAATATCAATTTTTAAGCTATCATTTGCTGGGAGGTCTAAATTTGAGAATGAATTAATTTACTTAGGTTTTTCTAAGAGCCTTGAATTTTAAAGGCCTTAACAGTTTCTATATAATAAAGATCAAACCCCCTCACTATCTGTAGATAGAGTGTGCATTTCGAAGTAATACCATACTGGCTATTTGCTTGACATTTCTGAAAAGAGCTTAAGTACAAGAAGAAATGAAGAGCAGTGATAATGGAGGGAAATGTTGAGCAGTATTATTATTCAGCTCTGTTCTTACCTCCTACCTCTTCCAAGCTGTTTTTAAGTAGTAGGCTCTGTCTTTGGTGTTACTTCGCTTTTTCATGTGGAGGCGAAAACAGTGTCTTCAGTCCCTATGCAAGAAAATGTTGGCATGGATGGGAGAGAAAGGTTCATTTTTGCTCTATTTCCTTACACTCTCCAGTTCCCCTGAGAAGGACTTCTGACTTCTCTGCCCTACATAGACATTTCCACCTCATTCAGCCACTCTCCTGTTCAGGACTATAGCTTGAGCAGTTGGCAGCCCACTATTATTACTGTCCAGGGCCATGAATAAGATTAGATCCAGTCAGTTATCCAGATTAAATTCACTCTAAGGTGAGTTTGATACTGAAAAATGCAAAATGTTTCAAGCTCCTGGCCCTGTAGCAGGAGCATGATTAGATTCAAGGCAGAGTTCACTTGCTCTCCTGCACTGAACAGGTCACTAACTTGATTGTGGCTTTTACTGTGTGATCATGTTTCCTGTAAGCCTGTAGATGCATATTCTGGAATAATGACTTCCGCATTTTTTAGTATAAGGCTAAACATGGTACCAGTCCTATTATATAAGAAAACACACAAAAAACTATTCCTTCATGGTTCCTACTTCTTTACCACTAGTCACTATTTCTAAAGATATTAAATAGTTGATATATTTTGAATAATTCATATATAATAAAATAATATTTTCTATAATAGAAAAATATTTTTATATTTAAATTTTACCAAATTAATTTAAATGTACCTCTTTATTAATAAGAAAAGACTGTGGGGAGTGAATTTGGTATAAGTTGATAACTATGATGATGATGATGATGATGATCATTTTGTGGTTTTGAGGGTGTTCTGGAAGAGGTTAAGGTATTGAGTCAAATAATATCTCCATGGATTCTTTGTATTATTGCCCATGATGTGTTGGAAATTTGTTGGGTAACATTCATAAGTGCATACAGTTCTTTTAATCCAGAGAAGACAAATGGTATCTGTAAACTAATTTCAGTCCATTAGTCTGATCTAACCTAGAGTAAACATTTCAAGTTAATCAGATGACAGCAAACATTTATTACATTCAGTAACCCAATGTTTATTGAGTACTCTGTGTATGTGTGTTTTAATTCATTTAATCTTTCAAGGATTCCTGTTAGTGTGGTCCATTAGGAGATAATGAGGGTCAGAAGCTAAGTAGCTCTTCCAGGAGCACACTGCTAATGAAAGGTAGAGCCAGAATTCAAACTTGGATGTATAACTTCCAAGTCCATACTGTTGACCACCAAGCTCTGTGACTAGCTGGGTAGGAAAAGGATGAATTAAAGTGCCTGCCTTTAAGCACTTCACAATGTGAAGGGAGAAATGGGTGGATGTGTACACAAATGATATCAATGTGTTACAGTAAGAACTGGAGAAAATGGATATACAAAATGGCATGTGAGCACAGAGACAGGAGGCAGCAGTTGTATCTGGGTAAATCAAGTGAGGGTTCACAGATGTGAAATCTGAGACACAAAGGAAAAGAAGGGTATTCAAGGCTAAGAGCATTGTAAGTAAAGAGCCGCTAAAGAGGAAAAGACATTGCACATTATGTAAATCATGCAAAGTTTGGCATTGGGGTAGAGGTGCTTGTGGCAGGAGCATTGGAATTAAATATGACAATACTCTGAACTTACTCTATTGAATAATTGAATATTAAAATAGTCTTTAAGGATCAGGGAGCATAAGCTAAAGGTTAAGTGACTAAGACAGTACTTATGACTTGCTAAGTTTTAAGCTAGGTCTATTTCTCTAGTTATTTTAATTACTTTGTCAGCATCCTTCAGAAGACATCCTTTCTGTAGATTTTTTGTTTCAGGTCAACAACTTCGCGTGCATTTCAGCTAATGCCTCATTATTATGCTAACTGTATTTTCTTTGTTGAAACTCTATATTACAGTGTGTTACTATATATGGCAGGCTATGATTTGGCCTTACTGAACTTTGGGCCATTACCAGTAGCTTCAGATTGAACAGGGTTATTTTGAGGTCATACACTGACACTACAAAGGATTGAATTATTTATGACTTTAATATTCACCAGTGTTACTAGCACAAGATCCAATATACCACTTACTATTATCTGTCAACAAAACACTGCATCTGTTCCATTTGTTGATGACCGATAAAACAAAGCAGTTTGAATTGCTGCTTTGAACTCCACATGGATTGAATTTCTGCCCCAAGTATTTCAATAATAATAATGATGATATTTGTAATAAATATTTAAGATATTTATTAAAAATAATAATATTGTGTCTGAGACTAATTAGCACCAATCATAATGAATGCATAAAATTAAACATATATATCAATATCTATGTGTGTATACATATAATTTTACTGTATTATTATATTACTATTTTTATTTTTGCATAATAGAGATTGAGTGGGGGAAATAGGTATCTTCTTCAAACACTAGCTATAAGCCCAGCTGCATTTCTGTAAAAAAATCAGGATTTGGTATAAAACATATTTTTAAAAGATTATAAATGAGAATATTTCTATCTCATTTGACCACTTTTCCCCTTATACTTCTTAGATTCAGCAAAGCTTAAGAAAAATGGATATTAGTTATTGTGAAAGAAGAGGTAGAAGAAGAAATATTTTATAAAACTAAAATTCCTCTTTTTAAGTGGCACCCCAAAAATAAATATATTGATAATTTTAAGGAATTAAACCTTAGAGATGGAAGGCAGTTTAGAGTTCAATTTTAATCATTTAAAAATCTTTTTTTCAAGACATCAAAACATTCTCTCTGAGCATTAACCCTGAAATGAGTTTTCATTACCTCACAGTAGGTTTTCTTTTGTAAGAATCAGGTGGCACAGGGCATTTCCGGGGACAGCACTAGGAAATGGAACATCTTAAAGTCTTATTTTTCCCAAGGGACAATGTTATATCTGGGGGTTGCTTTACTGACAAAAACTTAGCATAAAATAAATCACAGGTATGTCCAACAATATAACATAAAAGCAAATATTGAGTCATGGTACAGACTAGAGGAAATGATGCAAATGAGTTCCTGTCACACGGTAGGCAATCCATACATGTTAGTGTCTCACATCCCAGGTTCTGGTTACTTTGGCTGCCTCAAAGACTACTCCAAAACTTAATGGCTTAAAATAATAATAATCACCTATTTTCTCTTAAAGTTCTGAAACCACACAACTCCGATGGGATTTGAACCCAGTGAAAACTCAGATGGAACTTGAACCCATGGGCTGGGACTTGAACCTACTGTCCTTTAGTCCAAATTGCTCACCTGGTGTCAGGACTTAACTGAAGCTCAGGTTCTTTATGTCTCATCGCAGCAAGAATTCAGTGAGAGACAAAGTGCTAGGTAAGAAGTGGATTTATTTAGAGAGATACACATTTGATAGACAGAATGCGGACAGTCTCAAAAGGCAAGTGTGGCCCCAGGGCGTATGGTCATCTTGGAAAGTGAGAGTGGCCATGGGAGAAACACACTCCACAGACAGCATGTGAGCCATCTCAGAAAGCGAGAGGCCCCAAACCTTGGCGTGGTTAGTTTTTATGGGCTGGGTAATTCCATAGGCTAATAAGTGGGAGGATTATTCCAACTATTTTGGAGAAGGGGAGGAGATTTCCAGGATTTGGGCCCTGCCCACTTTTTGGCCTTTTTATGATTAGCCTTGGAACTGTCATGGCCCCTGTGGGTGTGACATTTAGCATGGTAGTGCATTACAGTGAGCATCTAATGAGGCTCAAAGTCTCCTGGATGTCGAATCTTCCACCATCTTGGGCCTAGTTGGTTCTACCAGTTTATGTTTATCCTAATGGCTATGTCATTCTTTTAAAGGTTGTGCCCTGCCCCCTTCCCTCCTATTTCAGTTCCTGTGGGTCAGGAAGCAGAAATCAGACATGGCACCATAGGCTCAACTGTTCTCTTCTCCATGATGTCTGAGGCCTCAGCTGGAAGAGCCAAGGCCTGAAGTCTGAATCATGTGAAGGCTTATTCACTCATATGTCTGGAAGTTGCTGGGGATTACTGAAGGAGGGTCTAACTAGGGCTGTTGGCCAGAACACCTACACGTGCCCTCTCTGTGTGGCCTGAGTTTCTTCACAATATGATGGTTGGGGTGTAAGGGCACGTAAGATAGATAGGGAGATACTGAGAGAAGGGGAGATACTACACTGAACTTGTTTTTGCCTTTTATGATCTAGTCTCAGAAATCAAGCAGCCTTACTTCTGCTACATTTGAATGGTCAAGGAAGTTACAGGGACTCAAAAGGAGGAAGTATCAAGTCCACATGTCAGTGGAGGCATGTGAGTGCCACACTGTAAGAAGAGCATATGGCATGTGTATATATTGGTGCAGCCATCTTTGAAAAAACAATTTGCCAACCTATCAATAATCTGAAATAATAAAATTACACTTGAAATCAGGAATTAGGAGGGTCTGCAGGACTTTAAAATCCAATTATTTGGAAATCAAACCCTCTAAAGAAAAAAGAGTCCCAGAGAAATAAATTATCTGAGTGGGGCCATTCAACTGGTTATTCTAGTGTTAGGAGTTTAACCCAGGATTGTTGAATCTCAATTCTATAGTAATTTATCATATAAATATCCCATAAAATTTGTCTGTTTGTCCACTGATTAGAAAAATGGGCTTAATGTATTTAAAACTATCCATCTGTATAAAAAAATACAATTCTTATATACGAGAAAACTAGATTATTGAAACTAATATTGGAGGAGAATGTTTCCCAGCTGGGGTTAAAAAAGTGTAGATGTGTCTGATAAACAGGCTGACTCATGACCTCCCTGACATCTACTTGCATGAGCGAGAAGTACGGGGTTTCAGCAAGACAACAGAGTGGAGGGGACAGTGCAGTGTCTTTTCCTCAACCCTGTTCTGTGCAGTTTCTTGTTTGAGCTTTAGGGAATCTGAGGGCTGAAGCAACTGCTGTTTCAAAAGGAAAGTGTAAGACCCACTGAGTAAGCAGAGCTTCTCTGGGTCCCAGGTGTCCCAAGTGCAACCAGGATTTGGAGAGGGGTAGTCCCCACTTTACGCAGAGGACGTGGTGGTGGGAACACATTGTGGTCTGGCATGTTGAGGTTTTGCTGGTTTTGGGTCAGTAATAAACAATCTCCTAGGCAGAGAAACAGAGAAAAAGAGAGGTCATGAGATGATTATAATATCCAAGTACTTTCCCCTAGTGGGTTTTGAGCCAGTGGACGAAACAAGAGGCTAGAACAGAAGACAGTGGAGGAATGTTGCTGCCCAAGTGTTAACGCAGCTCCTGAGGAGTCTTTGCAAAACTAGAATTTGTTATTTGCTGCGGTGGCAATAAGTAATGCGTTAAGTCCCCTGTAGTTATGTTGTGAAGAGTGATAGTAAAATTGGTGTAGAAATGCTAATGTAGATGCATTTGAACCTGCTGGCAGATAAGGTCCTTGAAAATTTGGATCACACTAATAAACTATCTATAATTATCATTTAATTAGCAATAATTTTATTTGACTTCTTAGAATTTTGAAGGATATTTGGAGGAATGATTTCGATAACCTATGTCTAAAAAAATGAACTGCTACCTTCTCTTCCATTCACTCTGAGTCAAGCAGTTTTATAAAATTACTCCATTTACTACCCTTTTCAAAAACATTTACTGAAGCATCTATTTGAAAGTATCATTATATGCTTTTTTGTTGCTGAAATTTAGAGATCCAAAACCTCTTCAATCTGGTTGTCCCATTTATTGTTTTATACTTTGCAAGGGTTAAAAAAAAGTAAAAGAAAAGAAAAAAGAAGAAAAAGAAAAAATCTACCATATGAACAGGATAATCACATGGAAGGCATTGCTTGGATCAGTGCTACAGAAAGAGTGACAGGAATGTAGGGAGGAAAATAAGTGACTGATCGCTGGCACCAAGGTTATGATTAAGGATTTCACAGAGCGGGGGAAGATGTTTAACACAATGTAGTTTTTCCTAATTTTAGTCATTTACATGCCACCCTCAAAATTCTGCCATATCCACATGCTTCCAGTATTTTTGTTTGCTTAATATAAGTTTTTGAACAGAGCCACTGTTAAAAATCTTATGTGTATTTAGACAGGAAACTTTACCCACTACTATAAATAGAAAAGCCAAATAATTTGCCATAAACAGAAACTATAAAAAATAAACACAAAGAAAACAAAGCAATGTTATTATAGTTAGAAGTTGTCATCTACAGAAGATTTTGACCTTAAGGCCTGCTGTCTTTTTTGTTAAAAATGGAGGTTGGCAAGTGTTAGAGGGATGTTAGAAACACTTGCTCCAAACTGATACCTCCTCTTTGAGGCCATGAGACAAACTGAAAGAGAATTGGGAAGGGGTATAACTTTCCTCTACATGATTGATTTAATAAATATTTACTAAGTTAATGTTATTTAATATCATGTTCACAAACATGATAGAGATGTTAATGATAGAAACAGAAATTTCATGATAGAAATCTAGAAATGTTCTCCATCTCCACTTGTCCCATATTTTGGGAATGGTGTATTGGTTAAGAGGGTGGTCTGAGTGCTGGATAGACATGGATGTAAATCCCAGCTTTGTCATTTAATGGCACAGCTATCATGGAAAGGTAATTTTACTACTATAGTCCTGTTTTCTCATTTGTATTTAAGCAAACATTTAGCACAGTCAATAAATTTTGTTGTAATGATAATGAAATGATAATGCTCATAAGGTAAAAATGTACAGGATGTGCTAAGGAAGGGACTATAGATATATTTCTATTGTTTTATTAAGGCATTGTCTACAGGTTGGTTGTCAAGCAAATCCATTCTGACTTCAGTTCCTTTGTTTTAAAAATCCATCCATATTGTTTGTCCTCCTAGCATCATAGTCCTTCTAGCAATCTGACTTACTAATAGCTCCTCTATTTCTCTGCTACTTCCTCTTTCTCCTACCTTTTACTGTGATTTTTCCTTAGGTTCAATCTTTGAGCCTCTTCTCAGTTTATACATTATTCCTCAGAAGCCTGGTCATTTATAAGGCTTTAACAATCTGTTGTAAGAAGATGACTCCAAAAATCAGTATCTCCAAATCTGCCCTTCAGCTGTTTACAGCCCAATTACTACTTGATATTTGGCACATCTTGTCACTTTAGATTAGAAATGACTGAAGTCAGCACATCCGTTTCATCCTCCTCCCCTTGTCAAGGATCCCACCACTTTCCAGTTTATGAGTGTGAGGCCTAACTGCATGTGTTTTGGAGTCAGAATACTATGGAATCTTGGCTCTATCATTTACTAATTTAACTGAAAACTACTCATCAACAAGATTCAAATATATATATTTGGTCAAAACTTCCCAATACTTCAAGAAAAGTGAATGCTGGAAGAAATAGTCTGTAAAGAAATGTAGATAAAATACTTTTTACATTGAATTTCATTACTTAACTGGCCATTCTAAAGGGAGGATTTATCATCAGACACTGAAAGACTACAAAGACTTTTTGGGGAGCATTTTCACTTCTCTTTAAAAACATATCATCCTGTGGACTGTATCAGATCACGCTGTGAACATAAAATCCATATGGTGTCTTTCCTAAATAGTTTAAAAGGTAAGTTCAATGGTTCTAAGGAATTTGGCAACATTTAGTACTTGAAGTGCATTAAATGAAATAACTAAAATATGTGCAATCTAATTTTGTGATATGAAAGCAAAACAGGCTAATTCCTCTTTAACATACTTATGAAACTTGCTCATGTTGAAAAGTTGTTGGAAAGTGACTGCCAATGATTTTTATTTAAATGAGTGATTATTGGAAAACTGAAAGTTATCCAGAAGATACATTAAAATTGTGGTGATTTATTTTATAAGTGGGTGCAACTAGCATTCTTTTAAATGGAAGTTTCTTTGGGTAACTTAAAATATAATACATGACAAAACAATTGATTTCTATACAGTTAGAAGGAATACAGCTGTGGTAGATATCTTTTGGAGTGTCTGCTTGGGTAAATATCCCCTTAGTTACCTGCTTCTTGCATGTAGTAATCCTCTAGCAGTTCTGTGTGAAACATGACCCCATCATCTGACCATCTTGGTTGAACTTGTGGTGGGCTTCTTACCCATGCCATGCCATGCCATGGCATGCCAGAGTGCTTTTAGTGAAATTTCCCTTTGGGGTCAAGAGTGAGAGTTAATCTCTCTGGGGCCTGGAACTGTAATATGTAAACTCAGGAGTTAAGGACATATGCTGTCATGCAAATTAGGAAGTAAGGAAAAAGAAAGAAAGAAGTTATGCATGGAACAGCAGAGATGTAGAGACAAAATTTTGCCTGGGAATACAGTGGCTTTCAGCTATTGCTTTCAGTCCTTCTTAAGGTCTGCTACTTCTCTGCTCATGGGTTGAATAGAATCCCCTCTGTCTTTATACATACATTCTACTTTCCCTTAGGTGTTATTGAAACCAAAGAGCCCTAAGACAACTCCTATTGCATGTTCTGCACTTTCAGTGGTATATCAAAACTACATTAATACTGCTATGGAAATGTTTAGTGAAATATAAGGTATTTGAAGTACTCAGTGACTTATAGGAAATGATTACATAAAAAGGTTATGTAGAATACCTAGGTCAAGTAAAGTATTAAACTAGAAAAATAGTATTTCAAATATATAAATATAATTCATGATACCCATAACAAAGAGAAATAGCATAATCAGAAATATAAAATATATGTCATAAGAAGTGTTGCAATGTATTAGATGATAAAATCCTTAACAAGGGTAGATAGAAGAATCTTCAAATTGATACAGCTACCAACAGTATTGCACGTATATGTGAAACTCTAAGATTCCACAGAATAAAAGATGCCATATAAGTTCACTCTGCCATATACTTACTGGTTCTTATAAAAGTAACACTGTATTGGAAAATATGTATATATTTAAAAAGGACATAAAATCCTCCTCCTATAACCACCTAGAGGGCTATACTAGTAACATTCATGCATATGCCCTTTCAATCTTTTTCTTCACTTACAACTCATGTTGCTGTATTTGTGTCTAATAATGCTCATATAATACAAAATAATTGTATTATTTTTTAATAACTGACAAAACCCACAGTGATCACCTAAAATATTCAACTTACTAAGTAAAACAAATTGTTTCTCCCCTAAACAGTTAGAAAGAAAACTCTACGAGGACAGATTCCATTTTCTTAATCACTGTATCTCCCCACGCTTAGCCCCTAAGTAAATTTTTGTTAAAGGATATTTGCATAAATAGACAATCAACAGTTACATTCAAGGACACACATAAAATACATAGCACAAAATCAAATTCCTTAAAAATTAGTCATTTTAATAATGAAAACATGGATTCATAATATTACATATAAGATCTCAGGTTTGGTTTGATATCTTCATAGCACTTGCTACAATTGTAACTAAGTAACTGCATATAATTAATTTAATGTTTTTATTCTCAGATAGACTATAAACCTCAAAGGCAGGGCTCATGACTGCTAATCTCACCTGCAGTGCCTGGCACAGTAGTTGGCTCATAGTGTGGGCTCAAAAAATCCCTGTTGAATGAATGAATGGCTTACTCATGTAGTCTCATGGTTCCTAAACCTTCTTTTTATTTATTGAATCCTTTATTCAAATTAAAGCAGATTAAAGAAGTGCTGTTCTGCTTTGAGGGGGCTTAGGGGCTTAGACTCCAGCTTGCTGCCCCTTTTCCTTGCCACATACTGTGGTTCTTCAGGCACCAAGTGGAGCCACTAGGGCTCCTTAGAAAATGCTTTGTGATCCACTGAACCAGTCTAACTGCTTGGATTCTTTCCTGTAATGTTCGTACCAATTAATCATCTAATGGAAGCCTGAATCATCTAACTCTGGGGAACTCACCCTGTTCTAAGACTACCTGTTTCCTTGTTGGACTGCCTCTAGATTAAGATTCTTTATTAAATTAAGCTGAAATCTTTTCTTTAGGACTTAGGACTATAGGACTATAGTCCTTAGGATAGTCCTTAGGACTATCATCTGGGATTGACAAGGACAAGTCTATTTTCTTCCACATTTCAAATTTCTAAGGTCACTATTATAGTCTTTTTATTTGCCCTCCTTTCCCTTTTATTTTTTCTTCCTTGTTATTTTTATACTGATTATATGTATATGTACACTGATTATATGTTCATTATATTAACAACATAAAACAATATACTGTAGAAAATGAAAGTGTATTACATATATTATTTTAAAGTATCATGTAAAACAACAGTGTTACAACTTGCTTTTTTGATATATTTAAAATGCAACCAGAAGTGTAAATAATAATTTTTAAAAATCCATATTTTTACTACTCAAGGAACAGTAACTAATATATTGTCATAATTGCTTCTATTCCTTTTAAAGGAATAAACCTTACCAACAAAGCAAAATTCCTCTCTGGCAACTTCCCTCGGATGTATTCCCTTTCTTCCCCACTTCAACCAGTATTCTGAGTTTGTTGGGTATCCTTCAAATGTATTTTCATCCTTCTACAATACATTTGTGTGCACCTATACATCCAAACATAAATATATCTATGCTGTCCAGTACGTAGCCACTAGCCAGTGTGGTTATTTAAATTTAAATTAATTTAAAAAAATGTTTTAAAAATCAGTTCTTCTATTGCACTAACCATATTCCACGTGCTCAGTAGCCACATGTGACTACCAGCTCTGTTGTAATATATGTATTTTAGTATGTGCATTTAAAATTTCACATAAGGTAGTACCCTGAGTATGTTTATCAAGCTGCTCTTTTTTTAAAAAAAAAAAAACTTGGCATTATGTTGTCAAGATCCACCCAAACTGACATGTAAGGAGGTCTAGTTTATTTATTTAAACTGGCATAGATCATTCTATTTTTTGGTAGAAAAAAATATATATAACACTTTTTAAAATCCATTTCTCCCCAATTGGACGTCAGAGTTGTTTTCATTCTTCTAGTTTAAACAATGCGTCAATGAACATTTTTCTCTGGAATACGTATCTAAAAATGAAAATGCTCAATCATAAGGTATGCACCTTTTCGGTTTTGCCAGATACTGCCAAAATACTCTCCCAAGTGGTTGTATCGACTTTACTCCCATGAGCAGTGCACTAAAACTTTCCCCATATCCTTGCCGTTTAATCATTGTCTACTAGTTTTTACCATTGGGTTGGTGAAAATGGAATTTTAGCGATATCCCATTGTTTGTTTTTTTTTTTTTTTTCGGTACGCGGGCTTCTCCCTGTTGTGGCCTCTCCCGCTGCGGAGCACAGGCTCCGGACCGGACCTGCAGGCTCAGCGGTCATGGCTCACAGGCCTAGCTTCTCCGCGGCATGTGGGATCTTCCCCAACCGGGGCACGAACCCGTGTCCCCTGCATCGGCAGGCAGACTCTCAACCACTGCGCCACCAGGGAAGCCCTATCCCGTTGTTTTAATTGTCATTTTGTGCTTATAGATGTGGTTAACCATTTTCACATATTTACTGAATGCTTAGATTTTATTTTTGTATATTGACTATACATATACTTTGCCCATTTCTCTATTGGAATTTTGCCTTTTTCTTAATGATTTATAGTAATTCATCACACTGAAACTTGCTTTTATTTTTTTACTCCGCATATGTATCTCACTAATATATCTTAGTCAGTTCATAGTGATCTGTTAAATTTTTTTTTCTTTTTTTTCTTTTTTGGTAATGTCTACAATCGTACCCACTATAACTTATTTAAATATTTCCCTTTTGATAGATATTTTGTTTATCTTCCGGATTTTGTTTTTGTTTTTTTTTTGTGGTGTTACTGCACCACATTGACTACCACAGCCATTAATCTTGCTCACTGAATAGTTCTGGATCCTGGTGTTTGACTTCCTGTGTTGTCATATATCCAGTCCTGGCAGAGCATTTAATTTCCATTGTGAGATCCTCCAGAGTCTTCTTTTCTCCTACTTCTTCAATAAGCAATGTTCCAGATGGTTAGTGCTTTGTCAGGGTCCTGGAGTGAGAATGATCAAGGCCTTTCTCCCCACTCTCCAGACATCCACATTAGACATATAACGTGAAAGAAAAATAAACATGTTTTGATCACAAATCACTAATATTTTGTGGTTGTTTGTCATGGCATAACCCAGACTCTCTTGATGGCCACCTATTTCTTATACTCAGTAGTTAAGAAACTTTTTTTTTTTAAAGGAAATAAGTTCATTTTTTCATAGAATTCTATGAGTCAAACAATCTTTAGAGGTCAGCTATTTCAATCCTCTGCCTACTAAATCATTTCCTAAATCATGAGTTCTAGAACCATGACAAATGGGTTAACAGCAAATTCCTTGGTCTTTAGTTTGTGGAATCCCACTCCTTTTATTGATCTTTTCATGAGTTGATGGACACTTTGATTATTTTTTCCACTTACTGGCTAATATGAATAATGCTATGAACATCCATGTACAAGTTTTTGTGTGGACATGTTTCCATTTCTCTTGGGTATACATACCTAGAAGTATATATGAGTTGCTGAGTCATATGAAAACTCATTAAGTTAACTTTATGAGACCTGCCAAACTGCTTTCCAAAGTGGTTACATGATTTTACATTCCCACTGGCAATGTACGAAGGTTCAAATTTCTCCATGTCCTCACCAACACTTGTCATTGTCCATCATCTTTTTAACCATAGCCATTCTAGTGGGTGTGAAGTATCTCATGTGCTTTTGATTTGTATTTCCCTAGTGACTAAATGATGTTGAGTACCTTTTCATTTACTTACTGGCCATTTGTATGTCTCCTTTGGAGAAATATCTGTTAAAATGCATTGCCTATTTTTAACTGAGTTGTCTTTTTATTATTGAATTATAAGAGTCTTTATATATTCTTGATACAAACCCCTATTTTCTCCCTTTCTGTAAATTGTCTTTTCACTGTCTTGATGATCTTCAAGTCACAAAAGTTTAAATTTTGATGAAGTCTGACTTATCTAATTTTTCTTTTTTTCAATTGTGTTTTGGATGTCATATCTATTGCCTAACCCATGGTCATGAAGATTTGCTTTTACATTTTCTTTTAGGAGTATTATATTTTTAGCCCTGCATTTAAATCTATAATCAGTTTTGAATTAATTTTTATGTATGATGTTAAAAGGGTCCGACTTTATTATTTTGCATGTGAATACCCAGTTTTCCCAGCACCATTTGTTGAAAAGACTCTCTTCCCTTTCTTAAAACTGAAAATAGTTTTTTCCTGTTTACAGGTTTCTAGCACATTTCCTGAAAAGCTCAGCAGTTCTTCAAACCTCCCTGGCATTGGCTCATCTAAGTTATTCACAGGTTATTTTAGTATTCTCTGGGTTGTAAATGGCTTAAGGTCAAAAGATTTAATGTGCCTCCGAGGGGCTAGTTACTCTTATAATACCACTTTTTTAATTATGGTTTTTACCTCCTCATCCATGGTCTTCTATCATTTTCAATCTGAGAAACTTTTCCTGAAGTTTCTGAAACGAAACTGAATGAAATGAAAGGGGCAAAACATAGTTGAATGGATTTGCAGTCTCTCTTCTGTTAATTTATACCATTGACTCCAATACATTTAACTCCTCCTTTTTGTCCTCTTGTACCTAACAAAGCTCTTTTGTCATCCTTAGGCTCTCCCCCAGCTTTCAGTTCATTGTAGACTTTATATTTTCTGTAAATCAATGATTCATCTATTAAAAATGGAAATATAATTTTTTTGTCTAGTCAGCTCCTACCATATCCCATGGCACTAACTTATCAATACAGAACATAATTCCAATTTAAAATTTTTGATGTGAAAGATATTAGTATAATCCATGCTTTTTTCCTTAAATTTTTATTTTGAAAAGTTTCAAACTTAGATAAAAATTTTAAAAAATATATAATGAGCACCCAACCATCCAGATTCACCCATTTTAAACATTCTGCCACATTTGCCTTCTCCCTCTCTTTCACATATATGTATATATATATACATACATACATATAATAGTAAGTTGTAGACACAACTCTTCAGCCATAAATGTTTGACATAAAATTTCTAACGTTAAGGACAATATTATCACATCTAAGAAAATTATAATTCCATTGTACTATCTGATATCTAGTCCATTTAAATTTGTGCTTTTGGCCACAAAAATCTCTCCTCCTTTTCCTTCTCCTTATTCTTTTTAAATCCAGGGTTGCATGTTGTTGTCATGTCTCTTTACTCTCTTTAATCTGGAATAATTTTTTTTTTTTTTTTTTTTTTTAGTTGAATTGGCTCATTTGAACAGCCCAGGCCAGGTTTCTGGTAGAAGATGCCACATTCTAGATTTATTTGCCCGTTTCCTTATGTTTTACTTGTTCCAACATCTCCTACATATCTTAACCTTGGCACTCCTGACATCTTGGATCAGGTGGCTATCTTGTTCATTGCAGGATGTTTAACAGAATCCCCCTCCCACCAGATTGTGACAACCAAAATGTCTCCACACATGCCACATGTGCCCAGGAGATGGGGGTGGGTTCGGGATCCACTTCCTGGTTGTGAACTACTGTCTAGAAGCTTGCTTAAATTCAGGTTAAACAATTTTGGAAAGAACATTTCTCAGATGACGTGTATTTCTAATTGCATTATATCACTAAGCACATAATATCAGATTGTGCCATTAGTGATTCTAGCCTTGATCACTTATTTAAGGCAATGATTATTTTTCTTTAAAGTAAAGATATGTTTTTCCCTTTTGTAAGAAGTAAGTTATGGCTTGATACTTTGAGACCATGTGAAGATTCTATACTCCTACAATCTTTCACCCAATGCCTTTTAGCATCCTCTGATGGACTCTGGCTGAATCAATTGAGATTGACTTGGAATATGGTGATTTTCTAATTCTATTATTTGTTCTACATTTATTCTCTGGTATTTCTTTGAAAGAAAAGTTTCATCCCCCCTCCTTTTATTTATTTTTACTGGCACTCTGAATTCTTGCATTTTCTTTATCCTTTTTTAAAAATTCAACTATTGTAATTATTCTTTTTGATGCTCATATTATCCCAAATTCCTCCGAATCTTCGACCCATTCTTTAAAGCATTTCTTGAAGTAAGGAAATTTAGTGTTTTGTGGAGCATTTTATGAAAGTTATTTTAAGTACCACACAATGGTAAATTCTTATTGTACACACTGCATATGAGACCAAATGTGTAAAGCCTTCACATTTAACCAGCAAAGAATTCTGATGATTGGGACTTTTTTTTTTTTTTCTTTGCGGTATGCGGGCCTCTCACTGTTGTGGCCTCTCCCATTGCGGAGCACAGGCTCCGGACGCGCAGGCTCAGCGGCCATGGCTCACGGGCCCAGCCAATCCGCGGCATGTGGGATCTTCCCGGACCGGGGCACGAACCCGTTTCCCCTGCATAGGCAGGTGGACTCTCAACCACTGCGCCACCAGGGAAGCCCTGGGACAGCATATTACTTTCATAGTTAACAAGTTACACTAGTTGAAAAATTCAATTGGTAAGAGAAAATTCTACAACCAATAAAAATTATTAGCAATTTAATTTTGAGTCATCTATTTAGCTTCAGAATGGTAAATCTTTTCCTGACTCCTGGATATTTTGAATGGTGCCTATAAATTGAAATACACATGTAGTATATCTATGGACTAAACACTGTATACTACTGCAAAATGTAGGGACAAGGATATAGTTATTTCTGATTTAAAAGTGCTTGGAAACATGTTTCATTAAAATCAGGATCTAAGCAACGTGCTTGGACACACATTTCAGTAGCATCACAGCTAAGCAAAGCATCGTGAAAAAATTTTGCATTAAGGAATTTAACTCCACCCAGTGTAATTATCCTCTTCCTTAACTGTCAGTTTCCTCCGCAGTCCCAGGAGCGGCTCTGCCCAATTCCGCAGTCTCTGCTCTAAGTCCACGTTGATGAGGCAGCCCCCGCTATAGGGTTGAAGGTTTTAACAGTCTCCCCAAATGACTTGCCACGTGGTACCAGAGCCACTCGATAGAATGTTTCTCCCCAGCAGCCACAAGACTGGAAAACCGGGGAGGGTGGAGCAAACTCTCAGTGAGCGTCTCCCGGGCCCAGCTCCCCTTCCGCCTGTTCCTCCGATTGGCTGGCGTGAGTCTCGGCCGCCCAATCGCGTTGGAGTGTCTCCTGCGCAGCTTGCGGCGCCGCCGCGCATGCCCACTCGAGAGCCGCCCCTACGCTTCAGTCCCCGGGAGAGCCAAAGAAGGGCACCGGCAAGCGGCGGGTGGGAACTGGGCCTGGCAGTGCCCGTGCCAATATCAGAGGGCCGTGCCGGGACCTGGATGGGCCCAGTGGGAGAACGACAGGAAAAACAAGCACCGACAGAACTACCCGATTTCCCCATATCCCTTAAGTGCAGGTTTTCCCTGGGTTGACCCATTCATTTTTATTGCAGTGTGGGAGTTGGACAGTCCGATTTAGCTGTGGGGAGTCGAAAAAATCCGATTATATTTCTTTTCTTTGTATCCGGGCAGATCGAAAAAGGGAGCAAATGGAGCGAATCTTAATAAGAAAGTAAACTTTTCTCCTGTGTGGAGTGGACTGGGAACACCCTTACTTTGACTTTCCCTGTACGAAATGTGGCCTTATTAGCGCATAACTGGAAGCGCTTTTCCGCCACCGCCCGAGCGTTTCAGCTCTAGCGCTGTCCTGCCCTCTCGGAGGTGGCGCCTGTGGGCGCTGGAAACGGTGCCTTACTTTCTGCTGTACAAAGAACCGCCCCACTAGTTTCCACGGTGTGCAACTCAGAAAAGTGACCCCGAACGAAAAGCAACCGCCTTCGGCGGAGAGGCCGTGCCGTGCTCCTTACCGACAAACTGGCCCCGAGCTGCAGGACCCGGCCTGTCCTAGGCGAATCGCCGCTGTCGGCGCGCCACAACCTCGCAGCCTCACGCCAGGCCGGCCCCTGCGGCCACTTGGAAAACGCGGCTAGCGGAACCCGCACGCGGAAGCGCCGGGCGCACTGAGCATGCCCAGTTGCAGAGACGACCAGAGGAGTTTTTTTCTTTTCTTTTCTTTTTTCTTTTTCTTTTCTTTTTTTTTTTTTTTTGGTCTCAAGCAGCAGGCCTTCTCCCCACCCCCACCCGAGCCCCCCACCACCCCCGGCCTAAGCAGCTACCATGGCCGAGGTCCCCGGCGCGGTGTTGTCCCAGGCGGGTTGGTAAGTGGCGAGTATAATCGGCCGCGGGCGCGGGCCGGGCCGGAGTAGGGTTGGGGTTGGGGCGGTGGGGTGCGTGTCGGGGTAGGCGGAGGCCGCCGCCCGCCCCCGGCCTCTCCCCGGGCCCTCCGGGCCGGCTCCGCCCCCGGCGCCACGCGGAGCCCAACGAGTCCCCCAGCTCCCCTCGGCGTGGCGGCGCGGCCTGGGCCCCGGGAGGCGGGCGGCGCGCCGGGGAGAAGCCGGGGGCCGCGGGCAGGGCGGCGGGGCGGGCGGCGACGCAGGCCCGAGCCGAGCCGCGCGGGCGTACCCTCAGCGCCACCGCGCCGCTCCGGGGGTTGTTGCCGCGGCTGGATGAGAGGAGGCGAGGGCTGGAGAACGGAGTGCGGCGGAGAGGGACGAGCACGGCCGGAGCCCGCGGGCCCGCGGGAAGTTGAGGGCACAGCACAGCCCGGGCTGTTGCCGGGCCGCCTCTCCGTCCTCCTTATTACAAAGTACAGGACGGAGCAGGGGAAAGCCGCCCTCTGCGGCACACACACAACTTCTGAAGCTGAGAATGACCATATTAACTCGTGTGGATGCTCCGTAGAAGTTTTCTTGAAAAGATGACGGTGTTCGGATTTTTAAAGACATGTCAAGATTTTAGGATCTGAAAACAATAAAAAAAAATTATGCGAATTAAGCAGTTTCTGCAACTTCGGCCATTAGGGTTGTAAACATCCAGTTTAATTTACTAACGCTTTAACAGGCCTGCATGGGCACAGTCGGGGATGAAGGGTGGGAAGGAGGTTGAAAAAGATTTGCCCCTGCTCTCTGGAAGTTCACTATCTTAGCGAAAAGAGGGGAAGGAGGCACTAAAACAACAAACACAAAAACGGGAAATTGTGGTAAACTGTACAGAGGTGCAGGCAAATGTGGTATGGAATTGGAGAGGAAGGAGAGTTAATTTCCTGGAGAAGTGGGCTTTGGGAGATGGTGAGGAAAAGGCTTTGTAGATACAGAGCCGCTGGAGATGAGGCACAGAGGTAGGAAAGTGCTTATTGGTTTGCAGAATTGATATTAGATCCCTATGGTTCCTCGCAGTAGAAGGGGTCCAGTCAAGATTAAGACCTTAAAAGTTTGTGGCCAGGTTATGGAGCCTACAAGTGCCTAAAGAATGGATTTGATTTTGTGAATGAAATTTTTGATTAGAGGGTTGTAACACCTGTGTTTTGAAGACGCTGTGCCTGGCTCTACTGGCACCTCATTTTACAGGTGAAGAGATTGAGGCACAAAATTGTTAAGTAACTTTCCAAAAAAAATGACATAACTGGAAAGTGGTGGAGTTGAATGGTGAGCACAGAGGGGCTGGTTCCAGCTCTGGTGCTTTTAACTGTTACTGTTCTGACAGTTTTTGCTTTTAACTGTTACTGTTCTGACAGTTTTTGCTTAGAACACCATTGACATAACAAACTGTAGCGTTAAAAACTCACCTTTTTCAGTTTTATTATTGTTCTTCTAACTGGAATTTCTACATTCAGTTTGTTTACCTCACAATGCTATCCTGAAAAATCTCGGATCACTCTTTTTGAGTTTTTCCCCATTCTTCGTTTGATTAACCCTTAGTTCTTCAAACTAGTTGTATGAATTCGTTTACAGTCTTTTACTGCTTTCCAACATGATCCCACCTGTGTTAGAAAGGCCACTCTCAATATTTTGATTCCAAACACATACTAAATTGTTTTTTGGACTCTAAGATCCTTAAGGGTGGGTAAACTGCATCTTATGTTTCTGTACACCTGTAATGCCAGGGAGCTCACTACCTTGTAGTTTCTTTTTTTTGGATTTTTGAATTTTATTTTTTTATACAGCAGGTTCTTATTAGTTATCCATTTTATACATATTAGTGTATATATGTCAATCCCAATCTCCCAATTCATCCCACCACCGCACCCCCGCCCCTGCCACTTTACCCCCTTGGTGTCCATACGTTTGTTCTCTACATTTGTGTTTCTATTTCTGTCCTGCAAACTGGTCCATCTGTGCCATTTTTCTAGGTTCCACATATATGCGTTAATATACGATATTTGTTTTTCTCTTTCTGACTTACTTCACTCTGTATGACAGTCTCTAGATCCATCCACGTCTCTGCAAATGACCCAGTTTCGTTCCTTTTAATGGCTGAGTAATATTCCATTGTATATATGTACCACATCTTTATCCATTCATCTGTCGATGGGCATTTAGATTGCTTCCATGACCTGGCTATTGTAAATAGTGTTGCAATAAACATTGGGGTGCATGTGTCTTTTTGAATTATGCTTTTCTCTGGGTATATGCCAAGGAGTGGGATTACTGGGTCATATGGTAATTCTATTTTTAGTTTTTTCAGGAACCTCCATACTGTTCTCCATAGTGGCTGTATCAGTTTACATTCCCGCCAACAGTGCAAGAGGGTTCCCTTTTATTCACACCCTCTCCAGCATTTGTTGTTTGTAGATTTTCTGATGATGCCCATTCTAACTGGTGTGAGGTGATACCTCATTGTAGTTTTGATTTGCATTTCTCTAATAATTAGTGATGTTGAGCAGTTTTTCATGTGCCTCTTGGCCATCTGTATGTTTTCTTTGGAGAAATGTCTATTTAAGTTTTCTTCCCATTTTTGGATTGGGTTGTTTGTTTTTTTAATATTGAGGTGCAGGTGCTGTTTATATATTTTGGAGTTAATCCCTTGTCCATTGATCCCTTTGCAAATATTTTCTGCCATTCTGAGGGTTGTCTTTTCGTCTTGTTTGTAGTTTCCTTTGCTTTGCAAAAGCTTTGAAGTTTCATTAGGTCCCATTTGTTTATTTTTGTTTTTATTTCCATTACTCTAGGAGGTGGATCAAAAAAGATCTTGCTGTGATTTATGTCGAAGACTGTATAGTGTCCATTTAGTTCTGTAATCCATTTTGAGTTTAATTTTGTGTATGGTGTTAGGGAGTGTTCTGATTTCATTCTTTTACATGTAGTTGTCCAGTTTTCCTAGCACCACTTATTGAAGAGACTGTCTTTTCTCCATTGTATATCCTTGCCTCCTTTGTCATAGATTAGTTGACCATAGGTGCGTGAGTTTTTCTCTGGGCTTTCTGTCCTGTTCCATTGATTTATATTTCAGTTTTTCTGCCAGTAACATAGGGTCTTGATTACTGTGGGTTTTGTAGTACAGTCTGAAGTAAGGGAGTCTCATTCCTCCAGCTCTGTTTTTTCCCCATAAGACTGCTTTGGCTATTCAGGGTCATTTGTGTCTCCATACAAATTTTAAGATTTTTTGTTCTAGTTCTGTAAAAAATGCCATTGGAAATTTGATAGGGATTGCAATGAATCTGTAGATTGCTTTGGGTAGTATAGTCATTTTCACAATATTAATTCTTCCAATCCAGGAACATGGTATATCTCTCCATCTGTTGATATCATCTTTAATCTCTTTCATCAGTGTCTTATAGTTTTCTGCATACAGGTCTTTTGTCTCCCTAGGTAGGTTTATTCTTAGGTATTTTATTCTTTTTGTTGCAATGGTAAATGGGAGTGTTTCCTTAATTTCTCTTTCAAATTTTTCATCATTAGTGTATAAGAATGCAAAAGATTTCCGTGCATTAATTTTGTATCCTGCAACTTTACCAAATTCATTGTTTAGCTCTAGTAGTTTTCTGGTGGCATCTTTAGGATTCTCTATGTATAGTATCATGTCATCTGCAGACAGTGACAGTTTTACTTCTTCTCTTCCAATTTGTATTCCTTTTATTTCTTTTTCTTCTCTGATTGCCATGGCTAGGACTTCCAAAACTATGTTGAATAAGAGTGGCAAGAGTAGACATCCTTGTCTTGTTCCTGATCTTAGGCGAAATGGTTTCAGTTTTTCACCATTGAGAATATTGTTTGCGGTGGGTTTGTCACACATGGCCTTTATTATGTTGAGGTAGGTTCCCTCTATGCCCACGTTCTGGAGAGTTTTTTTTGTCAAAAATGGGTGTTGAATTTTGTCAAAAGCATTTTCTGCATCAATTGAGATGATCATATGGTTTTTATTCTTCAGTTTGTTAATATGGTGTATCACATCGATTGATTTGCGTATATTGAAGAATCCTTGCATCCCTAGGTTAAATCCCACTTGATCATGGTGTATGATCCTTTTAATGTGTTGTTGGATTCTGTTTGCTAGTATTTTGTGGAAGATTTTTGCATCTATATTCATCAGTGATATTGGTCTGTAATTTTTTTTTTTGTAGTATCTTTGGTTTTGGTATCAGGGTGAGGGTGGCCTCATAGATTGAGTTTGGGAGTGTTCCTTCCTCTGCAGTTTCTTGGAAGAGTTTGAGAAGGATGGGTTTAGCTTTTCTCTAAGTGTTTGATAGAATTCACCTGTGAAGCCATCTGGCCCTGGATTTTTGTTTCTTGGGAGATTTTTAATCACAGTTTCAATTTCATTACTTGTGATTGGTCTGTTCATATTTTCTATTTCTTCCTGGTTCAGTCTTGGAAGGTTATACCTTTCTAAGAATTTGTCCATTTCTTCCAGGTTGTCCATTTTATTGGCAAAGAGTTGCTTGTAGTAGTCTCTTAGGATGCTTTGTATTTCTGCAGTGTCTGTTGTAACTTCTCCTTTTTTATTTCTAATGTTATTGATTTGAGTCCCCTCCCTCTTTTTCTTGATGAGTCTGGCTAATGGTTTATCTATTTTGTTTATCTTCTCAAAGAACCAGCTTTCAGCTTTATTGATCTTTGCTATTGTCTTCTTTGTTTCTATTTCATTTATTTCTGCTCTGATCTTTATGATTTCTTTCCTTCTACTAATTTTGGGTTTTGTTTGTTCTTCTTTCTCTAGTTCCTTTAGGTGTAAGGTTAGATTGCTTATTTTAAATTTTTCTTGTTTCTTGAGGTAGGCTTGTATAGCTATAAACTTACATCTTAGATCTGCTTTTGCTGCATCCCATAGGTTTTGGATCGTTGTGTTTTCGTTGTCATTTGTCTCTAGGTATTTTTTGATTTCCTGTTTGATTTCTTCAGTGATCTCTTGGTTATTTAGTAACGTATTGTTTAGTCTCCATGTGTTTTTGTTTTTTACCTTTTTTTCCCCTGTAATTGATATCTAATATCATAGCATTGTGGTCAGAAAAGAAGATGCTTGATATGATTTCAATTGTCTTAAATTTACTGAGGCTTGATTTGTGACCCAAGATGTGATCTATCCTGGAGAATGTTCCGTGTGCACTTGAGAAGAAAGTGTAATCTGCTGTTTTTGGATGGAATGTCCTATAAATATCAATTAAATCTATCTGATCTATTGTGTCATTTAAAGTTTGTGTTTCCTTATTAGTTTTCTGTTTGGATGATCTGTCCATTGGTGTAAGTGAGGTGTTACAGTCCCCCACTATTACTGTGTTACTGTCGATTTCTTCTTTTATAGTTGTTAGCAAGTGCCTTATGTATTGAGCTGCTCCTATGTTGGGTGCATATATATTTATAATTGTTATATCTTCTTTCTGGATTGATCTATTGATAATTATGTAGTGTTCTTCCTTGTCTCTTGCAACATTTTTTATTTTTAAGTCTATTTTATCTGATATGAGTATTGCTACTGCAGCTTTCTTTTGATTTCCATTTGCATGGTATATCTTTTTCCATCCCCTCACTTTCAGTCTGTATGTGTCCGTAGGTCTGAAGTGGGTCTCTTGTGGACAGCATATATATGGTTCTTGTTTTTGTACCCATTCAGCGAACCTGTGTCTTTTGGTTGGAGCATTTAATCCGTTTATGTTTAAGGTGATTATTGATATGTGTGTTCCTATTACTGTTTTTTAATTGTTATGGGTTTGTGTTTTGTAGATCCTTTTCTTCTCTGTGTTTCCCACTTAGAGAAGTTCCTTTAGCATTTGTTGTAGAGCTGGTTTGGTGGTGCTGAATTCTCTTAGCTTTTGCTTGTCTGTAATGCTTTTGGTTTCTCCATCAGATCTGAATGAGATCCTTGCCACATAGAGTAATCTTGGTTGTAGTTTCTTCCCTTTCATCACCTTAAGTATATCATGCTACTCCCTTCTGGCTTGTAGAGTTTCTGCTGAGAAATCAGCTGTTAACCTTATGGGAGTTCCCTTGTATGTTATTTGTTGTTTTTCCCTCTTTGTTCTCAATTTTTCTTTGTCTTTAATTTTTGTCAGTTTGATTACTATGTGTCTCAGCATGTTTCTCCTTGGGTTTATCCTGCCTGGGACTCTGCACTTCCTGGACTTGGGTGGCTGTTTCCTTTCCCATGTTAGGGAAGTTTTGGACTATAATCTCTTTCAATATTTTCTTGGGTCATTTCTCTCTCTCTCGTCTTTCTGGGACCCCTATAATGTGAATGTTGTTGTGTTTAATGTTGTCCCAGAGGTCTCTTAGGGTGTCTTCATTTCTTTTCATTCTTTTTTCTTTATTCTGTTCTGTGGCAGTGAATTCTACCATTCTGTCTTACGGGTCACTTACCCTTTTTTCTGCCTCAGTTATTCTACTATTGATTCCGTCTAGTGTATTTTTCATTTCAGTTGTATTGTCCATCTTTGTTTGTTCTTTAACTTTTCTAGGTCTTTGTTAAGCATTTCTTGCATCTTCTTGACCTTTGCCTCTATTCTTTTTCCGAGGTCCTGGATCATCTTCACTTATCATTACTCTGAATTATTTTTCTGGAAGGTTGCTTATGTTCACCTTATTTAGTTGTTTTTCTGGGGTTGTATCTTGTTCTTTCATCTGGTACATAGCCCTCTCCTTTTTCATCTTGTCTATCTTTCTGTGAATGTGGTTTTTGTTCCACAGGCTGCAGGATTGTAGTTCTTCTTACTTCTGCTGTCTGCCCTCTGGTGGATGAGGCTATCTAAGAGGCTTGTGCAGGCTTCCTGATGGCAGGGACTGGTGGTGGGTAGAGCTCAGTAAAAGTTTAATCTGCTTGTCTGCTGATGGGTGGGGCTGGGTTCCCTCCCTGTTGGTGGTTTTGCCTGAGGCGACCCAACACTGGAGCCTGCCCCGCTCTTTGATGGGGCTAACGGCGGACTCTGGGAGGGCTCATGCCAAGGAGTACTTCCCAGAACTTCTGCTGCCAGTGTCCTTGTCCTCACGGTGAGCCACAGCCACCCCCTGCCTCTGCAGGAGACCCTCCAACTCTAGCAGGTAGGTCTGGTTCAGTCTCCTATGGGGTCACTGCTCCTTCACCTGGGTCCTGATGCACACACTACTTTGTGTGTGCCCTGCAAGAGTGGAGTCTCTTTTTCCCCCTGTCTTGTCGCAGTCCTGAAATAATCCCCCTAGCCTTCAAAGTCTGATTCTCTAGGAATTTATCCTCCTGTTGCCGGACCCCCAGGTTGGGAAGACTGATGTGGGGCTCAGAACCTTCACTCCAGTGGGTGGACTTCTGTGGTATAAGTGTTCTCCAGTTTGTGAGTCACCCACTCAGCAGTTATGGGATTTGACTTTATTGTGATTGTGACCATCCTACCGTCTCATTGTGCCTTCTCCTTTGTCTTTGTATGTGGGGTATCTTTCTTCCTGAGTTCCAGTGTCTTCCTGTCAATGATTGTTCAGCAGTTAGTTGTGATTCCGGTGCTCTCGCAAGAGGTTGTGAGTGCACGTCCTTCTACTCCGCCATCTTGAACCTATCTCCTACCTTGTATATTCTTGATAAAGTCTGATAGAAATGGACCTTGGATGCCCATGCTCCTGCCAGTCAGAATTCTCTAACCAGGGTCTCTACCCAAGCTTAGTGTTCTTCCTGTCTTTGTTATTTTGTTATAAACCCTCAGCAATGTTATGTTGTGACATTTGCCACTTTGTGTTGCAGTTTATCTGTTTACATGTTTCTTACTCTAGAGTGCTCCTTTTGTGTGGCAGGGACTCATAAAGGCAGGAGAAACCTGTGGGGCTAACAAGACTATATATCTACAAGTTTGGGAGTAATTCCTGATGGGTCTTGAACCCACTAGACTTGTGAAGAAAACAAGAGGATGTCCCAGTCTTATCCGTGACTTGTATTAGATCTTATATTTAAGTAGATATTTGTTATGTAAACATACAGAATCTCAAAGGTGTATGCAGAGAAGAGTACTGGAAGGAGAATTTTTGACCATAGAGCAGCTTTGACCAACTCATTCCAGTTCTGACATCCTAAGTTTCCTTTGACTCTTGGGATTCTCTGTTATTGTCGCTGACAAAATCATTTTTTTAGCACTTAGTACTCACTTAATTATTTGCAGGACCTCAAAAGTAATAGATGCTAAAGCACTTAAACTATTATTATCTGTCTTGTCAGTTTCACCTAAAATAGCAGGTTAGGGAAATATTTAGTGCTGAAAAGCTTATGTTTCTGAAAATGTGATCTTCATGGGGTGCAGGTGATCTGTATAGACTGATCTATATTCTAGTTTATGTTATTTTTTGAGCTCATTTTTTTCTTTTAAGTCTTTAATCTTCATTATAACCCGCATAAAAATCTATATTTTAAGGGGCTTCCCTGGTGGCGCAGTGGTTGGGAGTCCGCCTGCCGATGTAGGGGACGCGGGTTCGCGCCCCGGTCCAGGAGGATCCCACGTGCCGTGGAGCCGCTGGGCCCGTGAGCCATGGCCGCTGAGCTTGCGCGTCCGGAGCCTGTGCTCCGCGGCGGGAGAGGCCACGGCAGTGAGAGGCCGCGTACCACAAAAAAAAAAAAAAAAAAAAAAAATCTATATTTTAAAATGTAACTCCCAATAGGAGCCACCTTGGCTGACTTTACAATAATGTTCTTCCTTAGTAGCCAGTAGCACGGAAGGTGCTAGGTTTGCTGATCTGAACTGAAAAGTTCTAGAAACTTTTCCAGTATAGTGATTATGTTTAAATATTGCAGGAAATCGTACATTGGTCCTTTGTAATGCTTACTTATATGCATGGAATAACTACTGAGAGAAGATATTTGACTCTAGATTTGTCTGCATAACAGATTTACTTCACTCTTTGCCTTTTTATTTTTTTCTCTTGAGATTTCCTTAAGGGTGAATTTTGTACTTCTATTAACCTTTTGGATTTTTTTTAAAGCCTTTCAGAACTTTTTTTTTTTAATAGAAACATGTTAAGGAAACATAATCAACTGTGTTTAATTTTGAAAAAGTTTTTTTTTAATAGAATTAGTGATTGTATAGCTTAACTCCCTCAGTGTGCAAATAAGGAAGGTGAAACACTGGTATCAACAGTTTGCTCAGAGATACAAGCGGCAGAACCATGAATACAGCCCAAATGTCTGGAATAAAGATTCAGTACTGATTTCCACTGAGTCCTGGTGACCATGTTTAATTTAAATTGTTTGTCAAATATAACACATTTGAAAATTGAAAATTGGATTAAAGCATTTTTTTGGGATGTGTAAATTTCCTTTCCTCTTTGGGAAAGATAGGTGCTTATACTGAGGAGTGATGCTTTTGGAATCAAAGAAACCTTTAGCTTTTGGTGGTTCACCTAATTGCTGATTAGGCTTATCTAAAAATCTGTTTAATTCTGTATTTTTTGAAGTCTAAGAATATCTGAAAAAGTAAGGCACTCTGTTGCATGTATTTGCCTTACCCAGCAGTTTTGAGTTGAAGAAACCATAAGGAAGCATTAGAAGTAGTGTGTTTCCATTTTATTCTGAAAGAACAGATTTTCTAAAAAGCCCTGGGTTTCTAACATCTGAAGTTTAACTTGGTTGTGCTTTGAGGTGGTTTTTTTTTTTTTTTTTTTTTGGTGGGTAGGGCGAAGTTGGAGGGGTAAGAGAGGGTGAACATAAAAGTCTTCTTATCTTGTCCCCCTTGAATTTCACCTTCCCTTTTGGAGTTATCTCTCCTTGATTACTGGTACTACCCCCATACTGATATCCTCTGGCCCAAGTGTATACCAAACTTCACTCCCTTGGTTTCACCTTTGAACAACTAAGAAAGGCTACAAGTATAAATGTCTTTATCAAAACACTACTAGAGGAGAATATTTATTTATGGGATAAATGGAGAAAAGAAGATGCACAATGGCAGCATAGATTATAAAGTTATGGTTCTCTTGTCTTGAGGAGCATGCCCTGCTATTCCACATATTGCCTTGAGATAGCTGCTCCAGAGAGGTGGGACAACTTCAGGATATTTTGCTGGGATTTCTGATTCTTAGCTTTTGACCTGCCCACAGATGGAGAGCTGTTATTTACATCCCATCACCTAGAAACTTCCTCCAAAACACATCAAGACCAAGAAAGTCAGATTCCTGTTGTGTAGCCACCCCTGCACTTACCTTGTTTGTTTTTTTTCCTGAGAAACACGCCAATTCCCCAGGAGATTGCTGGTAAATGAGCTCAATCTTCAAGTGAGAAACGCGCTTTGTAGCATCATAAATATAACTATACCTTCATATAATATATTGTTGGTAATAGTCATGCATAAGAGTTTATGCAAAGGGTATCAGAAGTTTTGTTCCCTCATATTATTCCAGCATAACTCTTAGGCATAAGTGTATTTGTAAAGAATTCTGGTAGTTCTTTCTAAGGTTATGTGCTAAGTGCAGGATTCTTTTATTTTCTAGAATTATAAAATACTTCATCATTACCACTTTGATATACATGTATTCTTGGTACTCTCTTTTGGAAAGGATCAGAAACATTAAGACACTTTTTAGGTGAAACAGAATAATAGACCGTGCTGAAGAACACTAGAAGAAACCAGCTGCTTTATATTTGGTTTTGGGGAGAGCTTATTGGAGACATCTTTCCATTTTGAAATATTTCCTGTTTTTTTAATGAGCATTTGTTATTGTATCTTTGGTTTATGTTGTTTGTGAAGTTATAATGTTCAAATGTAATAAGTGTTGTTGACCGTCTGTCTCAAAATATGTTACATATTAGCTGGTTGCTTCTGTTGATATTGTAAAGTGTCATTAATACACAAAAAAGACTGTGTATTCTGTTAAACTGTGCAAGTTTTCAGGTTCGAAGGTGCTATTTGCAGTATTTTTTTTGGTGAATAACCTATAAATCTAGTTTTAACTGCCTGTCTTTGACTGCCTCGAGCATAAAGGGGGATATAAAAAGAAACTTGCTACCTCAGCAAGTTGAAAATAATTTTCTCCTCATACAGCAGCATTTGCTAGATCGAGTAAAAATTGCATAGTAACATTTCAAGAGCCATAAAAATATAACATATATATTTTTTGGCTTATGCTTTCTTCTTTTGACAAAACAACAATATTGGCATTTTGTCTTATCATGTTAAGTCCCATGTGTCTAGAAATTCTGACTTTTTGAAAGGTATAGAATCTGGAACTAGCTGAAGAACACTATCTCTGTATAATTTTTAGAAGAAGCAGACTGCACTTTCAGCAATGCAAAATTTTTCTTGTAAAAGTTGAGAAAACATTGTGAAATCATAGAATGACAAAGAAAAGCAGAGAGATAGCAGGAAATGTGTGGTGATAAAGTAATAAAGTGAGTCAAAGATACTCATAGCAGAAGCACATTGCGATGTAGAGAAAGAGGAAAGAACAATTTTGTGCTCTGGGGCTGGACAGAGCCTACATGTACCTTAGTACTGTAATCTCTGCATGTTTCATACCCTTGCTCGATGGGTGTGAGTCTGTGTGCAAATGTGAGCGCTTCTCACTCATTTTACAGTTTTACAGCCTTTAACGTGGAGACAAATAGCTACCTTCATCTTAGTATAGTGCTACTGACGGTATGATACCTTTACAACAATAAGTAAGTCTTTGCAGTAATGCAGGGAAATATGTAATCCTATAGTAATGTGTATACTGAAATACAAGTAGTAAATATTTGTACCTCTTATACACAAGGCACTGTGTTTGTTGTTAGGATGATGTACAAGACAGGCAGAATTTAAACATTTTATACACTGGTATTTTGCTTCCAGGGTGTTGTTGAGAGCAGTTAACCCCCACTTGGGAAGTATGAAAGGCTTTCTAGAACTAGTGATGTATAAGTAGGGTATGTTATATATGCCAACTCAATATGGTGTCTAGTCTTTGTCTATGAAAAAAACAAGGCAGATTCATTGATGTACTCATTCATCAAATAATTATTGAACATCTTTTTGTGGCAGGCACTTTCTATTTTTTTTTTTTTCAGGGTCCTATTGCATTTTCACTCACTTTCCTGAAATTAGAGAAAGAACTAGATCAGGTCGAGGAAAAACGTTTTCCTTTTATTACAAAGTAGTATTTATTTATTTTTTTTGAGTTGAATAATATATATTATTTTATACTGTAGGTTCTTGTTAGTCATCAGTTTTATACACATCAGTGTATAAATGGCAATCCCAATCACCCAATTCATCACACAACCACCTCCACCCCCCTCACGGCTTTCCCCACTTGGTGTCCATACATTTGTCCTCTACATCTGTGTCTCAATTTCTGCCCTGCAAACCAGTTAATCTGTACCATTTTTCTAGGTTCCACATATATGCGTTAATATACGATATTTGTTTTTCTCCTTCTGACTTACTTCATTCTGTATGACAGTCTCTAGATCCATCCACGTCTCAACATATGACCCAATTTCGTTCCTTCTTATGGCTGAGTAATATTCCATTGTATATATGTACCACAACTTCTTTATCCATTTGTGTGTTGATGGGCATTTAGGTTGCTTCCATGACCTGGCTATTGTAAATAGTGCTGCAATGAACATTGAGGTGCATGTGTCTTTTTGAATTATGGTTTTCTCTGGGTATATGGCCAATAGTGCTATTTCTGGATCATATGGTAATTCTAGTTTTAGATTTTTCTTTTTTCTTTCTTTCTTTTTTTTTTTTTGTGGTATGCGGGCCTCTCACTGTTGTGGCCTCTCCTGTTGTGGAGCACAGGCTCTGGATGCACAGGCTCAGTGACCACGGCTCACGGGCCCAGCCGCTCCATGGCATCTTCCCGGACCGGGGCACGAACCCTTGTCCCCTGCATCGGCAGGCGGACTCTCAACCACCGTGCCACCAGGGAAGCACTATTTTTAGGCTTTTAAGGAACCTCCATACTGTTCTCCTTAGTGGCTGTGTCATTCCCACCAACAGTGCAAGAGTGTTCCCTTTTCTCCACAGCCTCTCCAGCATTTGTTGTTTGTAGATTTTCGGATGATGCCCATTCTAACTGGTGTGAGGTGATACCTCATTGTAGTTTGATTTGCATTTCTCTAATAATTATTGATGTTGAGCAGTTCTTCATGTGCTTCTGGGCCATCTGTATGTCTTCTTTGCAGAAATGTCTATTTAGGTCTTCTGCCCATTTTTGGATTAGGTTGTTTGTTTTTTTAATATTGAGCTGCATGAGCTATTTATGTATTTTGAAGATTAATCCTTAGTTGATTCGTTGGCAAATATTTTCTTCCATTCTGAGGGTTGTCTTTTCGTCTTGTTTATGGTGTCCTTTGCTGTGCAAAAGCTTTGAAGTTTCGTTAGGTCCCATTTGTTTATTTTTGTTTTTATTTCCATTACTCTAGGAGGTGGATGAAAAAAGATCTTGCTGTGAGTGTTTTTCAAAGAGTGTTCTTCCTATGTTTTCCTCTAAGAGTTTTATAGTGTCTGGTCTTACATTTAGGTCTGTAATCCATTTTGAGTTTATTTTTGTGTATGGTGTTAGGGAGTGTTCTGATTTCATTCTTTTACATGTAGCTGTCCAGTTTTCCCAGCACCACTTATTAAAGAGACAGCCTTTTCTCCATTGTATATCCTTGCCTCCTTTGTCATAGATTAGTTGACCATAGGTGCGTGGGTTTATCTCTGGGCTGTCTATTTTGTTCCATTGATCTATGTTTCTGTTTTTGTGCCAGTACCAATATTGTATTGATTACTGTAGCTTTATAGTATAGTCTGAAGTCAGGGAGTCTGATTGCTTCAGCTCCGTTTTTTCCCCTCAAAACTGCTTTGGCTATTTGGGGTCTTTTGTGTCTCCATCCAAATTTTAATATTTTTTGTTCTAGTTCTGTAAAAAATGCCATTGGTAATTTGATAGGAATTGCATTGAATCTGTAGATTGCTTTGGGTAGTATAGTCATTTTCACAATATTGATTCTTCCAATCCAAGAACATGGTATATCTCTCCATCTGTTGGTATCTTTAATCTCTTTCATCAGTGTCTTATAGTTTTCTGCATACAGGTCTTTTGTCTCCCCAGGTAGGTTTATTCCTAGGTATTTTATTCTTTTTGTTGCGATGTTAAATGGGAGTGTTTCCTTAATTTCTCTTTCAGATTTTTCATCATTAGTGTATAGGAATGCAAGAGATTTCTGTGCATTAATTTTGTATCCTGCAACTTTACCAAATTCATTGATTAGCTCTAGTAGTTTTCTGGTGGCATCTTTAGGATTCTCTATGTATAGTGTTACGTCATCTGCAAACAGTGACAGTTTTACTTCTTTTCCAATTTGTATTCCTTTTATTTCTTTTTCTTCTCTGATTGCTGTGGCTAGGACTTCCAAAACTATGTTGAATAATAGTGGCAAGAATGGACATCCTTGTCTTATTCCTGATCTTGGACGAAATGGTTTCAGTTTTTCACCATTGAGAATGATGTTTGCTGTGGGTTTTGTCATATATGGCCTTTATTATGTTGAGATAGGTTCTCTCTATGCCCACTTTCTGGAGAGTTTTTATCATAAATGGGTGTTGAATTTTATCAAAAGCTTATTCTGCATCTATTGAGATAATCATATGGTTTTTATTCTTCAATTTGTTAATATGGTGTATCACATTGATTGATTTGCGTATATTGAAGAATCCTTGCACCCCTGGGTTAAATCCCACTTGATCATGGTGTATGGTCCTTTTAATGTGTTGTTGGATTCTGTTTGCTAGTATTTTGTTGAGGATTTTTGCATCTATATTCATTAGTGATATTGGTCTGTAATTTTCTTTTTTTGTAGTATCTTTGGCTGCTTTTGGTATCAGGGTGATGGTGGTCTCATAGAATAAGTTTGGGAGTGTTACTTCCTCCGCAATTTTTCGGAAAGTTTGAGAAGGATTGGTGTTAGCTCTTCTCTAAATGTTTGATAGAATTCGCCTGTGAAGCCATCTGGTCCTGGACTTTTGTTTGTTGGAAGATGTTTAATCACAGTTCCAATTTCAGTGCTTGTGATTGGTCTGTTCATATTTTCTATTTCTTCCTGATTCAGTCTTGGCAGGTTGTGCATTTCTAAGAATTTGTCCATTTCTTCCAGGTTGTCCACTTTATGGCATACAGTTGCTTGTAGTAGTCTCTTAGGATGCTTTTTATTTCTCTGGTGTCTGTTGTACGTCTCCTTTTTCATTTCTAATTTCACTGATTTGAGTCCTCTCTGTCTTTTTCTTGGTGAGTCTGGCTAATGCTTTATCAATTTTATTTATCTTCTCAAAGAACCAGCTTTCAGCTTTATTGATCTTTGCTATTGTCTTTTTTGTTTCTCTTTCATTTATTTTTGCTTTGATATTTATGATTTCTTTCCTTCTGCTAACTTTGGGATTTCTTTTTCTTTCTGTAGTTCCTTAGGCATAAGGTTAGATTATTTGAGATTTTTCTTGTTTCTTGAGGTAGGCTTGTATAGCTATAAACTTCCCCTTAGAACTGCTTTTGCTGCATCCCATAGGTTTTGGATTGTCATGTTTTCATTGATTTGTCTTTAGGTATTTTTTGATTTCCTCTTTGATTTCTTCAGGGATCTCTTGGTTATTTAGTAACATATTGTTTAGCCTCCACGTTTTTGTGTTTTTTACATTTTTTCTTTGTAATTCATTTCTAATCTCATAGCGTGGTCAGAAAAGATGCTTAATATGATTTCAGTTCTCTTAAATTTACTGAGGCTTGATTTGTGACCCAAGATGTGATCCATCCTGGAGAATGTTCTGTGTGCACTTGAGAAGAAAGTGTAATCTGCTGTTTTTGGATGGAATGTCCTATCAGTTAAATCTATCTGGTCTGTTGTGTCATTTAAAGCTTCTGTTTCCTTATTTATTTTCATTTTAGATGATCTGTCCATTGGTGTAAGTTAGGTGTTAAAGTCCCCTACTATTATTGTGTTACTGTCGATTTCCTCTTTTATAGCTGTTAGCAGTTGCCTTATGTATTGAGGTGCTCCTATGTTGGGGGCATATATATTTATAATTGTTATATCTTCTTCTTGGATTGATGCCCTGATCATTATGTAGTGTCCTTCATTGTCTCCTGTAACATTCTTTATTTTAAAGTTTATTTTATCTGATATGATATATGATATTGCTACTCCAGCTTTCTATTGATTTCCATTTGCATGGAATATCTTTTTCCATCCCCTCACTTTCAGTCTGAATGTGTCCCTAGGTCTGAAGTGGGTCTCTTGTAGACAGCATATATATGGGTCTTGTTTTTGTATACATTCAGCAAGCCTGTGTCTTTTGGTTGGAGCATGTAATCATTCACGTTTAGGGTAATTTTCAATATGTATGTTCCTATGCCCATTTTCTTAATTGTTTTGGGTTTGTTTTTGTAGGTCCTTTTCTTCTCTTGTGTTTCCCACTTAGAGAAGTTCTTTTAGCATTTGTTGTAGAGCTGGTTTGGTGGTGCTGAATTCTCTTAGCTTTTGCTTGACTATAAAGGTTTGGATTTTTCCACTGAATCTGAATGAGATCCTTGCCGGGTAGAGTAATCTTGGTTGTAGGTTCTTCCCTTTCATCACTTTAAGTATATCATGCCACTCCCTTCTGGCTTGTAGAGTTTCTGTTGAGAACTCAGGTGTTAACCTTGTGGGAGTTCCCTTGCATGTTCTTTGTCGTTTTTCCATTGCTGCTTTTAATAATTTTTCTTTGTCTTTAATATTTGCCATTTTGATTACTATGTTTCTCGGCATGTTTCACCTTGGGTTTATCCTGTGTGGGACTCTCTGCACTTCCTGGACTTGGGTGGGTATTTCCTTTCCCATGTTAGGGAAGTTTTGGACTATAATCTCTTCAAATAGTTTCTCTGGTCCTTTCTCTCTCTCTTCTTCTGGGACCCCTCTAATGCGAATGTTGTTGCATTTAATTTTGCCCCAGATGTCTTTTAGGCTGTCTTCATTTCTTTTCGTTCTTTTTTCTTTATTCTGTTCCACAGCAGTGAATTCCACCATTCTGTCTTCCAGGTCACTTATCCTTTCTTCTTCCTCGATTATTCTGCTATTGATTCCTTCTAGTGTAGTTTTCATTTCAGTTATTGTATTGTTCATCTCTGTTTGTTCGTTGTTTAATTCTTTTAGGTCTTTGTTAAACATTTCTTGCATCTTCTCGATCTTTGCCTGCATTCTTTTTCCGAGGTCCTGGATCATCTTCACTATCTTTGTTATGAATTTTTTTTAGGAAGGTTGCCGATCTCCACTTCATTTAGTTGTTTTCTGGGGTTTTATCTTGTTCCTTCATCTGGTACATAGCCCTCTACCTTTTCATCTTGTTTATCTTTCTGTGCATGTGGTTTTTGTTCCACAGGCTGCAGGATTGTAGTTCTTCTTGATTCTGCTGTTTGCCCTCCAGGCACTTTCTTTTGGTATGATCAGGTGTAGTCTTAGGGGAGAAAGCCATTAATTATATATTCAAACATATTGCATCCATAGAACATATTAGAGAGGAGAAGGGATATGGCTCCATAAGAGCATATAAAAGGGAAATTTGGTGTCTTCCTGGTGGTCAGAGAATGCTTCTATGAGACCTGGAGGATAAGTGGCAATTAGACCAAGTAGGGGGAAAGCAGCATATGCGGAGATCATATGGCAGTAGGGAGCATGGTGAGTACAAAGGACTGAATTACCAGTATTAATGGAGGTCAAGACAGAGAGGCAGTATAGTAAGGTGGGACTGGGAGATACCCACGGACTAGATCATGTAGCTTGGGCCTTGTAGGTCACGGTAAATTTCATTTTTATTTTTAGGCAACAGAAATCAGTCGTAAAGTTTTATTAGGGGGTGGGAGGATTGAAGTAGGAACGAGATCTTAGTTACATTTTGAGGTATCCTTGCATTGAAGAAAATGGATTGGAGCTAGGTAAGAGTAGATGGACGGAATGGTGGTGATGATTGAGATGGAGAGCAGTAGATTGATTTGAGCGATAATTTATGAGGTAAAATCGACAGAACTTTATGTGAGTAAGAGAGAAGGAAGTGTCAAGGGTTTGATTTCTTGGTTTCTGGCTTGTATACCTGAACTGAATACGGTACAGTTAGACTATTAGAAGAAGACCACATTCTTGAGGGGTGGATCTTGAATCAAAGTTGGACATTATTTGAGTGTGAAGTGCCTTTGAGTCATCTAAAGTAAGATGCCAGTTGGGCATTAGGAAATATTGGGCTGGCCAAAAAGTTCATTTAGGTTTTTCCGTAACAGCTTAGAAGCGAACTTTTTGGTCAACTAAATACTAATCTTGCACTCAGCAGAGAAGACTGGGTTAGAGATATACATTTGTGGTCATTTGAGTATAGTTGATGGTGAAGCAGAGCATGGATGAGATCATCTAAGGCTGCACTGTCCAATATAGTAGACATTAGCCATGTGTATCTACTGAGCACTTGAAATGGGTCTAGTCCAAATTCAGATGTGATGTAAACGTAAAATACACACTGATTTTGGAGACTTATTACAAAAAAGGAATGTAAATATCTCTCATTAAGTTTTTTATATTGTTTACAGTATTGAAATAATATTCTCAATATATTGTGTTAAAACATATTATTAAATTAATTTCACCTGTTTACTTTTTAAAATGTGGTCACTAGAAAATTGAAAATACATATGTGAGTTGCATTATATTTCTGTTAGACAGCAGTCATCTATGATCTAAAGACCAGGCTTTGAGTAGGAAGAGACTAGGTTCAAGCAATGACAAATTTCAGCATTTTTAGAGGACAATTAGCCTTTAAGGAGCTGCCAGAGGGGGAAAAAGCATATGAAGTCATTGACTTTCCTAAGAAGAGAAAACGGATATAATCTCTTAAGAGTTCTGTGACAAGAGTATTTGATTAGGTCATCATTAGTTTATTGACTTGCTGGTATTATAGATTGAGAGCAGTTTTTAAGACAGTCTTTATAAATTTAAGGTATCTGAAGGTCATTTTAAAAAAATTCTCCCCAAATCCCCCCAAAAGTCCTCTAGATATAAAATGCAAGTAAAACTCAGTTGCAGCTTTTCAGAAGACAATCTATCATAAATATTAAGTGAACATGTTAAGAAAAAACATTTTTATTTTGCTAAATTTCTAAGCAGGACCTTGAGAAGTTTGATAAATACCTAATGTGAAACATTAAACATAAGTATTGATGGAAGAAGTTGCTAAATAAGTTAAGCCAACATTTTATAACGGATATTGGAATTGTATTGTTTTGAGAGGTTTTTTTGGCTGTGCTGAGCGACATGTCTGATCTTAGTTCCTGGACCAGGGATCGAACCCATGCCCCATGCAGTGGAAGCGCAGAGTCCTAACCACTGGACAGCTAGGGAGTTACCGAGAAATAGTTGATGCATGTAAGTTTAAGTGTCCAGAAAGTTGATAGGTAATCATGATAAAATTAATGAAATAATTTTACCTTTTTCTCTAGATATATTTTTGATTTTATATTCAAGCTAAATGAATATTTGGCTTTTCTAATTAGTTAAAGTAGTTTGATTGATGCCTTGTTATTTTGTAAGCTCCAGTAAGGCAAGGATCCAGTCTTTTCATTTTTCTGTAGTATTCGTAGCATTTAGCAGGGTGTGAGGTATACAGTAGACACTTAAATGCTTGTGGAATGAATGCTAGTGTCATCTTAATTAGTCTCAGTATCTTTCATCATATTGTTTTTGTGTTTTCCAGGAACACAAAATTTCTTCAAGCTTTTTGTAGAGTAGAAAATTGTTATTTCTGAAGTGAATGTTGTGAAATGAAAAAAAAACCCAACAGTTTTATAAAGAACGTAATCTCCTCAGAAATATAGGAAATAATCTTACACAAATACTTCTCTATTTTGATACTTATTTCTAACTGAATATAAAGACATATACCTACAAGTTTAGATGTAAATTTTGAAATATGTTGATAAAATTTCTTTGCTTGGGACAACCAGCTGTTTCTGTAGGGGCTTTGAAATGTTCTTTCTCAAAGCAGTGTTAATTAGAAACTTTTCAGAAGCTCATTAAGTTAGTATATGTTTGTCCTAGGCCCTAATTATTTCTTTATACATTAGATATTTTATGAGATATGCTACTAATTTTTACTTGTCTTTTTGATATTTTAGAATTGTTAGCTTCGGGTCCCTGGTTAGAAAGGTGTTAGGATGACGAGATTGTAATTCATTCTAGGACCTTTGATGAGGCAAAGAAGTAGGCATTTAGGCACCTTGTAGCCTAGTAAGCTGGCATAGGCTCCCAATCCACCTGAAGACACTGCCAAGCACACGTTGCTCTTTTGTTATTTAAATTATGAACACCAAGAAGGACCATGTATATGTTACTAGTTAGAGTACAAAGCATGTGAAATAGGCTCCTTCTCAGTATCCTTTTTCAGTGGCCCTTTCTGCCTGAGCTGAGAGCCCAAGTTGGTATAAAGGGGCTCCTAGTCTTATTGGTTTACCATGATCTTTTGTCCAGGCTGTTTGCTGATTTCTCAGTCTGTGTCACTGTCATCTATGAGTAATAGTGAGATTTCTTCAGGGCTATGTTTATTTGACTTCTTTTCTCAGTTGAGCTTCTTGGGGAGGGATGGGGTAGGTTAATACCCATGCTCCATCAGAATCTTCTTTCCTTGCTACGTTTGGAAGTTTTACAGCATCGGCATGTACTGTTTCCTTATTTTGGTTGCTGATAAATTTTTTGACTTGCTTTTTCTGGCTGTGGTTGTTTTCTTTGTTTTTACTATTTTTTCCCTTGTTCACTTAATTAGTTACACATCCATCAGAAGTTCTTATGAGCATATGTTAATTAGGTGTTTCTTTGATAATTAAAAATTGATAAATAATAAAGTACTATGTATGCCTAATTAATTGCTATATCAATACCATGAAATTTCGGTGCCCTGTTTTGTGTCTTTGTTTACGTCCTTGTTGTTGCAAAGTGATCACCTAACATAACTTTTAACTTTGTTGGTAGACATACTTAGCTACTCTTTGCTACCATTATACTTATTACATTTTCTACCAGTTATATAGACAAGGTTTGTTTTGTAGTGATAGTTAACAATTAAAATTTTATCTTCATAAAATTAGATGTGCATCTTAACAAATTGAGAGTTTAACAAATTGAAATTTTGATTTGACATCATGAAAAAGATAATCCAGTGTAGTGGTATAGAATTTAATGGGTACAGGGTAATGAGAAAGGACTTAATATTTGAGTGATACATGACAGAAATCATGTATACATATTGAAGTCTGATTGAAAATGCAGTAGGGCCTCGAAGTTTTTGCCAGTTTATATTTATGTGAATGAACATTTACATTGATATTATTTTAATTAAAATGCAAAAACTGGCCCAAGATAGACACTTGTAATATTTAGAAAACCGCTCTGTATTAGTTAGATTGAAGGCTAGGCTGCTGTAATAGAGGCCCCTCATTACAGAGGGCTCAAGAATGTAGCCTCCTTTTCTGTCACAAAACAAAGTGATGGGGAATTTTGCTTTGTGCTGTCATTTAGGGACCTGGGTTCCTTACATCTTACTGATTTGTTGTCCTCTTACCCCTGCTACTTCAAGTGAGGTCCTCAGACCAACAGCATTGGCATTACCTCATAGTTTATTTGTAATGTAGAATCTCAGATCTCCACTACAGACTTGGTAAATCAGTACCTGCATTTTAACAGGATTCTCTCAGTGTTTCTTCTGTACATTAAAGTTTGAGAAGCACTGCTCTAGGGCCTTGTCATTGTCATCATGGTCAAAGCCTTATCTGAGTTTCAGGTAACAGGAAAAGGAAAGACAGCAGAGAGCCATAGAGTCGTTGTTCCCTGTTGGGGAAGGCGGCACACATCATGTCCTTGGTTTCCAAGAACTTTCGTCTCAATCTGCCTGTACGGGATTCTCAGAAATGTGGTTTAGTTCAGTGATTCTCAAACTATCTGCCAGTTTTAAAAATATCCAGTTTCTCACAGATCAGTAATTTTGTAAACTGAAATCTTTCAGCAATGTCAGATTGCTTCTAAATGCTTACCTCAGTTTCTGTACTTATCCCATCATGGTGCACTAACAAAGAGTTTGAGAATTGGCACTGCACCGACGCATGGACACACGGGTCATGTATTCTACCTGGATACACTTTCAATTTTTCACTCAGTGATGCTGTTCAAATTATGGTAATGTTACATGAATTGGTATGAATGAATGAGTCACTGTATTTTTGGCCTTTCATACTTTTTGATTTGATTTACTTGCTAATATTCTTCTACTTAAAAAATTATATTATTTAGTTTTTGCCACTCTGCACGGCTTGCAGGACCTTAGCTCCTGGACCAGGGATTGAACCCAGGTCCCGGCAGTGAAACCACTGGACCACCAGGGAATTCCTGAAAAATTATATTATTTTAAATGATAATCTTATGTTTGTAAAGGACTTCTCAGCTTGCAAAGCCCTCTTTCCCTAATTATATGTCATTCCATAAAAAGAAGTAGTATGTATGTATTATATTTGCTTATAAAAGGGTATTGTAAGCTTTCCTCGTTTAATCATGTTGCTGATACCTAGTATGGCACGTCAAAGGAGGATGTTCATGTTTGTTATGAGATACCTTTCTAATGTATTTTGTAACTTTCAGTTATGAATTAATACAAACTAATATTAATTTACAATTGGTGTTATGAGACTTACCTGTGTCATTATCATATTGGCTTGACATGGTTTGAATTATTCCTGCCTCAACATGTTTTTATGGAAAATAAAATTGAATTGGACTGTTGGTAGTCTTTTAAAATGTTTTACCTTATCACAATAACTTTCATGTGTAAATTGAACTATTTATAGTTATTGGTAATGCTTTATGCAAAAGTATATTTTAAAAATGTATGATTATGTATTTCTACATATTAAAGACACATACTTTTAAAGTGGAAAGTAGCCTAATGTTTGACTAAATGTTTTTGTTATATTCAACATGCTTGTTGTTGTTTTGGCCTGCCCAGTGTTGTCCTGCAGCACCAATTCTTTTCCCCTCTAAGTACCCAGTGTACATGAACTAATAGGTCAGCAGAAAGTCTGCATAGTGAAATTGCCTAGAAACAGGCTTGCAAGCTTGAATCAATTTGTGTTTGAAACTGAGATTAATAAATTACATGGTTTTGAATAGTTAAAAGTCTATATTAGAATTATTAATTAGAATTAACTGGATTATCATGAGGGATTACTAAGGAAAAATGTTACAGAAACAATACTATGTACCCTTGATCTTCAATTAGATTTATACCTACTTTTTTTTTTTTTTTTTTGGCTGGGCTCTTGTAACTTGTGGGACCTTAATTCCCCGACCAGGGATCGAACCCAGGCCCTCAGCAGTGAGAGTGCGAAGTCCTAATCACTGGACTGCCAAGGAATTTCCAAATTTATACCTATTTCTTGAGAAGCAGTATGGTTGGTGGTTAAGACAAGGGCTCTGAAGTCCAAGTCTCTTGAGCCAGGGTCAATCCTGGTTCTGCCACTGAGCAGCTATAAGCCTGATCACATTAATTAACTGCTTGCTGCCTCAGTTTCCTCATCTGTTAAATGGTGTCAATTGTAGCACCTATCCCATAGTATAGTTATGAGGATTAGTGAGTTAATACACACAAAGTGTTTAGAACATTGCTTGTCATATGCTAAATGCTCAGTAAATACTTGCAGTTCTTCCTATTGTATGTTAAGCCTGGACTCTCATAACTTATGTGATTTGCACATATATGGATTTCTGATATTGTTTCACTTTTGGGAAAAGTTTTCCTTTACTCTGTTTTAGAATACGTTATTTAGTCTCTAAAAGGGTTCCTTTGATAAAGAAAAAAATCTTTATGTCTTAAGGATTTTGAATCTCATAAGTATATTCTTATCATTTGGTAATCTTATAAATAATTAGTGTTTCAAGTTAAAGATAAAATTGTACAGATAGAATATTTATTTCATATAATATTTAATTATTTCATTTGTAAAGAAAGAATAGAAAGACATTTGAGAGAGGAAACTATCAATATGTAGTCTCTTATTATGGATTTGAATTTAGTAAGTATTTGCCTTTATTTTTGTAAATAAGGTTTTTACTTAAGGAGTAATGAGATGTCCTCCTCAAAAATTAAATGTTTGGAACCAGCTATGTAATATATAAATTTATGGGACAATATAATTTTTTAAAAATTAAATACATTTTGAGAGAGGTATCTTCTGAGTCTAATTTTTGAAGAAAGAAAGATTGTGTAGCTTTACCTTAAGTAGGGAGTTGGCAAACTATGGCCCATGGGCCAAATTTGGCCTGCTGCTTGTTTCTGTAAAGTTTTATTGGAACACAACCAGACCATGCTTTTGGGCCGTGGGACAGATTTGAGTAGTTGTGACAGAGATCATAGGGCCTCAAAAACCTACAATTTTTACTATATGACCCCTCAGAGAAAACGTTTGCTGGTCTCTACCTTAAGTAATTAGTAAAATAGATTAGTCCATTATTACTTAGAAAACACTGAAGTTTGCACAACTAGTACATGTTACTTGTCCAATATTTGGCAAAAATAACTTTCCAAAACAATGACAGTTCTTGTTCTTGTCCTCACTACTAATGATTGGTATGAATGGTGCTGGCTCACAGATTGGTAAATCCTCACTATTTGATAGGAATGTGCCGGTACTTGCAATGGGGCTTTCTATCAAATACAGAATTGTCAGGTGTTTTTGAAATGGTCTAATAATTAATAGACCTTTTCCGTTATGTCCTAGGAGAGGTAGAAATCCTTCATTGGTTTCAACTGAGAATTTCTATCACAGCTGGACAACTTTTGGATTTTATAGAAAACCTAGAACACAGGTAGTTTTTAATCAAATCAGTACTGCTTAAGGGAAGGAAACGGTGTGAGGTTGAAAAACCTCTTAAAACATATCAATCCTGAGTAAAATATAAAAGTTTGTCTTTAAATAACAAAATATATGTGGTAGCCAATCATTTAAATTAGCCTGATTTATCTGTAACAAGCTGATTATTTTAGGTTAGAAATTGAACTTACGAAAAAAATAACTCCATGCCTTGATTTGACAAAGTTGGTGAAGTTTTCTAACAGTGGTCCAGGGACTAGGCATGAACGGTCTAATATAAAATGCAATTTTTCAATATCTGTTGCCATCCTCATTCATATTTTCCCTTTTTGGAAATGGGTCCTCACACTTGTAGAATTACCAGTCCCACCATGTAGATTCATGTTTGCTGGGATCCAGTGCACAATATCCATTTTTTGACATTACTTTGATTACAGAAGTTACTGTTTCATCAGAACTTTTACATTTCATCTAACTACTTTGGTGTACTGGGGCTATAACTAATATGGTGATTATAAGCAAACATGCCGTTTAACAAATGTAACCACTAACAGGCAAATGCTATTATTGAGAAAACTGGGCCTTGAATTTTAGCTAAGTTAAACATACCAAGGCAATCTTTATAGCTCATCCACACACTTAAATAATATAATAATTTTGAAGAATACATTAGTTTTTCTGTACAAATCATGATTAATTTTACATGTCAAATTGTGAGATGTAAACAAATAAAATTGCTTCCTTTTCTCAAATGGCCAAACTTTGTATGGATGACTTGATGGATCTCCTGGGAACCACCCTGGTCCAGAGACCTGTGGAAAGTTTTAAATCAGGGCAATGAAAACATCAGATTTGCTGGGTTTAAAAAGATCACTCTGGCTTTTATTTCAAGCATGGGTTAATTGTCAGGCAGGGACAGTTTGAAGAAAAACAGTCTTTAGAGGTAAATGTCATCAATGAATTTTTTTCTTAGTTCCCTTAAGAACTGAAGAAATGGAAAACTCTGGTTGGCTGTCAGTGTCTTTCACTTGTCTCCCTACCCTACTCTGCCCCAGTTTAAAACTAAAATCAGTTAATACTGTTTACTCAGTGTTAGTGCTGGTTGTTTCTTGGTGTCCTTTCATAAGGGTTTATAAGTTTGTTGGATGCCTAAAAAATTGTGCTTTGTAAGTTGATAAGTAGTGATGTAAGATTTAACATGGTGTGATGTCAAGTTATGGCAAAAATGACCTACTTTATTTCAACTGATCCCTTCAATAAATAACGTATTTCTCTAAGTGTAAAGGAAGATGAGGAAGTCCATAATATGGTTTTTAGATCTAAATTTCTGAAAAGTAGTAGGGACATTATTTTTCTTAACTGATCAACCACTAATTCCATTCTTATTTTAGTGCTATTTCCAGGCCAATATGTGAGTGAGGCTATATTTAAAACATTCATTTAATAAGTAGATATTTATTAAGGAAGACTTCTTTTTTTTTCTTTCAAGATCTGAATTTCTTTTTGAAGAAATTATTTTGTGAATGCCTTTTCTGGTATTTTTCTTTGGTTTGAAAGTTACTGTTGTAATATTGAGTACATATATGATTGTGTGCATATGTAGAATTCTTTGAACCAGTCTTTATATTACTTTCTACCTTTTTACCTTTATTTACTGTTCCATCTGTTGTCTGCTGCAGTCTGGCTTGCGCTTCTTCCATGCTACTGAAATGCTTTTGCTGAGGTTACCAGTGACCTCCCAGTGAAGTACATTTCAGGCCTTTCCTTACTGACCTCTGTTACATGGGATGGTATTGGTCACCCTACTTGAAATTCACTATTCCTTGTATCCCCTAACACTGCAGAATTCTTGTTCTCTTCATCCCTTTCTTATTATTCATTTGCTGTCATTTTATGGTATCCTTGTCCCGCCCTTCTCTGCCTTTTCTTATCTTTCCTGTTGGTACTACCAAAACTATGTCTTTGTTCCACTTTCTCATTCTTTTTACTTTAACTGATAAATCTCATTTGTTTTCATATTGAAACTAATTTTTATATGCTAATGATTCCTAATGCCTAGGCCTGTATTTGAAAAGGCACCCTTGTATATGAAACACTTGCTACTTAACTAGGTATCACAGAGGCACTTCAAACTCCCCATGCCTCTAACTGTGCTTCTCTTTCCCACTTCTTCTCTTTACACTTTGTCTTAGTTTGTGGCACACTCATCTTACCAGTCACATGGGAGTCATTTTTGACTCATACCATTCTCTTACATTTAAATTAGGTGTTGGTCCTGCCCGTTTACCTTCTAAATATTATTCCACTTCAGGCCTTCATTCCTTGGGAACACATTAGTAGCCTCCTCACTGTTTTTTTTTGTTTCCTCTTTTAAATCCATCTTTTCTATGGCTGTTAGTATGAGTTATCTAAAATGGTTGTCTAATCTTCAGATCTCTTGTTACATACAGGATGAACACGGTCTTCCTTACACAGGTTTATATGGCCTCTTGTTCTTTCTCTGGCTTCCTTTTTTGCTCCTCTCTTCCTGTAGTGTGTGCTGTAACAACATCAACCTGCTTGTGAATCTTTTGTGTACATGGTATCTTGTGTCCTGCCATTGTACCATTTCTCATAATGCTTTTCTCCATTTGAGTTCACTCTTGCCTATCATTTTAAGCTGTCACCTGTTACTGGACTTCTTTTCTGATGGGAGGTCCTTCCTCTGAGCTCTTGTAACATTCTGGCTCTAACTCATTGGGTTATAATTATTTATATGTGTCTCTTCAGGTTAATTAAACATCACTGGAACTGAACTTATTCGAGGTCAGTGACCATGTTCCTTTCATCTTTGAATTCCCAGGACTAGAACAATGTCTGTCACAGAGTAGGGAGTCAACAAATGTTTACTGAATAAAGTGATTAGATTTATGTCATGTGATATCACTTATATGTGGAATTAAAAAAAATAGTTCAAATGAACTTATTTGCAAAACAGAAATAGAGTCACAGAAGTAGAAAACAACTTATGGTTACCAGGGCCGTAATGGAGGGTAGGGGTAAGTTGGGAGATTGGGGTTGACATATTCACACTACTGTATATAAAATAGATAACTAATAAGGACCTACTGTATAGCACAGGGAACTCTACTCAATACTCTGTAATGACATGTATGGGAAAAGAATCTAAAAAGGAGCAGATATATGTATAACTGATTCACTTTGTTGTACAGCAGCAAAAACTAACACAACAGAAACTAACACAGCATTGTAAATCAATTGTACTCCAATAAAATTAAAAAAAGATAAAGTGATCGGACTTTTCTTTTTAAATTTCAGCATGATTAACATACATTATAATGTGCAGCTTTTAAGTGTTTAGTGCAATAGGTTTTGATAGTTGTATACACTTACGCAGCCACCATCCCAAACAAGGGACAAAACATTTCCATCACCCAAGAAAACTTTCTCATGCTCTGTCCTTTCCACTGGCCTGTTGCCCCCAGGTCATCTTTTTCTGACATCTGTCATCCTGAAATTTTTCCTGTAATTGGACATCATAAAAATGAAGTATTTTTTGTCTGATTTTTTAGAAACTTAACATAATGATTTTGAGATTCATTCATGTTCTTGCCTGTAACAGTAGTTCATTATTTTTTTATTGTTGAGTAGTACTACGTGTTTGAGTATAGCATAATTTTTAAGTCATTTTCCTCTTGATAGACATTTTGGGCTGTTCCTAGTTTCCGGTTATTAGGAATAAGACTGTGACCATTCTTGTACAAGTGTTTTTTGTGGGCGTGTGTTTTCATTTCTCTTGGATAAAATATCAAGGAGTGGAAATAGTTGCCCATAGGGTAGATTTATGTTTACCTTTATTTCCAAAGTGGCTGTGACATTTTACACTCCAGCCAACAATGTATGAGAGTTCTGGTTTCTCTATTTCCTCACCAGTGTTTTCAGTCCTTTTAATTTTAGCCATTCATGCTTGAGTGAAATGATATCACATTGTGGTTTTAATGTGCATTTGCTTGACGACTGAAGATGTTGAGTATGCTTTCATGTGCGTATTGGCTGTTTGTATACATTCTTTTTAAAAAATTGTATCGAAGTATAGTTGATTTATAATGTGTTAACTTCTGCTGTACAGCAAAGTGATTCAGCTATATGTGTGTGTATATATATATATATATATTTTGTATTCTTTTCCATTATGGTTTATCACAGGATATTGAATATAGATCCCTGTGCTATACAATAGGACCTTGTTGTTTATCCATCCTGTATATACTAATTTGCATCTGCTAATTGCAAACTCCCAATCCTTCCCTCTCTGACCCCCCTGCCCCCTCACCAGCAACCACAAATCTGTTCTCTATTTCTGTGAGTCTGTTTCGTAAATATGTGTATATATTCTCTTTTGAAGTATCTATTTGAGTCTTTTGCCAATTTTTTAAAAAATTGGATTGTTGGATTTTTTTTTTTTTTGCTGTACGCGGACCTCTCACTGTTGTGGCCTCTCCCGTTGCGGAGCACAGGCTCCGGACGCGCAGGCTCAGCGGCCATGGCTCACGGGCCCAGCCAATCCGCGGCATGTGGGATCTTCCCGGACCGGGGCACGAACCCGTTTCCCCTGCATCGGCAGGTGGACTCTCAACCACTGCGCCACCAGGGAAGCCCGGATTGTTGGATTTTTAATATTGATTTGTAGAAGTTGTTTATATGTTCTAGATACAAATCTTTTGACTGATACACATACTATGAATACTTTTTCCATCTATGGGTTTTCAATTTATTTTCACTAATGTTATTTTTTGATATTAGAAATGTTTAGTTTTGGTGAAGATCAATTTTATCAGTTTTTTCTTTTATGATTATTGCATTTTATGACCTGTCCAAGAATTGTTGCCTATCTTAAGTTTGTGAAAGTGCTCTAAAATTTGCTTGCAGAAGCTTTAGGGTTATATTTAGGTATATGACCAAATGAATTTTGGTGTGTGAAGTGGGAAAGAGGCTGAGTTTTATTTATTTATTTATTTTTACAGGATTCAGTTTTTTCAGTAACATTTGTTAAAAAGATTTTCTTTCCCTATTGGATTGACTTGGCATTTTGGTTGAAGATCTATTGACCATATTTTGTGCATCTATATTTAGTTTCTATTCTGTGTCATTGTTTTGTCTGGCTATCCTCATGCCAATATCACAGTCTTGATGAATGAAGCTTTATAGTATTATTGATATCAATTAGTGCAAGTTTTCATCTCTTCTTACAGTATAATTTGCCTATTCTTGATCCTTTGCATTTCCATATGAATTTTAGAATCAGCTTACCTATTTATTGAACAAAGCTTGCTGGAACTTATGATAGAAAATGATGGTGGTGTAGTTAGCAGCCTCCAAAATCACCTCTCAAACTATACGTAAGAAAATTCTATGTAAAAGCTTACTCTCAACATTATGTGAAGGTGGAGAATGCTGAAACTATTAAATAGCTAAGGGTAAGAAAGAAAGTTAACAAACACCAGTACCATTGTTCCACACATTCCCATTTCAAACTTGTCCCACTGTGGGGCTTGATGATTCAGGGCTATAGGGAAAGCAGAGGAGAGATGCCAGTGGCTTGAGGGTGAAACCAGAAAGATGAAATCTACCCTAAAACTGAAAATACTAAAGTAACTTGACATGTCAGGAAGGTATTTCAAATTATGCATATATTAAAGGGACAGGTTCCAAATAAAGGGCCAGGTGGGAGATTTAAAGAGATAGTTGTTGTATAATGGGCTAGGCATGCAACTTAAAGAGATAGATGGTTATATAAAGGAACAGGTATGTGATTTAAAGGGATAGACTCTATTTAAAGGGTTAAGATTGATTTCAAAGAGCATGCACTATTCAAATGCATAATCTTACAAATACATAGCTTCTGGGAGACAAAAAAGGCAAAAGTGTAGGAAGTAGTTTCCTTTGGCATTTGGATAGTGAAGAGGAAAAAAATAAGGGGAAAGTTAGAATCTTACAAGACAACTGAATCACAAATTGCAGGATTTACAAAAACTACTTTGGCCCCCCCTTCCCCACCACTTAAGGAAACAGACCAACCAACCACCCCATTATAGTACCTGGTATTGATAGGAAAGGGTGACATTAGACTAGAAATACTGTAAAACAGGTCAACAGCACAAAAAATGAAAAAAAAAGTTTCTAAATCAGGAAACAAATTTGTACACAAATTAACTGAGGAAAATTCTCCTCAAATACACACCATGAAGTATTAAAAAAAACTGTAAATTGATACTCCAAACAGAATTAAATTTACTCTAATAAACATTTGAGAATATGAAAAATCATTTTAGTCAGAAATTCAAAAACTGAAAACAGAAATGGACAATAAAATTGTCCATTAAAAAAAGAAATTAAAAAAAGAATTGATGGAGTTCAGAAAAGAAATAGAAGAAAATGTCAAAATTATTCCAGAAATGAAGAATATATTCCAAGGTGCCAAAGGGATAATAGACTAATATGGAAATTTAATGAGCATCAAAAAAAAAAAAAAAAAGGAAAGTAACCATGAGAATTAAAATGACATAAGGAAGTAAAAAATGTCAGAAAAAAAGTAGTGGAAATTGAAGAATTAGTTAGGGAAGGAATAATATTTCTTTTCTTGGAATCTCTGAAGAAGAAAACCAAAACAATTGAAAAGAGCTAATACCTGAAACTGTAATTCAAGAAAACTTTCCAGATAGAAAAGATCTGAATCCACACATTGAAAGTATACCAAGAACCTGGAAAAATTAATCCACAACATGTAACTCTAATACATGTTAGTAAAATTATTATATTAATATATCAAAGATAATAAACTCCTTAAGACTCCATGTAAAAAACCCAAATAACTTAGAAAGGCAAAAAATTATATAGTTAACCTTTAAACAATGTGGGGGTTAGGGGTACCGACTCTCCACGCGGTTGAAAATCCATGTGTAACTCATGGTCAGCCCTCTATATCCACAGTTTTGCATCTGCAGATTCAACTAACCACAGATAATATAGTATTACTACAATATTTATTGAGAAAAATCTGTGTATAAGTGGACCTGTGTATAAGTAAGCAACAACCCATGTTGTTCAAGGGTCAACTGTATTAGCATCAAACTTTTCAAAACCAACATACAAAGCAAGGCAAAGTGGAACAGTGTTTTAAAAAAAGTCAATGAAAAAATAATTCCAGATTTTATATACAGTGAAGCTGGCCTTTAAATATGGTTATATAAACATAGTTTTCAGCAAACCAGAACTTAGGGAAATCTCTACCCCTCAGTCCTTCTTGAGGAATCTAGAAGGTGAGCTTCATCCAACCAGCTGGTGATTGGGAAAAATTCACCAAAAGGACTGATGATGAGCATTTAAAAAATGTATAAATATACATATAACACTAAAACAAGATTGGTGTGAGAATGGACTACTAATATAAAAGTATTATATATTGTGACAGCATTAGAAATAATGTAACTGGAAAACAGGAGGGAAATGGAGAGGGGAGGGGGAAAATAGGGCAGTAGGTATTTAAGAATATCAACAGTAGGTATTTAAGAATATCAGCATGATAAATCATACATTAAAAAGTTAAATGAGAAAATGAGACTCAAGGGAATTAAAAAAAAGGTATAAGTACAAAGGCACTATGAAAACAAAAATACAGACCTTTGTAAAAACCAAAAAAACTTTCTTTAACAAAATAGCAAAGAATACACATCCTGTGGATAAAGAAACATGCTAAAAATAACAAAATACACAATTTATAAACTATGATGATGAAATTGAGACCAAATATATCAGTCATAACGATCAACATAAATGGGCTTTACTGAAAAATTAAAAAAAAAATGTTGGTTCATGTAACAAAACCCAGTATGCTGTTTGTAAGAGACATAATGTGATTCAGAATAGCTGAAAATAAAAGGATGGATAACAGTATACCAGACAAATGGAAACAATATGAGAGCAGGGATAGTGATTTTTATATCAGATATGGCAGAATTCAAGTCCAAGAACATTAAATGTGACAGAGAAGGTTAATGCTTAAACCCACACTCCACAGTTAAGATGTTACACTTATGAATATTTAGTTTATCAACCACCTTTCAGAAATAAAACCCACAGGAGATGTAGGGACACATAGATAGAAACATACCAATAATAGATTTTAAAATACCACTTTCATTAGTAGACAGATGAAGTGTACCAAAAAAAAAAAAAAGGAGATAGAAGATCTAAATAATAGAGTCAATAAGATTGGTATTTGGTGCATACAGAGCACTATACCTTGGAAACAGAGAATACATATTTCTATTGAGTGCCCATGACACATTGACAAAATTGGTTATATATTAGGTCTCAAGACAATAATTTTCATAAAGTAGAAGTATTACAATTATTGATTACAATGCAATAAAACTAGGTTTTACTACCAAAAGCAAAAACGGCCTCTTCCACCCAGAAATTTAAAAATGGATTGAACAACTTGGTAAAAGGGGAACTAGAACAGAAAGTCCAGAATTGGACTTCCTGTTTAGACACCAAAACAATGGAAACTTAGTATGTGGCAAAGGTAGTGTATCAGTCTGGTTCCAATAAGGAGAGTGAAACCAACATGGTAACTTGAACAGAGAAAATTTCATATAAAAATTATGAACTGTAACAGGAGATTGGAGTAACGAGGAGTTCTAAGAAGCAAAGAGAATTTAAAAAAATATAGCAATAGAGGATATAAGGAGCAGCTACTATGCCTGAGGAGGAAGAACTTGCCTTGTCCTGGGGTCTGAGATTCATTCCTCATTGAAGAGGGTACTGAATGGGAGAGAAGTTGCTGTGGTCCTGCACTGGCAGAACCTGCTGGAAATCACTCCTTTGGAACTTCTAAATCTACCTTCTAAGGTGTCAGGGAAAGCTGGTCACAGGAAAGCTGGTCATAGGTAGTTTAAAAAGATTTTCTATATTTACCTACATGTTTACCATTTCAGATGCTTTTAATTCTTTCCTGTGGTTTCATCTTGTATTATTTTGCTTAAGATCAATAACCTCTTATAGCATTTCTTGTATTGTGTGTCTGTTAGTGGTAACTTCTCTCAGCTTTTATCTAGGAATCTCTTATTTCATTTTCTGTTTTGAAGGATATTTTCTCTGGATATAGATTTATAGGTTGTTATCTTTTTCAGTTATTTAAAGATACGGTTTTATTTTCTCCAGAATGAATTGTTAGTGGAAATTCTTATATTTTTTTCTCAGTATATGATGTGTCTTAATTCTCTTACTTCTATTAAGATTTGTTTTTTATTATTTTTTCCCCCAGCAATTTAACTGAGATGTGCCTTGCTGTAGTTTTCTTTGTGTTTATTCACTGTGAACCCCACAGTGTTGAGTTTTTGCATCTTTGGTTTGGTATCTTTCATCGGTTTTGGAAATTATGCAGGTGTTATCTTTTCATACGTTTCTTCTGCCTCATTTTCACTTCTATTTCTTTTCTAGGACTCCACTGACATTTCATGTTAGACTCTGTTATCTTGGATTTTCCATTCTGTTAATTTTCTACCTTTTTTTAGTTATCTATTTCCTTTTTAACCTATGTTCAAGTTCACTAATCCTTTCCTCTTTTGTGTCATGTTTACTGCAAAGCCTATCTATGAATTCTTTATTTCTAACTTGTATTTTTTATTTTTAGCATTTCTATTTTTTATAGTTTATATATCCTTTGAAAATCCTCAGCTCTTCCTGCTTACTGTTCAGTTTTTTCCATGAGATCTTTTTATTTTTATCATAGCTAGCTTCAAGTGCCTGCTAGTTTTGACATTTGCTTTATCTGTGGTCTGTTTCTACTGCCTATTTCATCTCTTGATTGTTTTATATATATATATATATATATATATATATATATATATATATATTTGCTTTATGGTATGCCATATAATTTTTGATTGCAGGCTAGACTTTTTGTATAAAAGAACTGTAGAAAATGAAATAAATAGTACTCATTTCCATACCCTTCTTCTAGATTTGGGAGAGGGGTGGGATGGGGAAGCCTGAGGTAATGAGATTTGAGGTTACGATGGCTTTTTTTCAGTGTTAGTTTGAGTCAGGTCACCACTGGTTTCAGGTGCTTTGAGGATAGGATCACAGTTTTCTCTTCGGCAGGACCTGGGATCTTAGCAGTGTTAACTTCCAGAGTTCTGCTCTTCCTTCAGCTAAGCTGCCAGCTATGAAACTGTGGGAGATCTGTTTCTCTGTTTTGCTGCCCAGCTCTCAGATTCATGATTCATGTTCTACTTTCTATTGCTCTCTAAACCCTTTTGCCTGTTTACTCTGTTAAAGCCTGGAGAGCCTTGGAGTAGTTTCTTTCAGCTTTCCTATCTCACTGCCTGTGGTTTAAAGCTTGGAGTGCCTAGAGATGTAGGAGTGAGGAAGGTGGGAGGAGATGAGAAGTTCTTGCTTCTCTCTTATCCTGCCCATAGTTATTTGCAGTTGAAAGCCTGAAGTGTTCAGAGGGTACCTTTCAGATACCCTGCTCTGGACCCAGCCTTCTGCCTTCTGTACCTAAAAGCCCAGATTGCCTCTGATGGACTTTCTCTCCCCCCACCCCCACCACCTCCCATGCCCCCTCTTCCCCCGCCCCCAGCTTTTGGCATACAATGCTTGAGCACTTGGTAAAAACCTGTGTGAGAGTTGACCATTAATTGCAGACTTGCTTGTGGCTGTAAATCCTTGGGATTCTTTTTTTTTTTTTAACATCTTTATTGGAGTATAATTGCTTTACAATGGTGTGTTAGTTTCTGCTTTATAACAAAGTGATTCAGTTATACATACACATATATTCCCATATCTCTTCCCTCTTGCATCTCCCTCCCTCCCACCCTCCCTATCCCACCTCTCTAGGTGGTCACAAAGCACCGAGCTGATCTCCCTGTGCTATGTGGCTACTTCCCACTAGCTATATATTTTACGTTTGGTAGTGTATATATGTCCATGCCACTCTCTCACTTTGTCACAGCTTACCCTTCCCCCTCCCCATATCCTCAAGTCCATGCTTTTTTTTTTTTTCCTTAGATTCCATATATATGTGTTAGCATACGGTATTTGTTTTTCTCTTTCTTATCTGTGAAGCCAGACTATATGTGGCTGTAAAAAGTTGAAAGTCTGGCCGATTTGTCTTTCTTCAAGTGTGGTAAATTCCTCTTTCTTCAGAAAGGATGGAACAATTTTGTGTGTCTTTTATGAAGGACTGGCCACCCTCTAGAATTTAGTTCATGTAAGTTTCTTTGTGGCCTCATTGCTCTGATGGGTTTAAAAACCTGTGATTTTGTAGTTCATTCAATTTGTTTTGTTCATTTGGTTGAGAGTGACCGTCTCTTGCTGCTTTGTGGAACACAGTGTTTCTCTTTATATTTCTAATTTTGTAGAACTTTCTTAATGGTAAAAGAATGTGGAATTAATAACCAATGAATCATCCTTTTAATTTTTAAAATTTCCTTACAGTTTCCTTAAATGTTTCAAGTTTTGTACACTTGAAGCAGAATATTGACTGGGTCTACTCTTAATTTGAAAAAAACGAAGGCTAGCTCATTGCCCTAGAGTATCATTGAGCAAAGTAATGTTATTTTGAATGTATCTCTTCATAATTGTGACTCGGAGGTTCTGAACAGGAAGCTACTTGGTCATGTTGTCCAATCCCTTTATTTTACCCATGGGAAAATATCTTTATGTTCTAGCTGGTCATAATGAGTTTGAGTGTGTTATCTAGTTATCTATAGCCATTGCTTTTTTGTCTTTTAGCACAATGTTTATATGTTTTAGACTTCTACTTTGTAATTTTTATCTGTGGTGAATATTTTATTTATTCAGAATTTAATTTGAATTTTAAAATGTTTAGAAAAGACAGTTTATTTCTCTGGAGTATTAATTATTAGTGTTTATCTCTTCTGTAATATAAATGGGATATACATATAAACGGATTTGTGTTACATAGATATTTGCTAAAACAGTACATAATATTGTGAATGTAGTGGGTTATTAAAGTATAGATAGTAGTCATGAATAATATTTTCCTTTGAATTGTTTTATGCAGCAGAATATACTTTTTCACAAAAATTGGACTTTGATATTAATTTTTTTATTGAAGTATAATTGACATACCATAATAGTTTCAGGTATACATCATAGTAATTTGGTATTTATATGCATTTTGAAATGGTCACCATGATGAGTCTAGTTACCATCTGTATCATAAAAAGTTATTGTAATATTATTGACTATATTCCCTATGCTGCACATTACATCCCCATGACTTATTTACTTTATAACTGGAAGTTTGTACTTCATAATCCCCTTCACTTATTTCACATGCCCCCAGCAATACTTTACTCCCCCTCCATGTTTTATGTTTTTTACATCACATTTTACATCTTTTTATTTTGTGTACCCCTTAACATTGTAGTTATAATTGATTTTACTAGTTTAGACTTTTAACTTTCATGCTAACTTTATAAGTGGTTGATCTACTACCTACTGTATACCTGCCTTTACCAGTGAGATTTTTTTCAGTGATATTAATTTTTGAGATATATGATTCCAGTGCAAATAATTTAAATTTCTTTTACTTACAAGAATAAGCTAATCTTCATTTCAGATATGTAACAAGTAGTTAGGAATGAATGGCCACTTGTTTAGTCAGAGAAAGGTAAAAATATAAAGTGCAGTCTTTCAGGAATAGATGCCAGCACAAGTTTTGTTTGATAGTTTTATAAATGATTGAGAGTGTAAGACAGCAGAAAAATTTTTAGGTTGCCAGAAGCTTTTCTAACTGGTAAAGTGCTAAATTCATGGGAATAAAGATAAGGAGGATCTTTCAATGAGCACATATTTGCAAATAAAGACTAAATCTTATTAAATATAAGATAAATGTATTTTATGTATTTATTTAAACAAGCTACAGGCCCAGTCTTTTCTTCACTCTTTTCTAAGAAATGTTGACTGAGTTATAAGTGGCCTTAGATAACTGGAGTCTCATGTACCTTTTACAGAGAACATTACAGTACTGTGACTTTTTTTCTTGTACCTGCCATAAATATACTTACAGAATTTAAAGTTTCCTTCCACTTTCCTTCTACCTTCAGTTAACTCTGCTTATTTCCTTCTGCCTCAAAACCTTTATGGTATGAAGTGAGGTATGATTACTGGGTCAGTAACCAGATGATACAGTTCCTTAGGCTAATAGAATAGTGTTCAGCCCTCCCTTCCTCCCTCCCTTCCTTCCTTCCTGTTACTTCCCATTTACACTTATTATAAAATATTTCTATATTCTTTGTGTTGTACAATACATCCTTGAGCCTATTTTACACCCAATAGTTTGTACCTTTACTATCTCCTATCACTATGTTGCCCCTGACAACTGGTAACCACTAGTCTGTTCTGTTTTCTGTGAGTCTGCTTTTTTGCTATATTCACTAGTTTGTTCTATTTTTTAGATTCTCCATATAAGTGATGTCATATAGTGTTTGTCTTTCTCTGTCTGACTTACTTCACTTAACACAGTGCCCTCCAAGTCCATCCATGTTGCTACAAATGGCAAAATTTCATTCCTTTTTATGGCTGAGTAGTATTCCATTGTATATGTATACCACATCTTCTTTATTCATTCATCTGTCAGTGGATACTTAGGTTGCTTCCATGTCTTGGCTATTGTAAATAGTGCTTCTGTGAACATAGGGGTGCATGTATCTTTTAGAATTAGAGTCTTCTCTGGATATATGCCCAGGAGTGGGATTACAGGATCATATGGTAACTCTATTTTTAGTTTTTTTAAGGAACCTCCATACTGTTCTCCATAGTGGTTGTACCAATTTACATTCCCACCAACAGTGTGGGAGGGTTCCCTTTTCTCCACACCCTCTCCAGCATTTGCTGTTTGTAGATTTTTTGAGGATGGCCATTCTGACCAGTGTGAGGTGATACCTCATGGCAGTTTTGATTTGCATTTCTCTAATAATTAGCAATATTGGGCATCTTTTCATGTACCTCTTGGCCATTTGTATGTCTTCTTTGGAGAAATGCCTGTTTAGATCTTTTGCCCCTTTTTTGATTGGGTTGTTTGTTTTTTGATATTAAACTGTATGAGCTGTTTTTATATTTTGGAAATGAATCCCTTGTCGGTCATATCATTTGCAAATATTTTCTCCCATTCAGTAGGTTGTCTTTTTGTTTTGTAGATGGTTTCCTTTTTGCTGTGCAAAAGCTTTTAAGTTTAATTAGGTCCCACTGTTTTTGTGTTTTTATTTTTGTTTTTATTTTCACTACTCTAGGAGATGGATCCAAAAAAATATTGCTGCACTTTATGTTGAAGAGTGTTCTGCCTATGTTTTCCTGTAAGAGTTTTATAGCATCTGTCTTACATTTAGGTCTTTAATCCATTTTGAGTTTGCTTTTGTGTATGGTATTAGAGAATGTTCTAATTTCATTTTTCTACATGTGGCTGTCCATTTTTCCCAGCACCACTTATTGAAGAGACTATCTTTTCTCTGTTGTATATTCTTGCCTCCTTTGCCATAGACTAATTGACCGTAAGTGTGTGTTTTTTCTGGGCTTGTTCTCCTGTTCCATTGATCTATGTGTCTGTTTTTGTGCCAGTAGTAGTAGTAGTAGTAGTAGCTTTGTAGTATAGTCTGAAGTCAGGGAGCCTGATTCCTCCAGCTGTGTTCTTTCTGAAGGTTGTTTTGGCTATTTGGAGTCTTTTGTGTTTACGAGAGAGTGGCATGGACATATATACACTACCAAACATAAAATAGATAACTAGTGGGAAGCAGCCGCATAGCACAGGGAGATCAGCTCAGTGCTTTGTGACCACCTAGAGGGGTGGGATAGGGAGGGTGGAAGGGAGGGAGTCGCAAGAGGGAAGAGATATGGGAACATTTGTATATGTATAACTGATTCACTTTGTTATAAAGCAGAAACTAACACACCATTGTAAAGCAATTATACTCCGACAAAGATGTTAAAAATAAAAAAACAAAAAAAACAAAAAAAATTTAAATTATTTGTTTTAGTTCTGTAAAAATGCCATTGGTATTTTGATAGGGATTACATTGAATCTGTGGATTGCTTTAGGTAGTATGGTCATTTTAAGAATATCGATTCTTCCAATCCAAGAATACGGGTATATCTTTCCATCTGTTCTTATCATCTTCAGTTTCTTTCATCAGCGTCTTAAAAGTTTTAGTGATAATTCTTCAGCCATTCTTTTACTGAGTTTGCCATTTCTCTCAGATACCATATTATTATGGTATTATTTTCTTATTTTGTAAATGGCAGTAAAACTACTTTCCTCACAGGGCTTTTATGACAATTAAATGACATAATACATGGCAAATGATTAGTGTGCTATCTGACATTTAAAAGCACAGTAAATACTTGCTGATATTATTATCGTCACAGTTGTTATCATCATTAGCATCGTCATCATACCCACCCCATCATCATTTCCTTTTGTCTGTTCTGACAATTACCATCGTATTTTACACACTACTTCTTATCACATTGCATTTAAACTTGTGCAGTAGCCTCCTAACTGATACTATTACCTCCAGTTTCTGTCCCATCCATGTGGTTTATTTACACTTTTCAGACAAATCTACCTAAAATAGAATTTTTAATCAGGACACTGCCCAGTTCAAGAATCTCTCTCCATTTTTCATAGACTTAAATCTTGCTTTGGTTTTTAAATAACTCATTTTACTTATTTAAACTTTATAGTAGGTTTTTATTAAATATTTGTTGAATAAGTTGAATCAATGGTTCTATTATAGCACTTAAAAATTAGGTTACAGTGCAATTTCAGTGTATCTGTGGTTGATGTTAGTATTCTGTTTTCATTTATGTAAATGTCTTCTTGTAAAAGGTAATCATTGATTTTTCTAAATGTAATTGTTTCTAAACATGATTGTTAGAACTTCTATCAAAGTAATGTATCTTTATAATTTAAAAAAATATAAAATGATACTGAAGGACTTGTAACGAAAAACAGTAGTTCCTGGCCTAACCATCTTTCTCCCCCTCCCCCATCCTACTTTAACTCTTAAATGTTTCTGATGGTTGTTGTCGTCTTTTAATATAATATGCTTTTATCAAGCTGTCTTGACTTTATAAGTTTTAATTTTATTTATCTGCCATATATGAATATTTAGCCTTGTTCTATGATTTATCTGTCCTCTCTAATAAATTATATTATTATTTTTAGGAGCCCATTACTTGCTTCCCTTCTTACTTATCTGTATATAGTATCAAGGTAGATGATATGTACATTTTGTCATGTAACTACAATTAAATCATTGTTATTTTTCCTATTGGTTGACACTGTAGCTGCAGTTAAGTTTATAGTGTTTTTATTAATGTGACTATAAATTTTCTTTTTAAAAAATTATGTAGGGCTTCCCTGGTGGCGCAGTGGTTGAGAGTCCGCCTGCTGATGCAGGAGATGCAGGTTCATGCCCTGGTCCGGGAAGATCCCACATGCCGCGGAGCAGCTGGGCCCGTGAGTCATGGCCCCTGAGCCTGCACGTCCGGAGCCTGTGCTCCGCAAAAGGAGAGGCCACGGCAGTGAGAGGCCTGCGTACCGTAAAAAAAAAAAAAAAAAAAAAAATCATGTAAATAAGCTCTGGTTTTATATTCTTTCTTAAACAGCCTTTTGTATCTCCTGGAGTTTCTAATTCCCTTTTTTTTTTTTTTCCTTGCATTGCTTGGTATTATTATTTCCTTCTGTTAAGATAGTCGTTCTCAATTAATAGCAATTTCCTCAACTCTCCGCCTCCTTCAGGACACTTGGTAATGTCTGGAAACATTTTTGGTTGTCCCAACTTGGGGAGTGCTACTAGCATCTAGTGTGTAGATCTCAGGACTGCTGCTAAACATCCTGCTCTGCACAGGTTGGGTCCATTTTCTGGTTTCTTGGGTTGGGTCCATTTTCTGGTTTTGTTCTCTTTCTTAGTTTATTTCATTTCCTCATTAGATTACAACCTTATGTAATTTAATTTCCTGTGATGGAATTTAATTTCCTATGAATGGATAAAGGTCAATTTCCTGAGGTATTCCATATCTGAAACTATGTTTTGCCCACACACCTGAGTGATATTTTGGATACCTATGGGGTTATAAGTGGAAATCATTTTCTTTCATCTTTTTGAGGACATTAATCAGAGTAAATTTGGTGTCAACCTCACTCTTCTTCCTTCTTGCCTTTTTCCCCCTTCTTTTAATTTTGTATGTAAGTTTTTTAGTATTCTCTCTCTATATCCCTTGCATTCTGAAAATTTAGTTACATGTCTGGGGTCCCCCCCACACTTATTGTATTGGGAATTTTCCCTTCTTACTGAGTTTTCTCAAGTCATTAATTATGTCTTACGTTTGCTTTGGGAAATTCTCTTATTTATTTTTTTCTTTGCTAGTTTCTTCAATACTGTTTTTGTTTTTAGAACTTTTATTAGGTAGATATAGAATCCCCCTGGGTTAGTCCTTTACGTTCTCTTCTTTCTGGAAATAAATAAAGCAGAGAGATTAATATACTAAAATCAGTGTTTTAAATACCCAAAATTGACTATTGTTAGCTAGTTCAATGACTTTTTTAAAATTTTTAATAAAAAAGGGAAGTTTCAGATAGAAATTCCCTTTACCCTTTCCCTTACACATGTTCAGACTGGTCCCCTTCTTTCCCTTTCCAGAAGCAACCCTGTTACGATTTTTGCGTGTATTCTCTCAGGTCATTAAAGAGTGTATTTATCTATATGTGTAAATAAATAACATGTAGGATTGCTTAGTCGATAATTTAAGAATTTATATAGTTAGTGTTTTACAGCCTGTTTTTCTGTCTTCTGTCCATGCTGGTGTATATAGATCTATTTGTAAGCTCCCATGGACAGGGCCTTTGTCTTACTAACTGTGGAATCCCCAGCACCAAGAACAGTATCTGGCATATAGTAGGTATGATGTATGTATTTATTTTTTATTTTCTTTAACTTTTTTTTACTTTTTAAAAAATTTAAAATAATTTTTCTTTTTCTTTTTTATTTTTTTAACATCTTTATTGGAGTATAATTACTTTACAATGTTGTGTTAGTTCTGCTGTATAACAAAGTGAATCAGTTATACGTATGCATATATCCTCATATCCCCTCACTCTTGTGTCTTCCTCCCACCCTCCCTATCCCACCCCTCTAGGTGGTCACAAAGCACGGAGCTGATCTTGTGCTATGCGGCTGCTTCCCACTAGCTACCTATTTTACCTTTGGTAGTGTATATATATCAACGCCACTCTCTCACTTCAACCCAGCTTACCCTTCCCCCTCCCCATGTCCTCAAGTCCATTCTCTACATCTGTGTCTTTTATTCCTGTCTTGGCCCTAGGTTTGTCAGAACTTTTTTTTTTAGATTCCATATATATGTGTTAGCATATGGTATTTGTTTTTCTCTTTCTGACTTACTGCACTCTGTATGACAGACTCTAGGCCCATCCACCTCACTACAAATAACTCAATTTCATTTCTTTTTATGGCTGAGTAATATTCCATTGTATATATGTGCCACATCTTCTTTATTCATTTAAATAAAGTGTTGATGGACACTTAGGTTGCTTCCATGTCCTGGTTATTGTAAATAGTGCTGCAGTGAACATTGTGATACATGACTCTTTTTGAATTATGGTTTTCTTAGGGAATATGCCCAGTAGTGGGATTGCTGGGTTGTATGGTAATCTATTTTTAGTTTTTTAAGGAACCTCCATACTGTTCTCCATAGGGCTGTATCAATTTACATTCCCACCAACAGTGCAAGAGGGTTCCCTTTTCTCCACATCCTCTCCAGCATTTATTGTTTGTAGATTTTTTGATGATGGCCATTCTGACTGGTGTGAGGTGATACCTCATTGTAGTTTTGATTTGTATTTCTCTAATGATTAGTGATGTTGAGCATCCTTTCATGTGTTTGTTGGCAATCTGTGTATCTTTTTTGTAGAAATGTCTATTTAGTTCTTCCACCCATTTTTGGGTTGGGTTGTCTGTCTTTTTGATATTGAGTTGTATGAGCTGCTTGTGTATTTTGGAGATTAATCCTTTGTCAGTTGCTTCATTTGCAGATACTTTCTCCCATTCCTCACAATGTTGATTCTTCCATTCCAGGAACATGGTATATCTCTCCATCTGTTTGTATTGTCTTTAATTTCTTTCATGAGTGTCTTATAGTTTTCTGCATACAGGTTTTATGTCTCTTTAGGTAGGTTTATTTCTAGATATTTTACTCTTTTTGTTGCAGTGGTAAATGGGAGTGTTTCCTTAACTTCTCTTTAAGATTTTTCATCATTAGTGTATAGGAATGCAAAAGATTTTTGTGCATTATTTTTGTATTCTGCAATCTTACCAAATTCATTGATTAGTTCTAGTAGTTTTCTGGTGGCATCTTTAGGATTCTCTATGTATAGTATCATGTCATCTGCAAGCAGTGACAGTTTTACTTCTTCTTTTCTGATTTGGATTCCTTTTATTTCTTTTTCTTTGACTGCTGTGGCTAAAACTTCCAAAACTATGTTGAATAAGAGTGGTGAGAGTGGGCAACCTTGTCTTGTTCTGATGTTACTGGAAATGTTTTCAGTTTTTCACCATTGAGAACGATGTTGGCTGTGGGTTTGTCATAAATGGCCTTTATCATGTTGAGGTAAGTTCCCTCTATGCCTACTTTCTGGAGGGTTTTTATCATATATCTGTGTTGAATTTTGTCGACAGCTTATTCTGCATCTATTGAGATTATCATATGGTTTTTATCCTTCAGTTTGTTAATATGATGTATCACATTGATTTGCGTATATTGAAGAATCCTTGCATTCTTGGGGTAAAACCCACTTGATTACAGTGTATGATCCTTTTAATGTGCCGTTGGATTCTGTTTGATAGTATTTTGTTGAGGATTTTTGCATCTACATTCAACAGTGATGTTGGCCATAGTTTTCTTTTTTTGTGACATTTTTGTCTGGTTTTGGTATCAGGGTAATGGTGGCCTAGTAGTATGAGGTTGGGAGTGTTACTCTCTGTTCTCTATTTTGGAAGAGTTTGAGCAGGATAGGTGTTAGCTCTTCTCTAAATGTTTGATAGAATTCACCTGTGAAGCCATCTGGTTGGGCTTTGGTTTGTTGGAAGATTTTTAATCACAGTTTTAATTTCAGTGCTTGTGATTGGTATGTGTATATTTTCTGTTTTTTCCTGGTTCAGTCTCAGAAGTTTGTGCTTTTCTAAGAATTTGTCCATTTTTTCCAGGTTGTCCATTTTATTGGCATATAGCTGCTTGTAGTAATCTCTCATGATCCTTTGTATTTCCGCAGTGTCAGTTGTTACTTCTCCTTTTTCATTTCTATTTCTGTTGATTTGAGTCTTTTCCCTTTTTTTTTGCTGAGTCTGGCTCATGGTTTATCAATTTTGTTTTTCTTCTCAAAGAACCAGCTTTTAGTTTTATTGATCTTTGCTGTCGTTTCCTTCATTTCTTTTTTGTTTATTTCTGATCTGACCTTTATGATTTCTTTCCTTCTGCTAACTTTGGGGTTTTTTTCTTCTTTCTCTAATTGCTTTAGGTGTAAGGTTAGGTTGTTTATTTGAGATTTTTCTTGTTTCTTGAGGTAGAATTGTATTGCTATAAACTTCCCTCTTAGGACTGCTTTTGCTTCATCCCATAGCTTTTGGGTCATCGTGCTTTCATTGTCATTTGTTTCTAGGTACTCTTTGGTTTCCTCTTTGATTTTTTCAGTGATCTCTTGGTTATTTAGTAGTGTATTCTTTAGCCTCCATGTGTTTGTAATTTTTACAGTTTTTTTTTTCCTGTAATTGATATCTAGTCTCATAGTGTTGTGGTTGGAAAAGATACTTGATACAATATCAATTTCCTGAAATTTGCCAAGGCTTGATTTGTGACCCAAGATGTGATCTATCCTGGAGAATGTTACATAAGCACTTAAGAAGAAAGTGTATTCTGTTGTTTTTGGATGGAATGTCCCATAAATATCAATTAAGTCCATCTTGTTTAATGTGTTATTTAAAGCTTGTGTTTCCTTTTTTATTTTAATTTTGGATGATCTGTCCATTGGTGAAAGTGGAGTGTTAAAGTCGCCTACTATTATTGTGGTACTGTTGATTTCCCCTTTTATAGCTGTTAGCACTTGCCTTATGTATTGAGGTGCTCCTATGTTGAGTGCATATATATTTATAATTGTTACATCTTCTTCTTGGATTTATCCCTTGATCATTATGTAGTGTCCTTCTTTGTCTCTTGTGACAGTCTGTATTTTAAAGTCTATTTTGTGTGATAAGAGAATTGCTACTCCAGCTTTCTTTTGATTTCCATTTGCATGCAATATCTTTTTCCATTCCCTCAGTTTCAGTCTGTATGTGTCCCTAGGTCTGAAATGGGTCTCTTGTAGACAGCATATATATGGGTCTTGTTTTCATATCCATTCAGCCTATGTCTTTTGGTTGGAGCATTTAAACCATTTACATTTAAGGTAATTAAATTTACATTTAAGGTAATTAATGTAATTATGTAATCCTATTCCCATTTTCTCAATTGTTTTGGGTTTGTTTTTGTAGGTGTTACCCTTCTCTTATGTTTCCTGCCTACAGCAGTTCTTTTAGCATTTGTTGTAAAGGTGGTTTGGTGGTGCTGAATTCTCTTAGCTTTTCATTGTCTGTAAAGGTTTTATTTCCTTTGTCGAATCTGAATGAGATCCTTGCTGGGTAGAGTAACTTGTTTGTAGGTTTTCCCCTTTCATCACTTTAAATATGTCCTGCCACTCTCTTCTGGCTTGCAGAGTTTCTGCTGAAAGATCAGCTGTTAACCTTATGAGGATTCCCTTGTCTGTTATTTGTTGCTTTTCCCTTGCTGCTTTTAATATTTTTTCTTTGTATTTAATTTTTGATAGTTTGATTAATATGTGTCTTGACGTGTTTCTCCTTGGATTTATCCTGTGTGGGACTATCTATGCTCCCGCACTTGATTGACTATTTCTTTTCCTATATTAGGGAAGTTTTCAAGTATAATTTCTTCAAATAATTTCTCAGTCCCTTTCTTTTTCTTTTCTTCTGGGACCCCTATAATTCGAATGTTGGTGTGTTTAATGTTGTCCCAGAGGTCTCTGAGACTGTCCTCAATTCTTCTCATTCTTTTTTCTTTTTTCTGCTCTGCAATGGTTATTTCCACTATTTTATCTTCCAGGTTACTTATCCGTTCTTCTTCCTCAGTTATTCTGCTATTGATTCCTTCTAGAGAATTTTCAATTTCATTTATTTTGCTGTTCATCATTGTTTGTTTGCTCTGTAGTTCTTCTAGGTCCTTGTTAAACATTTCTTGCATTTTCTCCATTCTGTTTCTAAGATTTTGGATCATCTTTACTGTCATTACTCTGAATTTGTTTTCAAGTAGATGCCCTATTTCTTCTTCATTTGTTTGGTCTGGTGGGTTTTTACTTTGCTCCTTCATCTGCTGCGTATTTCTATGTCTTCTCATTTTGTTTAACTTACTGTGTTTGGGGTCTCCTTTTTGTAGGCTGCAGGTTTGTAGTTGCTGTTGTTTTTGGTGTCTGCCCCCAGTGGGTAAAGTTGGTTCTATGGGTTGTGTAGGGTTCCTGGTGGAAGGGACTGGTGCTTGTGTTCTGGGAGATGAAGCTGGATCTTGTCTTTCTGGTGGGCAGGACCGTGTCCAGTAGTGTGTTTTGGGGTGTCTGTGAACTTATTATGATTTTAGGCAGCCTCTCTGCCAATGGGCTGGGTTGTGGTTCTATGTTGTTAGCTTTTGGCATGGGGTGTCCAGCACTGGAGCTTGCTGGTCATCGAGTGGAGCTGGGTCTTAGCGTTGAGATGGAGATCTCTGGGAGCGCTCTCACCGATATTTCGTAGGGCCAGGAGGTCTCTGGTGGTCCAATGTCCTGAGCTCGTCTCTCCCACCTCAGAGGCTGTGGCCTGACAGCCAGCTGGAGCACCAAGGCCCTGTCAGCCACATGGCTCAGATGAAAAGGGAGAATAAGAAGAAAGAAAAAAGTAAAATAAAATAAAATAAAATAAAATGAAATAAAGTTATTAAAATAAAAAAATGGTATTAAAATAAAAAATAAAAATGTAATTAAAAAAAGAGCCACCAAACCAATAAACAAATCCACCAATGATAACAAATGCTAAAAACTATGCTAAGATAAACATAAAAATCAAAAACTAGTTAGGCACATACAGCAAACCCTGTCTACAATTGCTTCCAGAGTCCACCGCCTTAATTTTGGGATGATTTGTTGCCTTTTCAGGTATTCCACAGATGCAGGGTACATAAGTTGATTTTGGAGATTTAATCCGCTGCTCCTAGGCTGCACAGAGAAATTTCCCTTTCTCTTCTTTGTGCAGCTCCTGGTGTTTGGCTTTGTATTTGGCCCCGCCTCTGCATGTAGGTTGCTCTCTGGCATTTCTTGTTTGCCCAGAAAGGAGGGGGTTAAAGGAGCAGGTGATTAGGGCACTCTGGCTCACTCAGGCGGGGGAGAGGGAGGGGTACAGAATGGGGGACGAGCCTCTGGCTCAGAGGCCAGTGTGATGTTCCAATAGTCTGAGGCATGCCATTTGTTCACCAGGTGAAGTTTTCCCTGGATCACGGGACCCTGGCAGTGGTGGGCTGCACAGTCTCCTGGGAGGAGAGGTGTGGATAGTGACCTGTGCTTGCACACAGGATTCTTGGTGCCTGCCACAGCAACCTTAGCATTTCATGCTTGTCTCTGATGTTTGTGCTGATAGCCGCAGCTCGTGCCTGTCTCTGAAGCTCATTTAGGCGGTGTTCTGAATGTTCTCTACTCACGCACCCTGAAACAATGGTCTCTTGACTCTTATGCAATTCCAGACTTTTTCCCAGACTCTCTCCTCGTTAACTGTGGCCCACTAACCCCCTTCAGGCTGTGTTCACGCAGCCAACCCTAGTCCTTTCCCTGGGTTCTGACCTCTGAAGCCCGAGCCTCAGATCCTAGCCCCCGCCCGCTGCAGCGGGTGAGCAAACAAGCCTCTCAGGCTGGTGAGTGCTGGTCGGCACCGATCCTCTGTGTGAGAATCTCTCCGCTTTGCCCTCTGCACCCTTGTTTCTATGCTCTCCTCTGTGGCTCCGAAGCTTCCTGCACTTCCCATCCCGTTTCCACCAGTGAAGGGGCTTCGTAGTGTATGGAAACCTTTCCTCCTTCATAGCTCCCTTCCAGTGGTGCAGGTCCCATCCCTATTCTTTTGTCTCTGTTTTTTCTTTTGCCCTACCCAGGTACGTGGGGATTTTCTTGCCTTTGGGGAAGTCTGAGGCCTTCTGCCAGGGTTAAGTAGGTGTTCTGTAGGAGCTTTTCCATATGTAGATGTATTTCTGATGTATTTGTGGGGAGGAGGGTGATCTCCACATCTTACTCCTCCGCCATCTTGAAGGTCCTCCCAGTATATGTACTTCTTAGGTAAAGTAATATAGTTTATTTTTAACTGCTAAGTAGTAGTCAACTGTATGAATATACCCCATTTCACATTTTATTAATTTACTCCCTTACAGATTGACAGTTTAGGTTGTTTCTAATTTCCATTTTTCTTATTACAAACACTGTTGTAGAATATCCTTATATGCATCTCCTTGTACGTATGTTTGAGATTTTTATCAAGAGTGCTTATCTAGGGTTGGAGTTGCAGGGTTGTAGAAAATAAACTTTATATTTATCTAGATACAATGAAATTACTTTTCATAGTTTCTTGGTTTTAAAATCATGGTTTTAAAACAAGTTCTCTTCATATTTTTTTTTCTTCCTTTAAGTGCTCTGCACCCTGGAGCAATAGTTTTATCTTATTTTTCCTTTCAGATTATCAACTTTTCAAAATGATTATGTGAGGCATCAGGATCCATTCTTTTGAAATCCTTAGAAGAGTTAACCTTTGATTTTTAAGTTATATTGCCAATTATTCCTCCCTTTAAAAAATAACTTTTTGAGGTAAAATATACATAACATTAACCATTTTAAAGTGGACAATTTAATGGAGATTTAATGGAGATTAAATCTCCATTAAATCTTCATTTAATAAATCTCCATTTAATAAATCTCCATTTAATAAATCTCCATTAAATCTCCATTAAATCTTCCATTTTCTCTCATCTGCTTCTCATTTTTCTTTTACTCCCTGAGAGATTTCTTTGATGTTTTCCAAACTTATTCTTGGGTTTTTGATTTCGGTAAGTGTTTTTAATTTCTAGGAATCCTCTTTGTTCTTTAATGTTTTTCATAACACCCTATTCTTTTATTCATGTTTCTTTTATAGATGCTTAATAATTTTCATGACACTCTGTTTTTATTTGATATCATTCTTGACTTTCTCTGAGGTAGGTAATCAGAGATCCTCTCCCTTTCTGAATTACTTCTGTTTCCTCTAGTGCCATTTTTTCTTTTTTTTGTATTTTTTATTCTTGATCTCTGTTTCATGTTACAGATGTTCCCCAGTTATCCATGGTATTTGGTTATTAGTTCACATTTGAGAATGAATGAGGAGAAACAGTCTTTATCACTGGGAGTGGCTTTTAGCCTGAAAGGCTTTGCTCTGGAGTGAACAAGTGGATCACTTAATAACTCACTTTAGGACCCGTAAAAGCTAGAATTGGGGTGGGCTTATTTGTTCTGTGGTACTCATATTTGCTATCTTGTTGCTTCCCAGAGAGAGCATTCAGTTTCTTTAAAGAAAAACTCTGTGTGTGTATTCCTTTCTTTTTTGTTGTTTTTGTTTTTTATTGACAAACACTTGGTTGCCAGAGTTTGCAAGTCTGCCCTTAAGTAATGGAGGGTGAGAGAATGTTGACCATTTTCCTTCTTTACCTTTTTTCCCCTCTTATTCCTCTCCTCTCCCTACTTCTCTTTTGTTTCACATATAATCCCACCCTGAATCCATATTCCAGTCTACTAAATAATAGACGTTTTAAAAATTTCAAGAAGTTTCACCCCAGTGATGGGTAAAGCCCCAAGCTGAAATATCATAAGGCAGTGTGACTGTCAAATGCATGAAACACAAAAAAGTATCAAGGATGTCTGGATTCCGCTCTGAATAAGGAAATTAATAATGGGATACCTTACAGGGTTCTGTATCAGGGCAGGCCTTAACATTTTGGAATTCATCTGGGAAAAGAGGCAAACTGAATGAAGGGCTCTTAGGGACTTTATAATTTGATGCCAGACTTTCTCAGGCTTGATTTTATTTATTAAGTTTTCAAGCTCATTTATTAAATTCTTCTGTGAGACAGGCACTGAAGTAAGCACTTTTCACATGCTATGACATTTATTCTTCAACCTTGTTGAAGAAGGTAGTACTATTTTCATTTTACAGATAATAAACAGAGGGGGGCTCAAGGAAATCAACTAGTTCCTTTAAAAAATTATTTCTTTACGTATGCCCTTTCACAAAATGTGTTCAGTTTATCAGATATTTATTAACTACTTCTTGTGAGGCAAGTGTGGTACTAAGGATATCTTACCTTAAGGAACTCTGAAGTGGAGAGGACTGGTCTTTTATATAAGTAACAAAATACGGTGACAAATTGTGAAATAGCAGTGATTGAGAAAAATGTTCAGTTGAAGATTTTAGGTCCATCCACCTCACTACAAATAACTCAATTTCATTCCTTTTTATGGCTTAGTACTATTCCATTGTATATATGTGCCACGTCTTCTTTATCCATTCATCTGTCGATGGACACTTAGGTTGTTTCCATGTCCTGACAATTGTAAATAGTGCTGCAATGAACATTGTGACATATGTATCATTTTGAATTATGGTTTTCTCAGGGTATATGCCCAGTAGTGGGATTCGTGGGTTATATGGTAGTTCTATTTTTAGTTTTTTAAGGAACCTCCATACTGTTCTCCATAGTATCAATTGTGTGTATATATATATATATATATATATATATATATATAAATGTATATATATATATAAATTTACATTCTCACCAACAGTGCAGGAGGATTCCCTTTTCTCCACATCCTCTCCAGCATTTGTAGTTTGTAGATTTTCTGATGATGACCATTCTGAACAGTGTGAGGTGATACCTCATTGTGCTTTTGATTTGCATTTATCTAATGATTAGTGATGTTGAGCATTATATCATGTGTTTTTTGGCAATCTGTATATCGTCTTTGGAGAAATGTCTATTTAGGTCTTCCACCCATTTTTGGATAGGGTTTTTTTTTAGTATTGAGCTGCTTATGTATTTTGGAGATTAATCCTTTGTCTGTTGATTTGTTTGCAAATATTTTCTCCCATTCTGAGGGTTGTCTTGTTTATGGTTTCCTTTGCTGTGCAAAAGCTTTGAAGTTTCATTAGGTCCCATTTGTTTATTTTTGTTTTTATTTCCATTACTCTAGGAGGTGGGTCAAAAAAGATCTTGCTGTGATTTATGTCAGAGTGTTTTACTTGTTTTCATCTAAGAGTTTTATAATGACTGGCCTTACATTTAATTCTTTAACCCATTTTGTGGTTTTTTTTGTGTATGGTGTTAAGAAGTGTTCTAATTTCATTCTTTTACATGTAGCTGTCCATCTTTCCCACCTCCACTTATTGAAGAGGCTGTCTTTTCTCCATTGTATATTCTTGCATCCTTTGTCAAAGATAAGGTGACCTTATGTCCATGGGTTTATCTCTGGGCTTTCTGTCCTGTTCCATTGATCAATATTTCTGCTTTTGTGCCAGTACCATACTGTCTTGATTACTATAGCTTTGTAGTGTAGTCTAAAGTCAGGGAGCCTAATTCCTCTAGCACTGTTTTTCTTTCTCAAGATTGCTTTGGCTCTTTGGGGTCTTTTGTTTTTCCATACAAATTGTGAAATTTTTTGTTTTAGTTCTGTGAAAATTGCCATTGGTAGTTTAATAGGGATTACACTGAATCTGTAGATTGCTTTAGGTAGTATAGTCATTTTACAATGTTGACTTTTCCAATCCAAGAACATGGTATATCTTTCCATCTTTTTGTATCATCTTTAATTTCTTTCATCAGTGTGATAGTTTTCTGCATACAGGCCTTTTGCCTCCTTAGGTCTATTTGTCGGTATTTTATTCTTTTTGTTGCGATGATAAATGAGTGTTTCCTTGATTTATCTTTCTGATCTTTCGTTGTTAGTGTTTAGGAATGCAAGAGATTTCTGTGCATTAATTTTGTATCCTGCTACTTTACCAAATTCATTGATTAGCTCTAGTAGTTTTCTGGTGTCATCTTTAGGATTCTCTATGTATTGTATCATGTCATCTGCCAACAGTGACAGTTTTACTTCTTCTTTTCCTTTTTGTATTCCTTTTATTTCTTTTCATTCTCTGATTGTTGTGGCTAAAACTTCCGAAGTTATGTTGAATAATAGTGGTGAGAGTGGGCACCTTTCTCTTATTCCTGATCTTAGAGGAAATGCTTTCAGTTTTTCACCACTGAGAATGATTTTGGCTGTGGGTTTGTCATATATGGCTTTTATTATGTTGAGGTAGGTTCCCTCTATGCCCACTTTCTGGAGGGTTTTTATCATAAATGGGTATTGAATTTTGTCAAAAGTTTTTCTGCATCTCTTGAGATTATCATATTGTTTTCATTCTTCAGGTTGTTAATATGGTGTATCACATTGATTGATTTGCGTATATTGAAGAATCCTTGCATTCCTGCGATAAAACCCAGTTGATTATGGTGTATGATCCTATTAATGTGCTTTTGTATTCTGTTTGCTAGTATTTCATTGAGAATATTTGCATGCATGTTCATCAGTGATAGTAGCCTGTAATTTTCTCTTCGAGTGACATGCTTGTCTGGTTTTGGTATCAGGGTGATGGTGGACTCATTGAATGAGTTCGGGAATGTTTCTCCCTCTGCTGTATGTTTGAAGAGTTTGAGAAGGATAGGTGTTAGCTCTTCTCTAAATGTTTGATAGAATTCACCTGTGAAGCCATCTGCCCCTGGGCTTTTGTTGGAAGATTTTCAATCACAGTTTCAGTTTCAGTCCTTGTGATTGGTCTGTTCATGTTTTCTGTTTCTTCCTGTTGCAGTCTTGGAAGATTGTACTTTTCTAAGAATTTGTCCATTTCTTCCAGTTTGTCCATTTTATTGGCACATAGTTGCTTGTAGTAGTCTCTCATGATCCTGTGTATTTCTGCGGTGTCAGTTGTTACTTCTTTTTCATTTCTAGTTCTGTTGATTTGAGTCTTCTCCCTTTTTTTCTTGATGAGTCTGGCTAATGGTTTGTCAATTTTGTTTATCTTCACAAAGAACCAGCTTTTAGTTTTATTGCTCTTTGCTATCATTTCCTTCATTTCTTTTTCATTTATTTCTGATCTTATCCTTATGATTTCTTTCCTTCTGCTAACTTTGGGGTGTTTTTGTTTGTTTGTTTGTTCTTCTTTCTCTTATTGGTTTAGGTTGTTTATTTGAGATTCTTCTTCTTTCTTGATGTAGGATTGTATTGCTATAAACTTCCTTCTTAGAACTGCTTTTGCTTCATCCCATAGGTTTTGGGTTGTCGTGTTTTCATTTTCATTTGTTACTAGGTAGTTTTTGATTCCCTCTTTGATTTTTTCAGTGATCTCTTGGTTGTTTAGTAGGTATTGTTTAGCCTCCACGTGTTTGTATATTTTACAATTTTTTTCTCTGTGATTGATATTTAGTCTCATAACGTTGTGATTGGAAAAGATACTTGATACGATTTCAATTTTCTTAAATTTACCAAGGCTTGATTTATGACTCAAGATGTAGTCTATCCTGGAGAATGTTCCATGTGCACTTGAGAAGAAAGTGTATTCTGTTGTTTTTGGATGGAATGTGCTATAAATATTAAGTCTATCTGTTCTAATGTGTCATTTAAAGCTTTTGTTTCCTTACTTATTTTCTGTTTGTATGATGTGCCCTTTGGTGTAAGTGGGGTGGTAAAGTCCCCTACTATTATTGTGTTACTGTGGATTTCCCCTTTTATGGTTGTTTGCATTTACCTTATGTTTTTAGGTTCTCCTATGTTGGGTACATAGATATTTACAATTGTTATATCTTTTTCATGGATTTATCCGTTGATCATCATATAGTGTCCTTCCTTTTCTCTTGTAATAGTCTTTATTTTAAAGTCTGTTTTGTTTCATATGTGTATTGCTACTCCAGCTTTCTTTTGATTTCCATTTGCATGGAATATCTTTTTCCATCCCCTCATTTTCAGTCGCTATGTGTCCCTAGGTGTGAAGTGGGTCTCTTGTAGACACCATATTTGGGTCTTGTTTTTGTATCTATTCAGCTAGTCTGTTTCTTTTGTTTGGGGCCTTTAATCCATTTACATTTAAGGTAATTATTGATGTGCATGTTTCTATTATCATTTTCTTAGTTGTTTTGGATTTGTTTTTGTATATCTTTCCTTGCTTTGTGTTTCCTGCCTAGAGAATTTCCTTTAGCATTTGTTGTAAAGCTGGTTTGGTGGTGCTGAATTCTCTTAACTTTTGTTTGTAAAGCTTTTGATTTCTCCATTGAATCTGAATGAGATCCTTGCTGGGTAACATAATCTTGGTTGTAGGTTTTTCCTTTTCATCAATTTAAATATATCTTGCCCCTCTCTTCTGGCCTGTAGAGTTTCTGCTGAAAGATCAGCTGTTAACCTTATGGGCTTCCCTTGTATGTTATTTGCTGCTTTTCCCTTGTTGATTTTAATATGTTTTCTGTGTTAATTTTTGTTAGTTTGATTAATATGTGTCTTGGCATGTTTCTCCTTGGATTTATCCTGTATGGGACTCTCTGAGCTTCCTGGACTTAATTGACTATTTCCTTTACCATGCTTGGGAAGTTTTCAACTATAATCTCTTCAAATATTTTCTTATACCCTTTTCTTCTTCTGGGATGCCTATAGTTCGAACGTTGGTGTGCTTAATGTTGTCCCAGACTTCTCTGAGACTGTCCTCAAGTCTTTTCATTCTTTTTTCTTTTTTTCCTCTGTGGCAGTTATTTCCACCATTCTATTTTCCATCTCACTTATCTGTTCTTTGCCTCAGTTATTCTGCTATTGATTTCTTCTAGAGTATTTTTAATTTCAGTTGTGTTGTTCATTACTGTTTGTTTGCTCTTTAGTTCTCTAGGTCCTCGTTAAAAGTTTCTTATATTTTCTTTATTCTATTTCCAAGATTTTGGATCATCTTTACTGTCATTACTCTGAATTCTCTTTCAGGTAGTGGCCCTATTTCCTCTTCATTTATTTGGTTTTGTGGTTTTTTATCTTGCTCCTTTGTCTGTAAGATATTTGTCTTCTCATTTTTTCTAATTTACAGTATTTGAGGTCTCATTTCCCTAGGCTGCAGGGTCGTAGTTCCTCTTGCTTCTCTTTTTGCCCCTGGTGGTGGGGTTGGTCCAGTGTCTCATGTAGGCTTCCTAATGGAGGTACTGGTGCCTGCGTTCTGGTGGGTGGAGCTGAGTCTTTTCCCTCTGATGAGCAGGGCCATGTTAGGTAGTGTGTTTTGGGGTGTCTGTGAGCTTAGTATGACTTTAGGTACTCTGTGTACTGATGTGTGGGTTTGTGTTTCTGTTTGTTGTTTGGTGTGAGGCGTCCAGAACTGGGAGCTGCTGGTAGTTGAGTGGAGCTGTGTCTTGCATTCAGATAGAGGCCTCCATGAGAGCTCTTGGCAATTAATTTCCCCTGGGGCTGGGAATTCTCTAGTGGTGCAGTGTCCTGGACTCAGTGCTCCCACTCCAGAGCCTCAGGACCTACTTCTGAACCCCACAAATCACTCTTCATGGCAATAAAGGGCATTAAAAAAAAGAAAAAAAGACTAAGAAAACCCCAGACCAATGGTTAAAAAGTAAAATTAAACAAATAGAAAGAAGGAAACAGGCACACACAGAAAAGAAACAAAAATAGAACTGAGTAAAGTAAATAGCAAGAGATCCAGCAGGCAAACAAAAGAACCCAAGAATGAAATCAAACAAGTAAGGAGAAAGCTGACAAAAACCCAAAACCAAAAAACCAAAGCAGAGTTCCAACTGAAGAATGAAGCAAAGAAACAAAACAAACCAGCAAAAATGATGTATATATAAAAAAAAAAGAGCAAGGGGAAAAAAGACAGAACAACAGAAAAGCAACGTAGAAAGAGAAATATTTTTAGAAAAAGTAAAATAGAGGGTATATTAAAGAAAAAAAAAGACAAACAGAGCCCTGGGGAAATGGTAAAAACAAAATCAAACAAACAAAAAACGAAACGAGGAAACACGCACACACATAAAAGAAACAAAAATAGAGCCAAATAAAACAAAAAGCAAGAAAACAACCAGACAAATAGAAGAACTCAAAAATGAAATCATACAATCAGGATTAAAACTAACAAAAACACATTATCTTAAAACAAAACCAAAGCAGTGTACCAAGTGAAGAATAAAGCAAGAAAACAGAAGAAATGGATAAAAATGGTTAGGAAAATAATAGTAATAAAATAAAATGAAAAGGAAAAGTACAGGACGTCAGAAAAGCAAAGTAGAAATGGAAATATGAAAAAAAAAGAAAGAAAAATATATTGAAGAAAGAAAAATAAATACGGGAAAAGAACACAGAACAACAGAAAAGCAAAGTGAAAATAGAAATGCATAAAAAAAAAGTAAAAAATAAAAATATGTTATAAAACATGGAGATCCCAAAAGACTAAAAAAAAATCCAAAAAAGCAAACAAACAAAAAACAAGAAACAAAAAAAGAAAGAAAAAGAAACCAAGAAAAAAAAAAGCTAGAATCAACAACAGAATGAATCAAAACATAATAAAATTAATAATAATAATTATGTTTCTCTGGGTGTCTGCTGTGAGTGTCCTTGTACACGCTGTGAGCCATAGCCCACCTTCGCCTCCCCAAGAGGCCCTCCTCTGCCTCTGGGCTGGTTTCTGGACCTGCTGTGTGCCCTGTGGGGACCACTCTGACTCTGATCTGGCCCAGTTCCTGCATGTGCTTGCCCCCAAAAGCCACAGCTGCCAGAGATAGACAGTTTTCATTTGTGGGAACACTCATTGTCTATTCAGATATTCCATAGATGTAGGGTCTTCCTAGCTGATCATGGGGATTTTATCTGCAGCTTGTACAGCTGATGGAAAGATTTTCGATCTTCTTCCTTAGTCACCCTATCCCTGGGGTTCAACTTTGGTTTTATACCCACCTTTGGGTGGTCCACCCGTAGGAGCCTGGTCCTGAGGCAGCCTTGGAACTCTTGGGTCTGCCTCTGTGAGGGCCGGGCGCAGAGGTGGTATGACTGCTTGGATCACGGGAGCACTAGTGGTGCCAAATGCACAGGGAAGCCGGCAGCCATGTGCGCAAGAGACATGGCCCTAGTGAGGGCCTCTTCTGGTGCCCGGCATGAGGCATGTGAGGGCCAGCCCTCGCTGGGGTTTTTCTGGCACCTAGCAGTAGGCATGTGAGGGCCAGCTCTGAGGGGGCTTTTTTTATTGTCATCAGCAGGCGCCAGCGTGTGGGGAGGGAGAAGCTACAATAGTGACTCTTCTCCCTGCCTGTGATTCAGCAATAGCACCCTGCTTCTCTGGCAGTCCAGTCTTCCTCCATAGGCATTCCCTGCTGCAGATTTCCTCCCTCCTGTCCCCTCACTCCATTTCCCCACAGCCAACAGCAGTTCTTGTTCTGGGCCTGTTCTTCATTCCCCACGCACCAGCTCCCAGCCCCCTTGCACACCTGTGAACACACATCCCAATCTGGGGCACATAGGGCTGCAGTATGGACCATCTGTGTAGTTTTCACTCTGTCCTGTCTGCCGCAGATCGGCCACTTTTTCTTCCAACAGCCTCAAATGCTTCCCTTCTGTCCCAATCTGTTTCCCCATCAGAGAGGGGTTTTCCCCAAATTCGGGAATCTCTCTTCTCCTTCAGCTCCCCCACCCCGGGGTGCAGGTCCCATCCTGCTTCCTCTCCTCCTCCTTCTTCCTTTTTTTCCATCCTACCCAGTTATGCAGGGATCTTTATAGTCCTTTCTGGTGTCCAAGGTCTTCTGATAGTTTTCAACCGGCGTTCTGTGAGAATTGTTGCGTCTATAGATGTATTCCTGATGCATCGATGGAGAGAGATGAGCTCCATGTCCACCTACTCCTCCGCCATCTTGAATCCACCCAGCTCTCTTACTTTATATATGACTAACCTAAGGCACAGCAGTGTGAATTCCTTATGTCCCACTGAGTTAGTGCAGAATCCGGGTTTCAGACTCTAAGCATTTTTTAAAACTCTGGGTTCAAATGTCATTACCAAGAGTATAGACTGGAGCCAGACTTCTGGGGTTAGCATGCCAGCTCTGTCATTTGCAAGCTGTGTGTCCATGGGCAACTTAATTAAGCTCTTTGTGCCTGAGGTTACTCATCTGTAAAATGTGTAATAATATTACCTACCTCATAAAGTTGTCATGAGGATTAACTAAGTTAATATACATAAAGCACTTAGACCAGTGTCTAGCAAGCAGTGTTAGCTGTTGTTTTTGTTACTGTAAGGCATCCTGAGTTGAGTTATATATGTGGCATAATTTATACATTGTGTTACTTCATACTTTCATTTTGAAATGTAGGGAAATAGCCATTGTGCTTATAATACAGTTTTTATATTTTATCGGAATTACAGTAGATATTGATATTAGTGAAGGATATGGCCTGATTTCTCTGTGACTACCATATAGAATACTGAAAAGCGGCACTGAGATGTGGATATCTGGTGGTTGGCTAAGTCTTCTGTGACTCACTCCCACAAAGCAGCCATTCAGCAGATGTGCTTCACATTTGTGTTTTAGCAAAATTACACATTACTATGTTGAGTCTTGGGTTACTTACAAATAGTTAAATCCTCAAATACTAAAATGCTAATGCAAAATATGTTTTGAGGATGTTAAATGGGAAAGTAGGTTCCCTTATCTAATTAACTCTGCATTAAAAAAAAGATAGAAAGAAAACAGGTTGTTTATTTCAGGTTCCTCAAGGAATTTAATATGTTATGTTATCCTATCTTGTGATTTTCTTAAAGGGCAATAAGATTTGTAGCAAACTTATTTAGTCCTGAGGCTGGTTGTTTTAGCATATGATGATCTACTGGAGTTTGTAGAATAATAATCAACTGCCTTAGAATTGTTTTAATATGCCTCATTTATGAGTGAGATCTTCCTTTATTAGGGCAGAGGGTGTTCAGTTGAGGAAGGCATAAAATTCACAACTGATACCTTTCTTACTTATTGCAGACTTTATGATGCTTTGTCCATTTTAACGTTGCAGTTATAGAATATATTACTGATGTTGCAGTTTGGACATAGAATATACTTTTGACTACTACAATTTGTATACTTATCTCACAGCCCTGAGCTTTTATCGTGCAAGGTTTATCATTCTCAGGAATGACTGATAGTTTTGTTACTAATGAGAAGGAAAACTGAGCATTACATTTTTGGTGTCCTAGTTGCAGGGTTGTGTTCTTTCTAATCTCAGCCCATTATACCACTTCCTCCTTAGAGCCTACCCTGATCTTTCCACACAAACTTTGCTGCCCAGTTCATCTTATTCATATAGGGTACCTTAGAACATTTTTGCTTCTTTTTATTATAGTGTCTTGTTTTCATGTCTACCAGTTCACTGGATCATAGACTTCTTGAAAGTGGGTCTGAGCTTTTAACTTGAATTGCTTTTGGTGCCAAGTAAGTCCCAAATAAAAATTTTATTGAAGGAAGGAGAAAAGAATTCATGAGACTGACTGAATTAAAGGAGACAAAAAAGAAAAAAAATTCCTTTGTTAAAGTTTTTGGCCATGTAAAAGGCCAAATTCTTGTGCCCTAATTGACATATGAGTACCATTACACACACTAGAAATATATTTGCATCTATATCCATTTTCAATGAAATACCAGATTTTTTAACAGATAGAATAACAAGGTTTGTCTTTAAAATTACCTGCACGATAAATGTACTGCAAAAATATGGGTTTCATATTTTTCTAAATTATACAAGCTAAAAAAGTGGATTCACAAAATACAGTTTTGTGAACATACAGTTTTTATATAGGCATGCCTTTAGAATAATACTTCAAACAACCTGACCTCTTGCCAGTTTGACTTTATTCATTTTAGGATTGTTACTACCATAATTGTTTGATAGAAATACACATATTTAGTTACCTGTATTATTTGATTAAATATCATCTTTGTTCATATGTACAACTTGAAAGTGAGAAAAATGTTTTCATTGGAAAATGGTGATGACTTTGTGCTTATAAAGGTTGAGACTTAGTCCAGCCCCCACCCCGCTTCTCCAGGCTGAATAGCCAACTATGTGGGAACCCAGCACCATCCACCAGTGGGCCAGCACGAGCCCTGACCCTGCACCAGCTTCCCAAGCACCCAACCCTACCCAACAGCAGGCCAGCACCAGCCCCAGGCCCCCCGAGCCCCACAGCCAGCCATACCAGGACCTGTTTTGGCCAACCAGCAGTCTGGTACCAGCCACAAGACTTCCTCAGCCCTACTACCAGCTGTGTTAGGACCTCACCCTGCCCACCATTGGGTGGGCAGCATCTGCAAGAGGCAAGGCCAGGCAGTCAACCAGGCTCAGGGTCAGCCCCACCTACCGGTGCATCCACAGTATTCAGCCCCACCACTACAGAAGGGCCCACACAGGCCACATGGGGGGAACCCCTAGAACATATAGGTCTGGTGGCCAGAGGGGAGTATGTGATGGGGTCCCATAGTACATCTCCTACAAAAGGCCACTTCTCCAAGATTGGGAAATGTAACAGACCTATCTAATACATAGAAGTAAAAACAGAGAATTAGGCAAAATGAGGTGACAAAGGAAAATGTTCCAAATGAAGGAACAAGATAAAACCCCAGAATAAGAACTAAGCAAAGTGGAGCTAAGCAATCTACCTGATAAAGAGTTCAGGATAATGATTTTAAAGATGCTCAATAAACTCAGGAGACGAATGGATGAACACAGTGAGAAGTTCCAAAGTTAACAAACAGTTAGAAAATGTAAAGTAAAACCAGAGCTGAAGAATACAATAACTTAAATAAAAAATACACTAGAGGGAATCAAGAGTAGATTAGATGATACAGAGGAACAGATCAGTGAATTGGAAAACAAAGTAGTGGAAACCACTCAAACTGAAGAGAAAAACCTAAAAGGAATTAAAAAGAAACTGAGGATAGTTTAAGAGACCTCTTGGACAACATCAAGCATTAACATTCAAATTGTAGGAGAAGAGTGAGAGAAGGGGGCAGAGAACTTATTTGAATAAGTAATATCTGAAAACTTACCTAACCTGGGAAAGGAAGCAGACGTTCAGGTCCAGGAAGCACAGAGTCCCAAACAGTATCAACCCAGAGAGGACTACAACAAGACACATTGTAATTAAAATGGCAAAAGTTAGACATAAAGAGAGACTGCTAAAAGCAGCAAGGGAAAAGCAACTATTTACATACAAGGAAACTCCCGTAAGGCTATCAGCTGACTTTTCAGCAGAAACTTGGCACACCAGAGGGTGTAGCATGATATATTTAAAGGGGTGAAAGGAAAAAAACTACAATCAAGAATAATCTACCTGGCAAGGCTGTCATTCAGATTTGGAAGAACGATAAAAGTTTTATAGGTAAGCAAAAGCTAAAAGAGATAAGCACCACTAACCTGGCTTTACAAGAAATTTTAAAGGGATTTTATTAGTGAAAAGAAAAGAGCACACCAGAAATATAACAATTATGAAAGGAAAAAAATCTTGTTGGTAAAGGCAAATATACAGTAATGGTAGTATATCAGCTATTTATAAGGCTAGTAGGAAGATTAAAAGACAAAAGTAGTAAAACCATCGATATCTACAGTAAGTATTTAAGGGGTACATAAAACTAAAAGATGTGAAATATTATGTCATAACATTGAACGTTGTGAGAGAAATAAAAATTCAGGATGGTTAGAATGAGTCTGAACTTAAGAGATCATCAACTTAAAATAATCATGTATATGTATAGGTTGTAATATATAACCCTCATGGTAGCCACAAATCAAATATCTATGAGAAATAGACACATAAAAAAGGAAGGAATCCAAACATAATACTAAAAATAGTCATCAAATTACAAGGGAAGAGAGCAAAAGAAGGAGGAAAAAAGCAACAACTACAAAAATAACCCCAAACAGTTAACAAAATGGCAATAAGTATATACTTATCAATAATTACTTTAAATGTAAATGGACTGAACACTCCAATCAAAAGACATAGAATGACTGAATGTATAAAAACAAAAAAACCAAACAAACAAAAAACAAGACCCATATATATGCCACCCACAGGATACTTCAGATGTAAAGACACACACTGAAAATGAGGGAATGGTCAAAGGTACTTCATGCAAATGGAAATGAAAAGAAAGCTGGGGTAGCAATACTCATACCAGACTAAATAGACTTTTAAACAAAGACTGACAAAAGACAAAAAGGATGTTACATAATGACAAAGGGATCAGTCCAACAAGAACATATCACAATTATAAATATGTATGTAGCCAACATAGCATCTGAATAGATAAAGCAAATATTAACAAAATGAAGGGAGAAATTGACAGTAACACAATAATTGTAAGGGACTTTAACACCCCCACTTACATCAATAGACAGGGCATCCAGACAAAGTTAATAAAGAAACACTACCCTTAAACAACACATGAGACAGGATGGGATAAATATATATGTATAAAACGTTTGACCCAAAAGCAGCAGAATACACATTCTCTTCAGTGCACGTGGAACATTTTCCAGGATATATCACATGTTAGGCCACAAAACAAGTCTCAATAAATTTAAGAATCATGTCAAGCATTTTTTCCAACCAATGATATGAGACTACAAATCAACTACAAGAGAAAAAAAAAACTTCAAAAAATACAAATGTAGATTAGATTCCTGGTCTGGGAGCTAAGATCCCGCCTGCCATGTGGTGCAGCCAAAAACAACAACAACAACAACAAACAATCGTGGAGGCTGAACAGTATGCTACTGTACAACCAGTGGGTCACTGAAGAAATCAAAGAGGAAATTTATAAATGCCTTGAGACAAATTAAAATGGAAACACAACAATCCAAAATCTATGGGACACAGCAAAAGCAGTTCTAAGAGGGAAGTTTATAATGATACAAGCCTACCTCAGGAAACAAGAAAAAGTCTCCAATAAACAACCTAACCTTACATCTAAAGGAACTAGCAGAAGAACAATAAACAAAGCCCAAAGTTAGTAGAAGGAAAGAAATCCTAAAGATCAGAACAGAAATAAGTGAATAAAGGGTAAACAATAGAAAAGGTCAAGGAAACTAAGAGCAGGTTCTTTGAAAAGATAAACAAAATTGATAAACCTTTAGCCAGACTCATCAAGGCAAAAAGGAGATTGCCCAAGTAAATAAAGTCAGAAATGAAAAAGTTACAATTGACACCACAGAAATATAATGGATCATAAGAGATTACTGCAAACAATGATACACCAATAAAATGGACAATCTAGAAGAACTGGTTAAATTCCTAGAAATGTCTAATCTTCCAAGACTCAATCAGGAAGAATAAAAATTTAAACAGACCAATTACCAGTAATGAAATTGAATCAGTAATCAGAAAATGCCTAACAAATAAAAGTCCAGGGCCAGTTGACTTCACAAATGCATACTGCCAAATATTTAAGGATTTAACATCTATCTTTCTCAAACTATTCCACAAAATTGTGAAGGAAGGAAAACTTTTGAACTCATTCTGTGAAGCCAGCATTACTCTGATACCAAAACTAGTGAAAGATACCACACATACAAAAATTACAGGTCAATATCACTGATGACGGTAGATGCAACAGTGAAAAGCTGAAAACGTTTCCTTTAAGATCAGGAGCAAGACAAGGATGCCCACTCTTGCCACTTATATTCAACATAGTATTGCAAGTCCTAGCCACAGCAGTCAGACAAGAAGAGGAAGTAAAAGGAATTCACATTAGAAAGGAAAAAGTACAACTATCACTGCAGATGACATGATACCATGTATAAAAAATTCTAAAGATGTGACCAAAAACTGTTAGAACTAGTAAATTAACTCAGTAAAGGTGCAGGTACAAAATTAATGTACAGAAATTTGTTGTGCTTCTATACACCAACAACAAACTATCAGAAAGAGAAGTTAATAATTTATTGACCGGAGAAGTATTAATACATCTTTTGCTACCCAAATGTTATTGACCAGAGACATATCAATATGTTTTTAGAGAGTGATACAATTAACATCACCATGCGAAGTTGTTAGCACTTAAAATTGATCAAGGTTTCATTATACAACTTATTTTGCTCTATTAGGTTTTTGTCCCAATCTTGTATATTATAAATACAAGTTAATTACCGTAAAATTTTCAAAAATGGCACATCACGAAATTGAAGAATTTTTTGGTGAATTTTGTGCAGATACTTTCTCTGATTGTCCAAGTGACATATATACTGGTGTCTCAGAAGATGATAGTTCTTCAGAAGATAGTTCTGATTCAGATGATGTGAATATTAGACCAACAAAAAGACAAAAAAACTTAGTGATTGACTCTGATGCGGAAAGTGAAAATGAAACGGTTTTGGAGAATGCTCCTTTGCTTCTACAGAAGAGTGGATTGAAGACAGCGTTTCACAGAAATTGCAAGAGTTTACAGGTGTGTCAGGTGTAACTGTTGAATGTAATAACCCTCCAAGTGTTAGTGAAATAACAGAATTAATTTTTGGTAATGACTTTTTCGAGTTGGTTGCTTCTCAAACAAACTTGTGTCACCAACAGAATGAAAAATCATATAAAAAGTATAAGGCTTTAAAATGGACTGATGTAACCCATAGTGACATGAAGAAGTTCCTTGGATTAATAATTTTGATGGGACAAATAAAGTCACACTGGAAAGAATATTGGTCGACTGATCCCTTACTTGAAACACCTGTCTTTCCAAAGATTATGATGAGGCAAGGTTTGAACAAATAATGACATTTCTTCACTTTAATGATATCTCAGAAACTCCACTTCCTGCAGACAGAATTTCAAAAATTAAACCTCTTTTGGATTATCTTCTACCAAAATTTCAATCGACCTATATACCCAGAGAAGAGCTATCGCTTGAGAAGGCAATGATAAAGTGGACAGGACGACTCAGATTCAAGACCTATAATCCTGGAAAATTTACAAAGTATGGAATTTTGGTCAGGATGGTTAGCGAAAGTGAAACTGGATATATATGCAACCTTGAGATTCACATGCATGAAGGAAAGAAACTGCAAGAAACAATATTATCAGTCCTACAACCTTATCTTGTTCATGGCACCATATTTACCAAGACAATTGTTATAACAGTGTGTCCACATCTGAAATATTGTTGAAAAATAAAACCAGAGTTTATGGTACTGTAAGAGAGAATCATGGTCTACCGAACTAATTAAAGGAGAAATCTAAAAATCTACAGAGGGGAGAAATGACATTCTTATGGAAGGGAGAAGTGATTCTTCTTGTATGGAAAGACAAGAGGCCTATTCCGCATGGTGACAACTATTCATGATGCCTCCATAGCATCTACAGGAAAGGAAGACAGGAGGACTGGCCATCAGATAACTAAGCCCACTTGTATATTAGAGTATAATAAATATATGAAAGGAGTTGATTGATCTGATCAATATCTTGCAAACTTCAGTATCCTCTGGAAAACACAAAAATGGTATAAGAAAGCGGGTTTCTCTTTGAGTAATTGCAGTTTATTTAATGCATTTAAAATTTATTGTAGCCTTAATGAACAGAATAAAATGACTTACAAACAATTTTTGTTAGCAGTAGCTAGAGAATAGGTAACTGACCATTCTGGTGAATGTAGTGGTGATCCCGCACCTGGTCCTTCTTGTGGCATTTCTAAAAGAGCCCCCCACAAAGATCCACCTTGTCGACTATCAGGTAAAATAAAAGAACATATTGTAGAGGAAATAATAGCCACAGGACTAAAAGAAAAAAAATGCTGCCAGAAAGTGTAGAGTCTGCTCTTCCAGGGGAAAGCACAGTGAAACATAGTGTGTGTGTATATATATATATATATATATATATATATATATATATATATATATATATATATTTTTTTTTTTTTTTTTTTTGCGGTACACGGGCCTCTCACTGTTGTGGCCTCTCCTGTTGTGGAACACAGGCTCCGAATGCGCAGGCTCAGTGGCCATGGCTCACAGGCCTAGCCACTCCGCGGCATGTGGGATCTTCCCGGACCGGGGCACGAACCTGCGTCCCCTGCATCGTCAGGCGGACTCTCAACCACTGTGCCACCAGGGAAGCCTCCATAGTATATTTGTAATAGATGTTCTGTTCCCCTGCACAGAGATGCCTGCTATTCTGACTGTCACATTCTATATTAGAATGCTGTAGTATGACATGTTCAAAGTATCAAATAAATGCATTAAGTGCAAAAAAGTTGTTGATATTTACTCAAACGAGGGTGTTTCAATATTCACTTATATAACAAATTGCCAGCCACAGGCATTAGTTTCTACAGAAATCCCCTGGTCAGTAATGTGTTAAGAAAACAATCCCATGTGTATTTGCATCAAAAAGGATGAAATACCTAGGAATAAAGACCTGTACTTGGAAAATTACAAGGCATTGATGAAAAATATTGAAGACGACACAAATGGAAAGATATATCATGCTCATGGATTGGAAGAATTAATATTGTTAAAACGACGGTACTCTCCAAAGCAGTTCAGATTCAATGTATTCCCTTTCAAAATACCAATGGCCTTTTTTTTTTTTTTAACAAAAATGGAGCAAATAATTCTAAAGTCTGTATGGAAACAGAAAAGACCCCGAATAGCCAAATCAATCTTGAGAATGAAGAACAAAGCTGGAGGTATCACATGCCCTGATTGGAAACTATACTTCAAAGCTACAGTCATTGAAACAGTATGGTACTGGCAAAAAACAAGACATATAGATCAATGGAACAGAATAAAGGAGCCCGGAAATGAACCCACACTTATATGTTCAATTAATCTATGGCAAAGGATGCAAGAATATACAATGGAGGAAAAAAACTGCCTCTTCAATAAATGGTTTTGGGAAAACTGAACTGCTACATGCAGAAGACTCAAACTGGACTACTTTCTCATAACATATACGAAAATAGACTCACAATGGATTAAAGACATAAATATAAGACTTGAAACCATAAAACTCCTAGAAGAAAACATAGGCATTATGCTCTTTGACATTGGTCTTAGCAATTTTTTTCAGACCAGTCTTCTCAGGGAAGGGAAACAAAAGCAGAAATCAACAAATGGGACTGCATCAAACTGGCTTTTGCAGAGCGAAGGAAACTCTCAACAAAACACATAGCTAGCCTACTAAATGGGAGAATGTATTTGCAAACGTTATATCCAAAACATACAAAGAATTCATACAACTCAATGTCAAAAAGAAAACCTGATTAAAAAATGAGCAGAGGATCTGAATAGACATGTTTCTAAGGAAGACATCAAGTGGTCAACAGATACATGAAAAGATGCTGAACATCACTAATTATCAGGAAATTGGAAATCAAAATCACAATGAGATATCACCTTACATCTGTCAGAATGACTGTTATCAAAGACAGTAATTAAGTATTGCCGGGAATATGGAGAAAAGTGTACCTTCATCCATTGTTGTTGGGAATGTAAATTGGTATAGCTACTATGGAAAAAAATATGGAGGCTCCTCAAAAAATTAAAAACAGAACTATCATACAATCCAGCAATTCCCCTATTGGGTATTTTTCTGAAGAATAAAAAACACTAATTCAAAAAGATATATGCACTCATATGTTCACTACAGCATTATTTACAGTAGCCAAGATATGGAAGGATCCTAAGTGTCCATCAATAGATGAGTGAATAAAGAAGATGTGATTTATAGAATCAACAGAATATTACTCAGCCATAAAAAAAAATAGTCTTGCCATTTGTGATAACATGGATGGACCTTGTTGGTATTATGCTAAGTGGAATAAGTCAGACAGAGAAAGACAAATACCATATGTTTTCACTTATATGTGGAATCTAGAAAACAAAACAAACAACACAAGAGAGAAACAGACTAATAGATACAGAGGAGAAGCTGGTGGTCACCAGAGGAGAAGCGTATGGGGGTTTGGGCAAAATAGGTGAAGTGGATTGGTAGGTACAAACTTCCAGTTACAAAATAAATGAGTGATGCAGATGAAATATACAGCATGGGGAATACAGTCAATAACACTGTAATAACTTTGGTGACAGGTGGCAACTAGACTTTATCTTGATCATTTTGTAATGTGTAGAAATATTGAATCACTGCATTGTGCACCTGGAACCAACATAGTGTTGTAAGTGAATTATACTTAAATTAAAAACATAAAGAACTCATAAAGTCAACTAAAAAGAAAACCAACCTCAGTAAAAACTGGGCAGGGGAGCTGAATAGACACTTTTCCAAAGAAGACATTCATATGGCCAACAGACACGTGAAAAATTACTCATCATCACTAATCCAGCTTTCCCACTTCTGGGTCATCCGAAGAGTATGAAAGCAGTAATTTGAAAAAAATATATGTACACCTGTACATCTGTTCATCATGGCATTATTCACCATATGCAAGATAGGGAAACAGCAGAAGTGTCCATCAGGGGGTGGATGAATGGATAAAGAAGATGCAGTATGTATGTACAATGTAATACTACTTAGCCATCGAAAGGATGCAATCTTGTCATTTCTGAGAATACGTGTGGACCTTGAGGGTATTATGTTAAGTGAACTATATCAGATGGAGAAAGACAAATATTGTATAGATCTTATTCCAATGTGGAATATACAACAAACAAACAAAACCCCCCAAATAAGCAAACCAAACCAAAGAAAAGCAAGCACGTAGATGTAGAGAACAGATTTGTATTTACCAGGGAGGAAGGAACAGGTGGGATCAAGTTTATGGTGAAGGAAGGAAACTAAATTTTTGGTGGTGAGCATGCTGTTAGGGTATACAGAAATAGAAATACAATGTATGCATGAAAGGTATTATGTTATAAATCAATGTTGCCTCAGTTTTTTAAAATTGAGATTTTATTAATCTGCAACATTTTCTAATTTATTGTATATATGTCAGATATTATAAAACAATGCTTTATTGCTCTTTTAAAATTAAAAGTCATCTTTATGATTAGATTAATGAAGATACAACTATTACATGAGTCACATGTTGTTTCTAGACAGTGCACACACATGAGAATGAATACATTGATATATAAATGTAAAATCATGAGTTTATCCTGAAAGTTCTATTTCTAGATACAATTTTGAACATTGAACATCTGCCAGTTTTGGTTTCCACAGAGGTCCTCAGACCAGTCCCTCTCAGATACTGAGGGACAAGCAGCTATTGAACAGTATGAGATTGGGAAATCTATGTTTGAAATAGAAGTTGGCCATGATCTATTCTTAAGGGAAGAGATGTATTGCAGAAACTTTTACGTATATAAGTCTATTGTTATAAACAAGTATTTCCTTCTAAAATCCACCCCAATTTATGTGTATGTGTATTACAAGGATATTGCTATAATGTTGTTAATAACATTGTTAATAATGTGTATGTTTTGGAAGAATTGGGGAGGGGCCACTTTCACTTTTTATTATACCTCTGTATACTTGTATTTTTATTATTATTATTTTTTTGCGGTACGCGGGCCTCTCAGTGCTAGTGGCCTCTCCCGTTGCGGAGCACAGGCTCCGGACGGGCAGGCCCAGCGGCCATGGCTCACGGGCCCAGCTGCTCCGCGGCATGTGGGATCCTCCCGGACCGGGGCACGAACCCGTGTCCCCTGCATCGGCAGGCGGACTCCCAACCACTGCACCACCAGGGAAGCCCTATTATTATTATTTATAGGCTTAAACTGATCAAGTTCACTGAACTTGATCATTCAGGGAGAGTTAATGAATCAGGGCATTTTAAATTGAATAGAGGACTTTTTTTAGATTCTAATATAAAGGATGGCTTTTCAAAAAATAGGTTTTTATTTAATTGAATGAGTACTTTCAAATTACTTAAATTCATAATAGGTGTATCAGTTTCCTGTGGATGCTGTACCAAATTACCACAAGCAGAGTGGTTAAAACAATAGAAAAGTACTCACAGTTCTGGAGTCTAGAAGTCTGAAATAAAGGTGTGTGCAGAGGGTCTAGGGGAAAATCAGTTACTTGCCGCTTACAGCTTTCTGGTGGTTGCTGGCATTCCTTGGCTTGAGACCTCATCGCTTCAGTTTCTGTGTCCATCTGTGTCTCTCTCTTCTGTGTGTTATGTCTCAGAATTCCCTCTGCTGTTCTCTTATAAGGACACTTGTCATTGCATTTAGGGCCCACCTGGCTAATCGTCTCAAGATGTTTAACTTAATTACATCTGTTAAGATCATTTTTCCAAATAAAGTAACATTCAGTGGTCCCAGAGATTAGGATATGAACATATAATTTGGTGTACCACCATTCAGTCCACTGCAAAGAGATGGGTATACATTTAAATTATGTTTTCTAAGCTGGAAAAAGAAAACTTTTAATGTTTTTGCAGCATTTCAATTTCAAAAATTTAATCAACACCAAGCATTTTATATTTTAAGATGCATTTTAAAGAAACGAAAATTAGAATTATTCATATTTATTGACTAAGATATATGTATGAGGGACTATTTCACTCTTTTGCAAAAAATTCATTTATATTTACTTAATTAGCTTAGTAGCATATTTAAGTGACTGCCATTTTTTATTTTAGGCATTCTATTTTCATTTCATTTTAATTTTTGGAGAATTGTTATGCTATTAAATGGTAAGCTATATGATGACATGCAATAGAAACATAGGTATTTGTCATAATTACCTATGATAATTGAAGTAGTAGGTTTTCATTTTTAAAGTTTTGAATAAATGGTATTAGTTTAAATAAATTATGAGTGTAAATTATAAGATGTCTAATTTTAAAACAGATACTAAAATTGTAATTTTAATACAATATAATTCTGTGCTATAGAATATTAAACTTATTACTTACCAGCTGTTTCTTGACATCATTATTTAAAATTTTGACATAAATGGCAGATTGAGCAAAAATGATGGCAATATATTTTGCACTGAAAATTCTCTGAGGCAGAAATATTTGCACAGTCTCATGGAATAAGTTTTTTTTCTTATTGTTAAAAACTATGTCTATTCATTCAATATGTAAAATTGGAAAAAATTAAATAATAAAAATCTTTTCATCTTGCTGACACCTTCCTTCATTTCTTAGTGAGCTCCATATGAAGAGCATGTTGGAAATATGTAGTTTAGGCTTTCTAATAAGGAAGGTTACACACTTTTGACTATTAGCTGTAGCCTTCAAGTAAATTCCCTTTATTGGTTGGCAGATTTCATTCTTTTCCTCCCTTCATTTTTTTCTTTCTTTCTTTTTTTCGTTTTTAAATACAAGCTTTTCCCCATCAAAAGTGGAATCATACTTCATGTGTTACTTTTTTTTTATTAGTTACCTATTTTATATATATTAGTGTATATATGTCAATCCCAATCTCCGAATTTATCCCACCACCCTCCTTCCTTCTAATAACCCAGAAGAATTTTTTTTTGAACTATAGTAGATTCAATTACTATATTAGTTTCAGAAGAAGGCATTTTTAAGGATCATTATGTTTTGGAAATATTTTCCAGAATAGACACAAAGAGTACAGCGTTTAAGAAGGAAGAAAACTAGTTTTTATTTAGCATCTAACTTCATATGAGGCATATGCCAGGTATTTCATTTATTCTTAGAACAGCTTTTAAAGATTAGCATTTTTTTAGAACAACTCTATAGATTTTTTTTTTTCAAGTAGGGGAGGAAACAGGCACAGAAAGATTGAATAAATTGCTTTGTATCCCACATTTATTAAATGCTGAGACTGAGATTTGCATCTAGTTCCATCTCACTAAAAAGTACAGATCAGATGACAGTCTCTCCAAGCTATTCATAAAATGCCTTCTAATATTTGTTATCATATCTTACATTTTAAAGTAACAACTCTCATGTAAACCTAACTAAGTACATGGTCTGGGGTTAATCCTGGGAGGCCTTTGGCCTGGCCTCTACAGGCCTTGATTCTGTATTGCAGTAGTCAGTGCACAGACATTAGGCCTAAAGTGAGTCTTTCCACCTGATGTATGGTTTTATAGCTGTCCCCTTTGTGCTGAAGTAGAGATGACAGAAATGTCAAATCACATATTTAAAATATGACTTATTAAAAAACTAACTTCAGCTCTGCTTCAGAATTTAAGTATGAAAATGTTGAATTAGAGGAAGGACATAAATTAATGAAAGTAAAAATATCCAGGCCTTCATTTATACTTTAAAATATGTGAGGGTTTGGTTTACAAAAATGAATAATAACATAGTTAGGTTCCCATTGCCACTAATCCTTGTAGTATATCAATTATGGAATTTCAAAGGAATTTTTACTTGCTCAGATGTTAATTACTTAATACCAAATAAACATTCCAGGACTAATGTCTTCATGGGTTGGATTATGTATAGGGAAAATATTGCTGAAAAAGGATCAAAAAATAGAAGTTTGTTGTCACCTGTCTTCCTATAGTTATCTTAAAATTGTCATAATTATTTGTTTTGATGTCAGAGAAAAACAACTATTGAAATAATGTTGAAAATACTCTTTGTAACTATTCCACAGCAAAAAAGCATTAATCTCTAGTAATTTATGTGTACTTTTTATAAGTTTCTATTTCCAAAGGATGAACATAGGAGAGAATAAGAGAGAAAATTGTCTATTGATACGCTTCAATTTTTTTTTCCATGTGAGATATCTCGAGTGTCTGCTAAATGAGTTTCTTTTTTAAATCCTGAGTGATCTTTATAGCAAACACAAATTCTAAAATTATAACAGTCTATTTTATTTTTGATATATCTACTAGCCACCAAAAAAACCCAATAAATGTTGGAAACCCTTATTTGAAAGCCAGTTTAGTACATCTTTGGAGTCTTAGCTTCCAGTAATGGGCTGATGATATTATGCTTGTGAAGCAAGGTTGTCATCTAGTGGTGTTTTCAAGTAGTACATTCTTCAGAATTAGCTCTCTAATGCATCTTTAGCATTTTAAAGGAAATGCTTAACAAAAACAAATCTAGGTTTCAAATTTTCAGAATTTAAACACTTTAAAATATTTTACATTATATATGACTTTACAAAGGATTATCCCTAGAACCTTTTCTGATGTCCGTATCTTAATCTTTAATATTGGGCCCCCAGATTTTTGTCTGGCCACTGAAATGTTGAAGTTTGAGTAATACAGATATTAATCATGATGTATCAAGGCATTTCATAATGCTTCATGTCTCTACTGAAGTTACTTGCTTAGAAAAAAGATCCTTATGTAGTACTAAGCAGATTTTATTTTTTACTTTTTGCATATTTATCCTTTCCATTTTTGTGGAGGTTAATTTTTTGAAACATTTGCACATAAAATGTTAAGGTTTTAAGGTCTTTGCTTTTGGTGTTTTTATTTTTGTAATATAAAAATTTGGAAAGTTAGCAGAGAAGAAATTAAAATAGATTTTCCCATGTGTAGAAAAAATTTAATATCATATTAGCTAAATGGTGGAAGTAATATACATTTGTGCATGCAAAGAAATCATAAAAGCTAAAAACTGAAAAAGATGCATTTTTAAAGATAGTTTATATTTGAATAAAATAAATCTTATATAGAAAATAGTTCACTCACTAAGATGAACACTAATTACTTGTTACTTAGAGGTCCTTTATATAATACATATCTTTATTTGATCCATTCATACGTAAACCATAGAGAAAATTAAATTTTAAGCTAGTGTTGACTCAGGTCCTTATTGTAATTGTTGGAATAAAGATTGTGGTATTCATTTTGGCATAGTAGGTGGCCACTTAACCTAAAGAAGGGAAGAAAATGGTAGTGATAGAAGTGGTACTTTTTTAGGGAAATGAAATAAAAGACCTCTTTTTTCCTTTTTTGCCATTTGGGTCATAGGACTCCCCCCTTCTGAATTACTTTTAATAGAATTCTGATCCTCCTGTTTGCTGTGCTTAATCATAAATTCTTTCAGCTTAATGCTGGTGTACCAAGTTATATTCTGGTTGGTGACTCCCCCCACTGCGCCCCCTCACCAATGTATTTATAAATTGTATTGAGTATATTCATTTAGTCTGTACCAGGTTATTTGAAGCAAATTTTGTGCCCCAGTTTTTTAAAAAAATATTTATTTATTTGGCTGCATCAGGTCTTAGCTGAGGCACGTGGGATCTTTGTTGCTGCGTACAGGATCTTTAGTTGCAGCATGTGAGATCTAGTTCCCTGATCAGGGATCAAACCTGGGCCCCCTGCTTTGGGAGCATGGAGTCTTAACCACTGGACCACCAGGGAAGTCCTTGTGCCCAAATTTTTATTAGCCTTGTTACTTTAACTAATCTTATTACTCTGTGGTTCATAAATAGGAGTTCATAAGCCATTTTCCTTTATCCTAAAGGAGGGAATTAGCAAGTTATTATTTCAGTGTTTTTGACTAGGTACAGCAAAAGCCTATAAGAAGCCTATAGCAAAACCCAAAATTTTCAGCAGGCATGTTACAGACCACTTACACTGTGGGGCTGGAAACAGGATATGCAGAGTGAATAGAGAGACCTTTGTTTGGGTAGTTTTTAAAAATTATTTTTTTAATGTCCTGGGAATTTTCAGTAGGTTGGCAATGTTCATATTTGCTAAGATGAAAGATACCTTTTAATATAAGTGATTTTAAAAATTACCTGTCATGTTTTATTCTCTCCTGTCCCTCTATTGGCTTGAGTAATTGGGAGTTAGTTATTATTTTCTTTGTAGCTAAGTAGGGATTCATTTATAAAATTCCCATTTTGGTATTTGGATAACCTATGTGGGCTAGTAATCTCAATGTACCAGCAAATAATCATGTATAGATCAGAGACCACAAAAACCACATGAGGCCATGTGATTTGGGTTTTCTTCAGAGACAGTTAAGACCATCCTGTAGCAGTCATTGTCCAGATATGTCCTTTATTTTTGATTGAGTCCCTATCCATTTGGGAAGAATGTTTTCACTCTTGATTTTCTTATTGGCATTTTAAAGAATTTTCATGTGTCATCAGCCTAATTTGTATGCGTGATAATAGATTCTGTTTTTGATTATCTTAGGAATTCATGTCTCAGTTCAGACTTGAATGGGTAGTCATTGCTTGGACGGGTACAGGTAGGTGGAGGGGAAGAAAACTTCAGTGTGCTTTTTTAGTATTTCTGGCCAATTAGAACATTTTTCCCCCTAAAAAATATATGTAGTCTGGAAATCTAGGTAAGGATGAGTTATCATATGTGCAGTTTGAAGATAATTTAGGCCAAAGTAAATGATTTGATGATAAATCCCGTAAGAACACTATTTACATGCACAAATATGTTTATTGCTGTCCAGGAGTCATACAAAGTGACCGAAAAGACAGTTCTTTTCCTCTTTTGCTTGAAAAGGATGTCAGCCATGGATATTATATCATTTGAGAGACACTTAGGGCACAACCCTGCATGTCAAAGACAAGTTGAAAGTGTATAAGAGCAAACAAACAGATAACTGAAATAAACCAATACGATTAATACGTACAAAGTGTGTGTGCCACATGCAGACTGAAGCCTGTTTTGTTTGACTTGTACATTGCTTTGCAAAAAACTAAAAGCTAAAAATGAGAAGATCTGACAATGGCTGCTTAACCTATCCTCATACAGATAGTCACTGGAGCGCCCCCTTTAGACGGGCATGTACTCTTCAGTTTGTTGCTGCCCTCCTCATTATGTGTACATCATAGTCAGTAGTTAAGTTAGACTCAAGGATTTTACCTACTTCCAGAGGAATGGATCAAAGGAAAATTGGCACTCTTTTCCCTTGCATTTAGGAATCCACTTATTGGTAATGGTGATCCACTATCTGGATCTAACAAGTGATATTGAAACAATAGTATTTGTTTTTATCACAGTTTTCTGTCAGTTGAGATTCTTGAACTGTAGTTTGGGAATGTCTGTTTTATATGCCCAAGTAACTTTAGAACATGAGGTAAAGATGGTTTTAGCAGTGAGACCCTTCTTATTAAATATATTTTCATTATTTGTAATAGGAAACCACCTCTCCCCCAAATTGGTGGATAGTAATTAATTTTAAAGCTTTTACTTCTTAAGTAAGAAGAGTTGCTCAGTGCTAAAATTAAATGACTCTGAGAAAGTCAGAATTTTAACATTTATTTATGAAAATAAGCACTTTCCAAAATCTTTTTTAAAAATTTGAGTGTTTATTAAACTGTAATTTAAAATGGAATTATTTGAAGGTAAAATTAAGGAGAAATATTAGTCTATTCCGTGAGTATCATGTAGGAATTTAGCCCTTTAGTGCCTTGCTTGTCAATAAAATGTATTCTGATGTATTTTTAGTTCAGAATAGTAATGAGTGGTTTTATAATGTTACTGTGCTCAAATCTCCACCAGAGGAGAAAAAAAGTGTGTGCTTTGGGGGCTGTTGTAGTCAACAAGAGCTCTCTGGGGTTTGTTTCTTCTTTAAGGTCCATGCCCTTGGTTTTGCATACTCAAAGACGGCACATGGGAACTGATTATGACTCACTTCCCTTGAGGTCCATCGTGCAGATGTGCACAGGGATCAGATCTGACATGCCTGTGCCAATTTTCAATTCCTTTTTTTCCCAGTGACCACATTAAGGCTGGTGAATTGTGTGTTGTTTTGTTCTTTCAGTTGCTGTGTTCCTGTTGTGCATCTTGAAGCGGATTTGGACATAATACCTTAGTTTTATCACATTTTTTATTCATTGATGATATTGGAGTCTTAAATGTTTACAAAAACAGAAAGATTAATTTATAAATCTCAAGTTACAGTTAATTTAGATTTAGTCCTGTGAAAATGGTCCAGTATTGACAGAAGGATCACCAAGATGTTACTGGGGAGACCTGTGAATGGGTCTCCTGTTTCTTGATAATTACAAAGTAAAGCTGTGAGGCTCAAGTCCTTTGATTTTTATTTATTTATTTATTTATTTTTAATGTGAAGGGTGAGGAAGGGAGACTTGTAAAACTTGGAAATTAAGACTGAGCCATATTTTATAATTTCTTATATTCAGGAAGCCTTCTCCAGGCATCGTTTGGAAGAAATCACATGATATTTGATTTATACATGGATGAAGTCAAATTTACACCCCCTTATCTCTTCTGCCTTCAGAATTTTTGTTAGATAGATGTTTCCTCTTTATATTTTGCAGGATAGGTATTATTATTGTTGTAACAATTTTTGAATCTCTTAATCGTAGTTAATATTAGTTCCCTGATCTTTTACTATGAAACTAGGCCTATTCTTATTTAATATACTTCGGAGACACTGATCGAATTTACCTAGTTGTGCTTTTTTGTGTGTGTTGGTAAAGTGTCTACTTGATTAAAAAATTGATCTGTATAGATGTTGACTTTTGTTTATGAGAAAAAAATCATATTCCTGATATTAGCATTAGTTGTTGATAAATAAAAATAGTGTGTTGTAATGAAAAGACTGCTAAACTGGGAATCAGGAGGCATTTTTGTTTTAACTTTTCATAGCTTAAGTTTGTATTTTGGGGCAAGTTTAGGTTAACATCTTTGGGCGTTCTTCATCTGTAAAATTGAAGAGTTAAACTTTGATTATTTTTTAAGATCATTTCCAGTTCATGTGACATCCTATAATCTTTTAATTCTAAAGAGTTGCCTTTCTAGAAAACAAAAGTATTTTATTAGTCATTGCATATTATTTCCCCACTGTAGGAATTTTGAAAGTTGTGATTTTGTAATTACTCAACATTTAGTCAACATTTAATATAGCACCCATATCCCTCTATGCACTGTTGCTTCCTACAGTAAATAAAATTCGTCTCAACCTATACTGACCTCTCATCTCTTCCCCATTTTCCAGCCGTAACGTTCCAAGTTATTACCTCTAGAATGTGCTTTATACTTTTTACTTCCATGTTGTTGGTCATACTATTCCCTTTCTGTGCACTCTTTTCCATTCTGCAGCCACTTTGAGCCCCCATAACATTTTGTTTATAGTTATTTTGGCATTGTATGATAGATAGCTGTTTACATGTTGTGTTATTCTTTATGTGAGACTGTAAACTCCTTGAAGAAAGATGTTTATTTTTCATCATTTTACTGATCTTATTACTGATTCACATAGTGCTTTTCACATAAAGGGGGAATTAATTAATATTTGTAGAACTGAGTTTGTAAGATGGTTAGTGCCGGATACAGTCAATGGCTGTGAATGGTGACAAATTATCAGGGTAATAAGGAAATGAACTTAGCCATTCTGAATTAAAGCAGTGTTTTAGCCATCTCTGCTGACTGCAAACATTGTATTCCATGGTCACTCATGTACTATTTATTCCTGCCTCCCATCCATTCATTCTTACTGACTCATCTACATACTTAACATACTTAACTTCTATTTTTCTCTGTAGCCCACTTAACTCCTTGCCTTCATTCATCATTGTAGTTTAGCACTGCCATGGTCTTCAACTTTTAATAGTATCTAACTTTTTTTACCACATTCTTGCTTTGATTTATGTACACATTCCTTTCTTTTACCTCCTTGATCTTATGCATAGGTTTATCAGCTTTAATTTTCTATTGCTTTTTGTACTCTCCTATTCACATTTCTTTTCACTTGTCCTTTTACTTTTGAGAAATCATTCATCCTATGTTTCTTAAAGGTATATGCTCTTTGGTTGCTGTCTTCAGGTAAAGTTTACATTGACAGGTGTCTTAGAATCAGCCTAAGGTTGGGGATTGATGGTGGAATTGCTGACCATCAGGAAGAGCCGGAGTTAGCTCTGTCAGACTAGCACTCCTGTATCTTATTTTTATTTTATCTTTATTAGATTATAATTGCTTTCCAATGTTGTATTAGTTTCTCTTGTACAACAAAGTGAGTCAGCTATATGTATGCCTATATCCCCTCCCTCTTGGGCCTCCCTCCCACCCTCCCCATCCCACCCCTCTAGGTCATCACAAAATACCGAGCTGACCTCCCTGTGCTATACAGCAGCTTCCCACTAGCTATCAGTTTTACACATGGTAGTGTATATATGTCCGTGTTACTCTCTGAGTTCATCTCACCCTCCCCTTACCCACCTGTGTCCACAAGTCCGTTCTCTAAGACTGTGTCTCTGTTCCTGCCCCGCCACTAGGTTCATCAGTACCATTTTTCTAGATTCCATATATATGCGTTAATGTACAGTATTTGCTTTTTTCTTTCTGATTTCCTTCACTCTGTATGACAGACTCTAGGTCCATCCACATCACTACAGATGACTCAATTTCGTTCCTTTTTATGGCTGAGTAATATTCCATTGTACATATATGCACCACATCTTTTTCATCCATTCATCTGTCTGTGGACATTTAGGTTGCTTCCGTGTTCTGGCTATTGTAAGTAGTGCTGCAAGGAACATTGGGGTACATGTATCTTTTTGAATTATGGTTTTCTCAGGGTATATGCCCAGTAGTGGGATCTTTTTTAGTGGGAGAATGTCTACAGTGGTAATGCTAGCATCAGACCTTTGGTTAAAGGAGTGTCTGATACTGATTACAAAAGATGCTGAATGTTAATGGGCATTTTTACAGGTGGACTTTTGGGGGGATGATATCTGAATTGTAGAATTTATCAAAGAATTTCAAAATGACTGTATTGGGTGTGAGTGAATTGGTAGAGATGATTTTCCCCCCTTTGGATTCAGTAATCTTTTTACTCTTGAATTAATTATTGTCTGCTACAGATGTATAGTTGGTTTCGACTGAATAAAAAATAACAAAGGGCAATAAGACAATAAGTAAAAAAAACTGAAAAGAGACAGGAAAAGTGAAAGATATAAGGTAAAAAGTTGCCTATCTTTGTGCTATTTGGAGTCAGTAGTATTTATTGAAAGATTCTTGGGAACATTATGTTAGAGAAAGGGGACTTGAGAAGATAATGTGAGAAAGGAGCCCAGAAGAAAGTTTGTTGGACTATATTTAAATCTATGTTGTTTTTGGTTCTATTTTTATAGCACATCTCAATCTCTTAAGAGTTTATTGTATTACTAAATATTTAAATTGGATATTGTATTTGTATAATAGTAAAGAGGAGCTCATTCATTCCTTAAGAAGTATATTGATGGTTAAATAGCTTTTCTCAGAAAACATATGGATACTTTTATTAACACAGTATCCCTTTAAAGATATAAAAGAGAAAAAAAAGAAAAAAAAAGATATAAAAGAGGAAAAATACGCATTGTCTATCCTGTTCTATCAGATAGTAAATAAACAGGGAGTATCCAGGATGCTTTTTACCTTGTATTTGTAGTGGAAGCATTTTATAGTAGAGAACAAAATTGCATGTAGACTTAAGAAAATAATTTTGGTTAATTTTGATTTTAGAAAATATTAAGCCATTTATTTTATTTTAACAGGTATCTTTCAGATGAAGGCATTGAAGCATGCACAAGTTCTCCTGACAAAGTCAATATAAATGACATCATCCTGATTGCTCTCAATGTAAGTTTTATTTATTAACTTATAAATGTTTTAAATCTGGAAGCTATATTTATGAAAAATATCTCATAGAATAAACTGGATTTTATGATGAGAAAAAATCATAAATCATCTTGCATTTTTACTGTCCATTTTAAGTTGCAGGGATGTTTGTTGGATTTGGTAATCTCATATAAGCCAATTATTAGAAATATATATTTCTTTAACATCTATTATTCAGAATTCAATGAAAAAGGGAAAAATGCAATTAAAACTCCTTTTTTTTTCACCCTGTGATCAGTTACAGAATTTCATTACATTTACAGTAGCTATGTAATAGCAGTAAAAACTGATCATATTCATGAAAACAAATTGACATTTAATTTACATAGAAACTCTAGCTAGGTTATAGCTTCTTGACAGTTGTATTTTTTCTTTCAAAGTAACTTTTCCTGTTGATAAAAGTAGTATATATGGTACCATACGACTACTTCAGAAAATACAGAAAAGTAAAATAATAAAACCAAATAATTACCGTTAATGTTTTGGTGTATATTTCTTTCCAAGCTCTTTCCCTCTACCCATTTGTATAGTTGTATCTTATCTATAATTGGGATTGACTTTTGGATGTTTTTGAAGAGTTATAAAAATTGTTTGAAGTACAGATGTAAGTAAATTAATATTCTTTTTTCAATCTTGCAGTTACCCTATGGGAGTTTTTTTTGTATCGCCTTTGCAGTCACAGTCTATTAATCAACTTCATATACTATGATACATAATCAGTGAAATTCAGAAGAGAATTACTGTCTGATAAATCCATTATGTCACTGCAAAGTAGGTTTAGCATAAAGCAGAAAGGGCGACAACTGATAAGAGTATGTGAAGTATAAATAAATATATAACTGTGTATAACTTTTCAAATTACTTAAATTTATATTTACATAGTTAAACTTGGGTTTAAACATAAAATTTATATTTTGAAACCTGTGATTTTTTTTTAGCTGCTTTGAAATTTTATTCAATAAGACCAACAGGTTTTTTTAGAAATTATGTGTGTTATCTGTGACTACAAATGGGAATATTTGCTAGACACTTTAACTTCCCTTGATTTGCACCCAAATTAGTGAATTTTATTTTCAAAAAATGGTATAAAGAACCCTAGTTTCGGGCTTCCCTGGTGGCACAGTGGTTGAGAGTCCACCTGCCGATGCAGGGGACATGGGTTCGTGCCCTGGTTCGGGAAGATTCCACATGCCGTGGAGCGGCTGGGCCCGTGAGCCATGGCTGCTGAGCCTGAGCGTCCGGAGCCTGTGCTCCGCAATGGGAGAGGCCACAGCAGTGAGAGGCCCGCGTACCACACACACACAAAAAAGAACCCTAGTTTCTTTGTTTATTAAAAAAAATCCTAAAGATGATAGGAAAAAGGCTTTGTGACAATCTTCTGTTCTTTTTTATTTTTCTTATTTATATACATAGGTAAATAGCATTGAGCTATGTATAAATTGGGTATGAAACTAAGTAAAATAAGTCAACATGAAGTATTTGTCCTGTGTACATAAGAGGTACATGATTATTATTATCTTAGTGAATTAATTTGTCTTTACAATTTTCTTTAAAATATATAGTTAAATACTGCAGTCCAAAGCTATTATGCGATATAATAGGATTAAAAAAATACTTTTAATCGGGATGAAGTCTACACCAGACAAATAATCTAAGGTTCAAGTTTATAACCTTTAAATAAAATCAGGTATATACAGTGTTTCTGTTGAAGTTTTTAACTTTCGAGTGATTGTGGGATGTTAATCACTAATTGAGAAAGACTTGCATTATTAGTTCTTACATATAACTTATTACATATTGGGAGAATAATCCATGCATAAGCTTGCTTATGTTCTCTTCCGCCAGTGGGAACACACTGAATTTGTTCCTTTATCTAGCAGTGAACAAAGCAATGGTATGTATATGGTTTTCCTGCCCAGGGAAGTCCATTAGGCTATTATTGGGCTGCTTAGGAAGGTACTCTCTGCTTAGCATGAAATAAAATTCCAGACTCCCCCCCTTAAAAAGCAGGTGTTTACCATAGATCACATTGTTAACACAAATAATTTAGGCCGTGAACCACAGTTTCAGTTAGGGAATGCCAAGTGCCAAGGTCCCAGATGACATCTTCGGGCCAACTTTGTAAGCTGGCCCTTCTAAAGATAGCAGCCTCAGAGCTGCTGTGTAACTCTTTTCTGCATGGGTTTTTATGTTGAAAGGAGGGAGGTTCTTAATTTTTTCCTCTGTAGAATGAGGAGTAAGGATATTAAGAAATAACCTTGAAATTCAGCATGTAGTTTTGCGTTCAAATTCCTGAATTATTCAGAAAAAAATTAAATGATAGCCTAGTCTTAAATTACTAAATAATATGTAACAGTAAAAATTTTAAAGATTATTTTTAAATTTGTTTTAAGATTCTGTGTAATACAAAATGATTTGCCTAATAGATAATTCTGCTGAACTTACTTGAAGAAATAGTCAAGAATCTTTTGTGCGTGTGCACACGTGCATGTTATATATTTCTCCTGCATAATTGCTTATTCACTATAAATGTATTTTTGGACCCAGTTATCCTAGTGACCCTGATATAACAGCATCTGAATCATAGAATTGCCTTTGCAGAACTCATAAATTGACTTTGAATTTAGGATGTTTAAAGATTTGGTAGGTCATTTTCATCTTGCTAAAAGAACAATGAAATAACATTCCTTATATGTGTGTAAGGCACTTTGAATATATTGTCTCCTTTTAGCCTGACAACAGCTTTGGAAGATAGAATTGGTAATATATTTTCCATGTTACAGAGGAATAAATTAACTGGATTTAGAGAATTTCTGACGTGTCCCAGGTCATATTAGTTAATTACAGTATGTAGTAAATCAAAGTAGGATTTTAGTCTAGTGCTCATTTCTCATTTATATTAATGCCTCATTTTATTTTAATTTTTTAATTAGTGATAAAAACCAGAAATGAAGGACCATGGTGTATCATAAAATTTTTATGTATTCTGTTTTTTATACATATTTAAATATTTCAGCTTTTGAGTGACTTCAAGATAATGCTTATGTTTTTATGAACTGTTAGTTGTATTATTGACTTGTACACGTTCAGATGATAACAATATGCATGTTTTATATTCGCTAAAGTAAACATGATAGCTAACATTCATTAAATGCTTACTGTTTGCAAGTCATTGTGCTGAATGCTTTACATGCATTATTTAATCTTCAAAACAATCCTAATATAGGAAATGCTAGTATAGGAAAGTATTTTTTTCCCCATAAGTCTGTTTTGTTTTGCTCTTGAGGCAATGAAGAGCTTCTTTTTACTATATTTAAGGAATAACAAAACAGTACAAATTTAGTTATTAATCTAACCTCACTATCTCAAGCAGCGATATAATTTCTTAGCTTAAATAATTAGGCCTTTTTCATGAGTAGTATTAGTTTTCTTCTGAACAAATTTCTTACTTTTCCTTTAGTTTTCACTTCTTCTTACTTAAAGAAGACAAAATCCTGAAAAAGTCTGTTTTTTTTTTATGTAGACTGTGTAGTTGAAGTTCTGTTTTTATGTCAGAAATCCTACAACTTTATCTTAGTCCTATGTTGTTCTTTTTTGTTTTGCTTTAGTTTGCTGAATAATATGTACTTGGGAATTTTCATGTGGTTAGTCATTTGTTCACAACTTCTGTTTCTGTAATTTGTTTAAAAAGCAAATGAAATAAGTATTTACTACAGTATAGTCTTACGATTTCTTGCTGTTGCAGTGGTATTGTTCTCGGGATATTTTTATGTTGTGTAGCTTTGTTATGTCATAAGTATCACAGCCTATAGAGTAATGTGTTTTCATGTCTCTGCATATCAAGGTTAGATAGAATTTAGTTGTCAAAAATATACTCTGTTTATATGTTCAAAGTAGTCATTTAGTTTTGGATTGTGGCATTAATTTTTTAGTAAGACTATATAGTTTTATAAAATCAAGTTTTAGATTTTAATAAAGAAGACTTAGTAAGTTAAAAGGGTGTCTAGAGAAGTATGACCAGATGTAAATAAGGCCTTTGATGTACTTTAAACAATGTATGTATGGGAATGTGTTATTAGAAAAGATTGATTTTATATATATATAGATCTCATAATCAGTTGAAAGACATTTATTTAAAGTTTGTTCCACACACCTTAAGTAATTTTATCTTTTGTTGGTGAGTGAAATTAGATTTAGATTCACTTTTCTCTATAATTTTATGTTAATAATAATATTTTTATTTTAGACAGACTTGAGAACAATTGGCAAGAAATTCCTCCCCAGTGACATCAATGGTGGAAAGGTGGAAAAGGTAATGAAAAATGTTAACTTCCTGAATTATGCTAAGTACAGTAAATATGAACATCTACTAAATTCCTGGAATTGTTTTTTGTCAATAAAGACTGCAACTTCAAAATATTTTGGAGGTGAACAAGTCACAGAGTTATCATTATAGTGACTTCCTATACACATGGAAAATTATTAAAGCTTAAACTTTTAAACTTTTGGTGACTTTTCAACATTAAAAAAAACCTTTTGTTTCAGGAATTGTAACTATGACACACTTACTTTACATGTGAGACTTACCAGATATTATTGGTGCTCAGCAAAAGGACCTTTTTTGTATCTTTTTATTTTAGTTACCTGTTAACCATATTTGTTTAATGAACTTATTAATATAAAACTATAAGATTGGGAAGAGTGTTAGAAGCATTTTGGCAAAGCTGTGCATTTGGTTGCTGCTATCATTTTGTGTAACACATATATGTATTCATGTTATGAATTTTTTCAGTGATGTTTTTAAAATACAAGGATACAATTTTTAGATACCAACTAGTCAGTCTTTTACTTCTTATTCATTTGTATTCACTTTCTTCTTTTTATTTGAAAATACATGTAAATTGCATCAACCAAGAATTTTATATGTGCTACTGCTCACTTTTTGAACTATTACGGAACATCATTATCTATAGTTTAAAGAAATACTTTGAATGTATATGTTTTGTGTTTGAATAAGTATTCTTATCATTTTAACACTCAGATATTTAAGATAGTTGCTGTACCTCAGATATTTTAAATTTTAGATAATTTTAAAAGGTCTGAAATGTAACAACGTATTTTTCACATTTTCCCTTATGCAGTAGATGGTAATCATTTAGCTGGAAAGAAAACAAGAGTTTATTTTATAATTTACAGTAGTTTTTGAAGCAGATACTCAGAGAAGAAAGTTCTACAAACTCCTCAGCAATTCATTTTAATGTTTAACAACACTCTGTGTCAGCAAACTTTAATTGTATTTTAACCTAAATTTCTTATGATGCAACTTGAAGTCCGTAACGTCTTCTTTGTCTTCCCTCAGGGGAAATGGAGAACATCTGGTTACCTTCCCTTGTGAATAAGTCTTCATATACTTGAAGCCTTGTAAATGTCAGTACCACAGGTTTCTTCTTGCTAAAGCCATCTGTCTTGGTTCCTCTGTTTATTCTGTCTCAGGCATTCCGTTCATCTTCATTGTTCTTCTCAGAGTCCTCTCCAGTTCCTTACATTTCTTTTTCTGGTTGTGGTCGTAATTCTCAGAGTTCAGCATACATCAGAATCATCCTGAGGCCTGGCTAGAACACACATTGCCAGCCTCTAACCTCTCCTGCTCCCACACCTCTGTCTCCATTGAACTGGGATAGAGCCCGAGAATTTATATTATGAACAAGTTTCTGTGGGATGTTGATTCTGCTGGTCTGGGAACCATAATTAGAAAACTGCTGGGGTATAGAACTCCAAATTATGCAGCAGTCTTGGACAGGTCTGATGAATGCAACAGTTCTTTACAGGAAAAGTAACTAACATCAAAGCAGTGGCTGCGCATCCTTATGCTAGTTGATTTAAGAAAACTAGCATTCTGGATTATTGATTTTCCATTGTTTCTTTGGGTGTCTTTAGGGATTCTCAGAACCTATCTCTGCTATAAGCTCATGGGGAAAGGTACTGATAAGAGTTTTCTCTTCCTCCAACTTCTCAGAGCATTTTTTAAAAAATACTTTATCAGTTATCTATTTTATACATATTACTGTGTATATATCAATCCCAATCTCCCAATTCATCCCACCACTGCCCCCCAGCCCCGCTTTCCCCCCTTGGTGTCCATACGTTTGTTCTCTACATCTGTGTCTCTATTTCTGCCTTGCAAACTGGTTCATCTGTACCATTTTTCTAGATTCCACATATAAGCGTTAATATACGGTATTTGTTTTTCTCTTTCTGACTTACTTCATTCTGTATGACAGTCTCTAGGTACATCCACATCTCTACAATGACCCAATTTCGTTCCTTTTTGTGGCTGAGTAAATATTCCATTGTATTTATGTACCACATCTTCTTCATCCATTCGTCTGTCTGTGGACACCTAGGTTGCTTCTGTGACCTGGCTATTGTAAATAGTGCTGCAATGAATATTGGGGTGCATGTGTATTTTTTTTTTAATTAATTTTATTTATTTATTTATTTTTGGCTGCACTGGGTCTTTGTTGCTGTGCATGGGCTTTCTCTAGTTGTGTTCAGTGAGAGCTACTCTTCATTGCGGTGGCTTCTGTTGTGGAGCACGGGCTCTAGGCATGTGGGCTTCAGTAGTTGTGGCACACAGGCTCAGTAGTTATGGCTCACAGGCTGTAGTGTGCAGGCTCAGTAGTTGTGGCACACGGGCTTAGTTGCTTCGTGGCATGTGGGATCTTCCTGGACCAGGGCTGGAACCCATGTCCCCTGCATTGGCGGGTGGATTCTTACCCACTGCGCCACCAGGGAAGTCCAAAAGGTGCATGTGTCTTTTTGAATTATGGTTTTCTCTCGGTATATGCCCAGTAGTGGGATTGCTGGGTCATATGGTAATTCTACTTTTAGTTTTCTAAGGAACCTCCATACTGTTCTCCATAGTGACTGTATCAATTTGGCTGTATCAATTTACATTCCCACTAACAGTGCAAGAGGGTTCCCTTTTCTCCACACCCTCTCCAGCATTTGCTGTTTGTGGATATTCTGATGATGCCCACTCAAATCAGTGTGAGGTGATACCTCATTGTAGTTTTGATTTGCATTTCTCTAATAATTAGTGATGTTGAGCAGCTTTTCATGTGCCTCTTGGCCATCTGTAAGTCTTCTTTGGAGAAATGTCTACCTAGGTCTTCTGCCGATTTTTTTATTGGGTTGTTTGTTTTTTCAATATTGAGCTGCATGAGCTGTTTATATATTTTGGAGATTAATCCTTTGTCTGTTGATTCGTTTGCAGATATTTTCTCCTATTCTGAGGGTTGTCTTTTCATCTTGTTTATAGTTTCCATTGCTGTGTAAAAGCTTTTAAGTTTCATTAGGTCCCATTTGTTTATTTTTGTTTTTATTTTCATTACAATAGGAGGTGGGTCAAAAAAGATCTTGCTGTGATTTATGTCAGAGAGTGTTCTTCATATGTTTACCTCTAAGAGTTTTATAGTGTCCGATCTTACATTTAGGTCTTTAATCCATTTTGAATTTACTGTGTATGGTGTTAAGGAGTGTTCTAATTTCATTCTTTTACATGTAGCTGCCGAGTTTTCCCAGCATCACTTATTGAAGAGACTGTCTTTTCTCCATTGTATATCCCTGCCTCCTTTGTCACAGATTAGTTGACCATAGATGTGTGGGTTTATGTCTGGGCTTTCTATCCTGTTGCATTGATCTATATTTCTGTTTTTCTGCCAGTACCATATTGTCTTGATTGCTGTTTGTAGTATAGTCTGAAGTCAGGGAGTCTAATTCCTCCAGCTCCGTTTTTTTCCCTCAAGATTGCTTTGGCTGTTCAGGGTCTTTTGTGTCTCCATACAAATGTTAAGATTTTTTGTTCTAGTTCTGTAAACAATGCCATTGATAGGGATTGCATTGAATCTGTAGATTGTTTTGGGTAGTATAGTGTTTTTCACAATATTGATTCTTCCATTCCAAGAACATGGTATATTTCTCCATCTGTTTGTGTCATCTTTGATATCTTTCACCAGTGTCTTACAGTTTTCTGAATACAGGTCTTTTTTTTTTTTTTTTTTTTTTTGTGGTACGTGGGCCTCCCACTGTTGTGGCCTCTCCTGTTGCGGAGCACAGGCTCCGGACGCGCAGGCTCAGCGGCCATGGCTCACGGGCCCAGCCGCTCCATGGCATGTGGGATCTTCCCGGACTGGGGCACGAACCCGTGTCCCCTGCATCAACAAGCAGTCTCTCAACCACTGAGCCACCAGGGAAGCCCTGAGTACAGGTCTTTTACCTCCTTACATACGTTTATTGCTAGGTAATGTATTCTTTTTGTTGCAAGGGTGAATGGGATTGTTTCCTTAATTTCTCTTTCTGATCTTTCGCTGTTAGTGTATAGGAATGCAAGAGATTTCTGTGCATTAATTTTGTATCCTGTAACTTTACCAAATTAAGTGATTAGCTCTAGTAGTTTTCTAGCTGCATCTTTAGGGTCACCTATGTATAGTATCATGTCATCTTCAAACAGTGACAGTTTTACTTCTTCTTTTCCAATTTGTATTCCTTTTATTTCTTTTTCTTTTCTGATTGCCATAGTTAGGACTTCCAAAACTATATTGAATAAGAGTGGTGAGAGTGGATATCCTTGTCTTGTTCCTTATCTTAGTGAAATGCTTTCAATTTTTCACCATTGAGAATGATGTTTGCTGTGGGTTTGTCATATATGGCCTTTAATATGTTGAGTTAGGTTCCCTTCCCTCTATGCCCACTTTCTGGAGATTTTTATCATAAATGGGTGTTGAATTTTGTCAGAAGCTTTTTCTGCATCTATTGAGATGATAATATGGTTTTTATTCTTCAGTTTGTTAATATGGTATATCACATTGATTGATTTGCATATATTGAAGAATCCTTGCATCCGTGGGATAAATCCCACTTGATCATGGTCTATGATCCTTTTAATGTGTTGTTGGATTCTGTTTGCTAGTATTTTGTTGAGGATTTTTGCATCTATATTCATCAGGGATATTGGTCTGTAATTTTCTTTTTTTATAGTATCTTTGGTTTTGGTATCAGGGTGATGGTAGCCTCATAGAATGAATTTGGGAATGTTCCTTTCTCTGCAATGTTTGGAAAAGTTTGAGAAGGATAGGTGTTAGCTCTTCTCTAAATGTTTGATAGAATTCACCTGTGAAGCCATCTGGTCCTGGACTTTTGTTTGTTGGAAGATTCTTTTTTTTTTTTTTGCGCTACGTGGGCCTCGCACTGTTGTGGCCTCTCCCGTTGTGGAGCACAGGCTCAGAACACGCAGGCTCAGCGGCCATGGCTCATGGGCCCAGCTGCTTCACGACATGTGGGATCTTCCCAGACCAGGGCACGAACCCGTGTCCCCTGCATCAGCAGGCAGACTCTCAACCACTGCGCCACCAGGGAATCCGTGTTGGAAGATTTTTAATCACAGTGTTAATTTCATTACTTGTGATTGGTCTGTTCATATATTCTATTTCTTCCTGCTTCAGTGTTTGAAGGTTATACCTTTCTAAATTTTTGTCCATTTCTTCCAGGTTGTCCATTTTATTGGCATATAGTTGCTTGTAGTAGTCTCTTATGGTGCTTTGTATTTCTGCGGTGTCCATTGTAATTTCTCCTTTTTCATTTCTAGTTTTATTGATTTGAGTCCTCTTCCTTTTTTTCTTGATGAGTCTGGCTAAAGGTTTCTCAATTTTGTTTATCTTCTCAAAGAACCAGCTTTTAGTTTTATTGATCCTTGCTATTGTTGTCTTTGTTTCTATTTCATTTATTTCTGCTCTGATTTATGAAATCTCTCCTTCTACTAAGCTTGGGTTTTGTTTGTTCTTCTTTCTCCAGTTCCTTTAGGTGTAAAGTTAGATTGTTCATTTGAGATTTTTCTTGTTTCTTGCTATAAATTTCCCTCTTAGAACAGCTTTTGCTTCATCCCGTAGGTTTTGGATCATCGTGTTTTCCTGGTCATTTGTCTCTAGGTATATTTTGATTTCCTCGTTGATGTCTTCAGTGATCTCTTGGTAATTTAGTAACGTATTGTTTAGCTTCCATTGTTTGTGTTTTTTATGTTTTTTCCCCTGTAATTTATTTCTGATCTCATAGCGTTGTGGTCTGAAAAGTTGCTTGATATGATTTCAGTTTTCTTAAATTTACCGACGCTTGATTTGTGACCCAAAATGTCATCTATCCTGGAGAATGTTCTGTGTGCACTTGGGAAGAAAGTGTAATCTGCTGTTTTTGGATGGAATATCCTATAAATATCAATTAAATATCTGGTCTATTGTATCATTTAAAGCTTATGTTTCCTTATTAATTTTTCGTCTGGGTGATCTGTCCATTGGTGTAAGTGCGGTGTTGAAGTCCCCCACTATTATTGTGTTACTGTCGATTTCCTCTTTTATAGCTGTTAGCATTTGCCTTATATATTGAGGTGTTTCTATGTTGGGTGCATATATATTTATAATTGTTATATCTTCTTCTTGGATTGATCTGTTGATCATTATGTAGTGTCCTTCCTTGTCTCTTGTAACAGTCTTTATTTTAAAGTCTATTTTATCTGATATGAGTATTGCTACTCCAGCTTTCTTTTGATTTCCATTTGCTTGGGATATCTTTTTCCATCCCTTCACTTTCATCCTGTATGTGTTCCTAGGTCTGAAGTGTGTCTCTTGTAGACAGTATATATACACGTCTTATGTTTGTATCCATTCAAAAGCCTGTTTCTTTTGGTTGGAGCATTTAATCCATTCACACTTAAGGTTATTATTGATATGTATGTTCCTGTTCCCATTTTCTTAATTGTTTTGGTTTTGTTTTTGTAGGTCCTTTTCTTCTCTTGTGTTTCCCACTTAGAGAAGTTCCTTTAGCATTTGTTGTAGACTTGGTTTGGTGGTGCTGAATTCTCTTAGCTTTTGCTTGTCTGTAAAGCTTTTGATTTCTCGATAGAATCTGATGAGATCCTTTTCAGGTAGAGTAATCTTGGTTGTAGGTTCTTCCCTTTAATCACTTTAAATATATTGTGCCACTCCTTTCTGGCTTGTAGAGTTTCTACCGAGAAATCAGCTGTTAACCTTATGGGAGTTCTCTTGTATGTTATTTGTTGTTTTTCCCTTGCTGCTTTCAATAATTTTTTTTTGTCTTTAATTTTTGTCAATTTGATTATTATGTATCTCGGCATGTTTCTCCTTGGGTTTATCCTGCCTGGGACTCTGCGCTTCCTGGACTTGGGGGCTGTTTCCTTTCCCATGTTAGGGAAGTTTTTGACTATAATATCTTCAAATATTTTCTCGGGTCCTTTCTGTCTCTCTTCTCCTTTGAGACCCCCCTTAATGTGTATGTTGATGCATTTAATGTTGTCCCAGACATCTCTTAGGCTGTCTACATTTCTTTTCATTCTTTTTTCTTTATTCTGTTCCACAGCAGTGAATTCCACCATTCTGTCTTCCAGGTCACTTCTCCATTCTTCTGCCTCAGTTATTCTACTATTGATTCCTTCTAGTGTATTTTTCATTTCAGTTATTGTATTGTTCATCTTTGTTTGTATGTTCTTTAATTCTTCTAGGTATTTGTTAAACATTTCTTGCATCTACTCGATCTTTGACTCCATTCTTTTTCCGATGTCCTGGATCATCTTCACTATCATTATTCTGAATTCTTTTTCTGGAAGGTTGCGTATCTCCACTTCATTCAGGTGTTTTTCTTGGATTTTATCTTGTTCCTTCATCTGGTACATAGTCCTCTGCCTTTTCATGTTCTCTATCTTTCTATAAACGTGGTTTTCGTTGCACAGGCTGCAGGATTGTAGTTCTTTTTGCTTTTGCTGTCTACCCTTTGGTGGATGATGCTATCTAAGAGTCTTGTGCAAGCTTCCTAATGGAGGGACTGGTGGTGCGTAGAGCTGGGTGTTGCTCTGGTGGGCAGAGCTCAGTAAAACTTTAAACCACTTGTCTGCTGATGGGTGGGGCTGAGTTCCCTCCCTGTTGTTTGTTTGGCCTGAGGCGACCCAGTGCTGGAAGGGACAGGCTCTTTGGTGGGGCTAATGGCAGATCCAGGAGGGCTCATGCCAAGGAGTACCTTCCAGAACTTCTGCTGCCAGTGTCCTTTTCCCCGTGGTTAGCCACAGCCACCCCCCACCTCTGCAGGACACCCTCCAACAGTAGCAGGTAGGTCTGGTTCATTCTCCTATGGGTTCACTTCTTCCCCCTGGGTCATGATGCACACACTACTTTGTGTCTGCCCTCCAAGAGTGCAGTCTCTTTTTCCCCCCGTCCTGTCGAAGTCCTGTAATAAAATTCCACTAGCCTTCAAAATCTGGTTCTCTGGGAATGTCTTCTCCTGTCGCCAGACCCCCAGGTTGGGAAGACTGATGTGGGGCTCAGAACCTTCACTCCAATGGGTGGACTTCTGTGGTATAATTGTTCTCCAGTTTGTGAGTCACCCATCCAGTGGTTATGGGACTTGATTTCATTGTGATTGCGCCTCTCCTACTGTCTTGTTTCGGCTTCTCCTTTGTCTTTGGATGTGGTGTATCTTTTTTGGTGAGTTCCAGTGTCTTCCTGTCGATTTTGCAGCAGTTAGCTGTGATTCTGGTGTTTTCGCAAGGGCGAGTGAGCGCACGCCCTTCTACTCTGCCAGCTTCTCACAAAGTTTTATAAGTGGTCTCTTCAGAATTTCCTTTGAATGTAGCTAACAAAAAAAAATATATAACTTAGAATATTTGAATCTAGAATTTTCTTTGCCAAATTTTATCCTTTGAAATATTTTTAATGCTGATGTAGATTTAGTTTATACATAAAATGAAAAGATAGAAAATAAGCTCTGTTCACACGCAACAGAAGTAGAGTGGGATTAACTGCCTTTCTGCTCTTCCCATTTATATTTTTCCTTCAGACGCCAAGTATAATTCTCTTCACATTATTCGTGAAAATATTCTGAAAATTAATTTTAATAGAATGTTTAGAAGCCAACGCACGGGAATTACTCATTTTATTTGCCTTTGGTTAAAACTGCATACATTATATAAAAATATAACTACTTTCAGGCAAAAGTAAATGTTTAAGGAATGTATTTTTGACATGAATTACTTGTGTGTCTGTCTGTAAAATAAGACTAATACAGTAAAAGTTGCTTTATTTGTGCCTTTATTGGAAAGCTTTATTACCCAGCACTTCATCATGTTAATGGTGACAGAGTCATTAAGACATGGGTCTAGACACTAAAATTATATAATAGTTCTTATTTAAAATAAATTTTAAATAAATTTTATTTTAATCTGTGCATAAGATAAGCAGAGTATTTGAATAAGTAATCTTCCTGTTCCTTGAGCATGTCAGATTTTGGTATAAAATAATATTATTTTCTAATTTTCTTTTAATAGTAAATAAAATAGCAAATGAAAGAAAGAACTGTATTACCTAGTGATTTTCCAAATAGATCATACTAGAAACTAATTTTGCAAAAACTAATTTAGACAGGAAATTTAAAGTGTGAGATAGACTAGCTGTCCCAGGAAGCAGAGGCATGGTTTTGCTGTGCTTCAGATATGATGTGGAGAGGGAGCAGAAAACAGTAGGGGCTGGTAACATATTGGACAGATACAGATTTTAGAATTATTGGACTAGATTTAAATCCTCATTCTTCTGCTTATTATGTTTTTGTGACTTCTGTAGTTATTTAATCTTGCCAGATTTTAATTTTCTTATCATTCAAATATTATGTCCCTTATGACATTGAAGAATTAAGTGACATAATCTATGTGACATCTTAAATGTAGCGCAATGTATATGGCAAGATTGAGCATTATGAGACATTTAGGATGGTATTTTTGTCCTGGAGATCTAAGAGTGCATGTTTATTACCTCAGTATGTTATCTTGTTACTTAGAGATCTCCAAGGGAATGCAGTAAATGAAGTAAGGCAAATGGATACTTCATTATTGACTGTGTTTTAGCCTCAGCCCCTAATGCAGAACTTTATCACTTGAGCTAGGTTGATCTTAGTATAATAGGATCAAAGTAGGTCAAATTTCTGCTTTATTTCTACTAAGTTCCATGCTTGCCTGTGATATTACCACTCCTAAGAGAGAAAGCCAAAGAAAAAAGAATTGGAGAGCATTTGCCCCAGCGTTTAAGAAGCAAATCCTTAATAAGCAAGAGAAGAGAGGAGGCTGTCTTTTTAGGAGCTACTTCCATTAGTTTTGTGTGGGTCCTTTAAAAGAGCCGTAGTCCTGTGTCTTCCCTCCCCCTTGGAAGCTTATTCATTAGGCCCCAGGCTCCATCCAATGTACTAGAGATTCTGCAAGACAGAGCAGTAATCCTCTTTAGAAGTAGATTAAAGGAATGTAGAGAGGAGTCTTCAAACTTCTTCTCCTGAGAGGCCAAAAGTAAATGCTTACATGCTGCGTATTGTTATTATCATAACTAATAAGACTTAGATAACAGCATTTTCAGCATTTGGAAAGGAAGTGTAGAGAGAGCTATGATCCGGTAGGAGAGATGGTAGGTCTGTAGTTAGGAGAAGACAGTTAATCCTGGAACATTGTATTTACATCTGTTTTGTCCTAAGACAAACTGGGACCTTCAGAAGGGCATTGTCATCTGAAGTTTGAAACTGAAGTCTTAATAATTCTATTAGTTATCACTGATTATTTTGTGAGGAAGTAGGATGGCCAAAAAAATGCAAGTAACTTTGTTAGTAATTACTGTAAGTTCTGTTCACATTCTTTTCTCTTTCCTCCCATCCTCTTTTTTTTTTAACATCTTTATTGCAGTATAATTGCTTTACAATGGTGTGTTAGTTTCTGCTTTATAATAAAGTGAATCAGTTATACATATACGTATGTTCCCATATCTCTTCCCTCTTGCATCTCCCTCCCTCCCTCCCACCCTCCCTATCCCACCCCTCTACCATTCTCTTCTTAATATTATTTTGCAGTTCCCATATTTTCTCCTTAAGGTTGCTTGTAACCTTGATGCAAAGGTTTCAGACAAATTTAAAAAGTAGTTAGAGTGGGAAGATGACACTTTTCTCCAGGGTTCTAAGCCTAAGCTAGATTTTCCCATAAGCAGTTTATGTTTGACTTTTAGGCCATGAAGGTTTTTAGAGTGGAGCAATATGTGCCGAGGAAGCTATATGCTGCAACTTCTGAGTTTTTCAGGGCAGGCTTTGTACATCTAGATATTACAAGGTTCTGGAATATTTAGCTTGTAAGGTAAAAATCATGGAAAGAAGTCATGACAAAATGGAAGTAAAACTATGCTTCCTATAAAACTGTTTAATATTTTTCATATTCTTCTCCAAGTTTAATATTTTGTTGTAGTTATTTTCATAGCTTTAGCCTTTGAACCAAGGTGTAGAAGTTAATTATAAAATATAGGTTAATGTAAAAATGCTTTATTACCAGTCCAGCTGTGTGAGGACTTTAATGCATTACTGTGAAGCCCTAACAGGAAAGGCTTTCCAGATCTGTGTTTATTTTTTCATCTAAGTTTTAGGACTGACAGGTTGTATATGCATGGTTTTTTTTTTTTTTTCGGTACGTGAGCCTCTCACTGTTGTGGCCTCTCCCGTTGCGGGGCGCAGGCTCAGTGGCCACGGCTCACGAGCCCAGCCGCTCCGCGGCATGTGGGATCCTCCCAGACCGGGGCACGAACCCGCGTCCCCTGCATCGGCAGGCGGACTCTCAACCACTGCGCCACCAGGGAAGCCCTGTATATGCATTTTTAAATGTGAAACTGCGATTAAAGGCCTAATCTTTCCGGATAGAAGTGACCTTCTCAAAGCCTCAGCAACACCAACATCAACCACAAGATGGCTTCACTGCCTTAAAATTCAAACTGAATGCCCTCTCACCCTCAGACAATATAGAACTTGAATGTTTTCAGAAAAAAAATAATTGAAAAATGTTTTAAGTTAAATAAATTGTGTCATGTTTTATTTATGTTAATAAATAATACAATTTACCAGTGTTTCTTTTAGTGAGTTATTAAAATTAAACATGTACTTTTAATTTTAGAAAAATGGATTACTAAAATTCTGATATTACTGTGGTTTATTTACAAGCACTTATTGGTAATTATTAGTAGGACTTCTGTGTAGTTTGAAAGCAACTGCACAAAACAATCTATAGAATATATATTAGATACTCTAATAATAATTGAAAAACTGTTCACTTTTTTTTTTTTCTAATTCTCCCAGAAAACGAAAAGCTATAGCAGTGAAGGATGGAAATAGGCAAATGACACATTGAAAGAAGTGTTACGTTTGACTGGAGTCCACAATGTTTTTCTTGTAATTGATTGGCTGTAATTGCCCTGATTGAATAAAAGCAAATTATCTGCTGTGCTGTTACTTTGATGTACAAAGTGATGTTTTTTCAGGCGATCTCAAGTTTGGGAAAACCTATTCAATATTTTGTTGTCTTTTTGTCTATTACTAGACATTTATAATACCCTGTTTTTAAAAGTTCTAAGGGGTAGAAACTTTTAGATCCTCTAGTAGGTATACCACCATATTTATGATTCAGGAAGTTTTTCTTTTATTATTATTTATTTATTTATCCATTTAAACTCTCTTGACGTATATGAATATCAATTGAAAAATTTGAAATCAGGATTAGGGATTACCTTCCCAAAGCTATTTCTTTCAATGTTCCTTTTGCTTTTTTTTTTTTGCCATATGCGGGCCTCTCACTGTTGTGGCCTCTCCCGTTGCAGAGCACAGGCTCCAGACACGCAGGCTCAGTGGCCATGGCTCATGGGCCCAGCCACTCTGCGGCATGTGGGATCCTCCTGGACTGGGGCACGAACCCGTGTCCCCTGCATCGGCAGGCGGACTCTCAGCCACTGCGCCACCAGGGAAGCCCTCCTTTTGCTTTTAACCTGCTTTCTTCTTGACCTTTATTGGTACAAGCCCCTAACTTACCTAGGAGAACCCTGGTTTTCAGTAAACACTTCCTCTTTCTCTTTATTGAGAACCTACTTTGTGCCAGGTCCCATGTTAAATAATCTGTGTAATCTTCAGAACAGCATTGAAAAATAGAAATCATTACCAATCTCTGTTTTACTTTAGGGCCTTAATAATTGCCATGTGAATGGAATGTTCTTCCCTCAGCTGTCAGGAAAACTGCTATTTAGTCTTCAAATTCCAACTTGAATGCCACTTCTCTTCTAATTTTCTTGACCTCTTTTGAACAGAATTAATTTTTAAGAGTTATTCCCACTGCCCTTTATACCTACATGTTTTTAGTATGTAACAAATTTTATCATAGTTTTAGAATGTATGAAACAAAGAAGACAGACTTTGGTATGTGGCATATCTGAGTTTGAATTCTAATTCTACCTCTTACTGGCTGGGTAACCTCTGTCAAAATAATTTATCCTCTGCTCTCAATTTTCTCATTTAAGACACACAAATGATCCTAATATACTTTTTAGTTCTGGAGGTAAATTAAATAACTTATGTAGAACTTCCCTGGTGACGCAGTGGTTGAGAATCCGCCTGTCAATGCAGGGGACATAGGTTCGAGCCCTGGTCCGGGAAGATCCCACATGCTGTGGAGCAACTAAATCTGCACCACAACTGCTGAGCCTGCGCTCTAGAGTCTGTGAGCCACAACTACTGAAACCGTGCGCCTAGAGCCCATGCTCTGCAACGAGAAGCCACTGCAGTGAGAAGCCCATGCACCACAACGAAGAGTAGCCCCCGCTCTCCGCAACTAGAGAAAGCCCATGCGTAGCAACAAATACAGCCAAAAATAAAATAAATAAGTAAATAAATTTATTAAAAAAATAACATGTAAAAATCCTGCCACATTTTCTGGTGTATCTAGTAAGTGCTAAATAAATTATAGTAAAAACACAAGGTAACTTTTTTATCAAGCAATTTTTGAATGTATATATGTGCTAAGTGCAGGGGCTGCAGAGATCAACAGGACAGCCCCTGCCTTCTTGAAGCATATACCCTAATAAGATCAAGAAACCAACAATGTCAGTATAGTGGAACAAATGCTATGTCAGAAGTACATACAAGGGAGGGGTAGCCATCTCAGCTTGTTAAGCTTAGTGAGATGAGGTGGAGAGGTTGCTTTTCTTGCTAGACTGTTAGTTTTTAGACTTGTAATTCTCAATAAGGGAATAATAGGTAAATCTCCATTTGGGGGAATATTTAACATCTTACAGTGGGAGAGTGTATCTGGTGTGTGTATAAAGATTATATATGTATACACATGCATACACACACACACGTATTATTTATATTTAGAAAATAAAACTACCCCAAAAAAGGTATTTTATTATACAAACTACAGAAAATAGACCTTGACAAAATCTTGCCTGATAATAATACATGGAAGATAAGTAAGTTAACATTTATACTTCCTAGAACCTGAATTCTCTTCCTTTGTTTGGGGGAATTTCCCATTTTCAAAGTCTTGGTGGTGGAAAAGAAAATGCCGGATACTTTTTCCCCAGCCTCCTTTGCACCTATGCCGTGCACATGTACCTCAGCTGTACTAGTTCAGGTATAGCTGCATAGGACACGGGTTAGTCACACAAAAAAGCAGGAACTGTGGTGAATCCTCTCTGGTAGTGGCAGAAGCTACAGCAGGATTGAGTTTCTAGGTTAATAGCTGCCAACAGTGCTGGGATCGGTATCCAGGGCTAGTGAAATTGATAGTACAAGGTGTAGAGCTAGATGCTTGAGTGTGCTGGATCTAGCTTGTTCCAACTGATGAAGGCCGAATGTCAGCATCTCTTCCCTGTTTAGAGGTGAGTAGTTGAAATCAGCCATGGAAATTGGAAAATGCTACAAATTAGGGCTTCTTCTCTACCCTTCCTATCCCAAACTGTTTCATCAACATACTACTGTCATTAAACCAGTCTGTGGTTTGATTTTCACTGTTATTCTTGCTGTGAAGGCTACAGACTTAGTTCTCTAATACTCTTGACACTTCTGTAAACTACCCAATGTCTTAATTTCAAAATGTTATGTAAATTATTTGAGCAATTTTAATGTAATATTGGACATATACAAACGTATCTCTTTTGAAGCTTAAAAATGAAGTGAGCACCTCTGAAGCCTCAGCCTGATGTAAGAACTAGAACATTACAATGCCATTCTGTCCTACCTCTTCCTCTCCCAAACACCAAGAAATGATTGTTGTGAATTTTGACTTTAGCTTTTCTGACTTTTGGAAGAAATATTTTAGTTATATATGTAGTTATTTCTGTATAATATATTGTTTTTAAGAGAGAGGGTTTTTTAAAAAAAAAATTAATTAATTTATTTATTTATTTTTGACTGCATTGGGTCTTGGCTGCTGCAATGGGCTTTTCTGTAGTTGCGGCAAGCGGGGGCTACTCTTACTTGCGGTGCGTGGGCTTCTCATTGCAGTGGCTGCTCTTGTTGCGGAGCACGGGCTCTAGGCACACGGGATTAAGTAGTTGTGGCACGCGGGCTCTAGAGTGCAGACTCAGTAGTTGTGACGCATGGGCCTAGTTGCTCTGTGGCATGTGGGATCTTCCCGGACTAGGGCTCGAACCCATGTCCCCTGCATTGGTAGGTGGATTCTTAACCACTACGCCACCAGGGAGGTCCTACTGTTTAGTTTTTAAGCTTTACAAAATGTTAACAGATTGTCTGCTGTAGCTTGCTTTTATCATTCAGTGTGATGGCTGTAACATATGTCCATGTTGTATATACCTAATATTCATTCATTTTCACTTTTATATAATATTAAGCTATCTAAGTATACCATAATTTACTTATTCATTCTCCTGTTGATGGATATTTAGATGTGTTTCTTTTTCTCTTCTTTCTTTTTTTTCTTTAAATAATAGATGCACTACTACTACGTCTAGGAACAAACTTGTATATTTTTTCTGATGCATATGTGTAAGAGTTTCTTTAGGGAATATAACCAGGAATTGAATTATTGTATGCTAGAGTAAGCCAGTGTTCAACTTTACCAGATAATGCCAAATTATTTTTCAAAGTGGTTGTACCAATTTGTATTACCTTCAGTAGTGTATGTGAGATCCCATTGATCCATGTCTTTTGTGGCACTTGATATTACCAAATTTTTCTAATCTTTTGGTTGTAACATACATTATTCTTCCTCAGGCTATTCTGTCCCTGATGACCTCCTTCCCCGATATACATTTTAGAATCAAATGATCAAGTTTCTTAAAATGGGTCAGAGTTTTGAATGAAATTGCATTGAATCTGCATATCAGCTTAAAGACAATTGACATCTTTATGATAACTAATTATAAGTGAAATGCTGGTAAGCTGCCTCTCTGAAGAGGAAAAAATAAAGCCCTAATATGTAGTAGTTGCCACTATTTGTAGTATAAAAATTCCTGCAGTGGCTGATTATAAGTTATACTATGAAATCACCAAAGCCGGAATTGGGAAGAAGTGCTCATAACAGGCACTTGTGAACTGGCCTGAGCTGGCTTCAACACACCTTTGGATGTATCTCTTCATTTATTTAGTTTTGTCCATGAAGTTTTATAATTTATTGAAAGTATGTAGGTTGTGTATCTATATGCAAACTTTATGCTCGGAACTTCCTATTTTTGTTGTTGTAAATGGTGTTTTTTAAAAAAAATACTGTTTTTTTCTCTGTTAGGGGTACATAAAAAGGTAACCAATAATTGTATGCTAATCTTAAATTTGCTATCTTGTACTTATTATTCTTAATAATATATCTGTGTATTATTTTACATTTTCTCTATAAATATGCCTTTTGTTGACACTTCACATGAATGGGATCACACAATATATACTTTGTTGTATCTGGCTTCTTTCACTTACTGTCATGTTTTTGAGGTGAATCCATGATGTAGCATGTATCAGTAGTCTGTTACTATTTATTGCTGAGTAGTATTCCATTGTATGGACTTTACTTTTTCCTTTCCATTCTCTAGTTGATGGACATTTAGATTGGTATGCATAGGTCTCTTATTGTTTTTTCATTGCTACTGAAAGTATGTTTGTGTTTTTATTATTATTATTACTCCTTAGATTGTTTATTTGCATTATTACTCTTTGCTTCCTGGTCAGTCTTGCTCAGCTCAGTATCAGTTTCATCAGTCTTTGCAAAGAACCAATGCTAGACTTTGTTAACCCTCTTTACTGTATTTTTAGTTTGCTATTTCATTAATTTATCTTTATTTTCTTCTTTCTTGTACCTTATTTGAACTCATTCTGTAGTTCTTTTCCCAACTTGTTAGTTCGACTCATTTATTTACTTTGTTTTCTAATATAAGCATCTCGAGGCTATTAATTTTTCTTCTACCATTGCTTTAACTATATCCCAAAGGTTTTACACATGGTATTTTCATTATCATTCGGTCCTAAATATTTTTCAGTTTATATTAAGATTTCTTCTTTGTTTTAATAATAGAACATTATCTTTTTGTTACAGATTTCTAATTCAGTTAGATTGTGGTCAGAGAATTTGGACTGAAAGATAGCTGTATTTGAAGACGCTTACATTATGGCTTGATATATATTTATATGTCACATGCTTGCTTAAGGGGAATATTTTTTCCCTAGTTGTTAGGTTCACAGTTCTATATAAATTCTCTAGATTAGGCTTATTGTTTTATAGTCTGTGTTTGATAATTCCAAATTCTCAACTCCTTAGAGTCTTAAATTTTTTTAAACATTAATATTTTTATGATTCTCAGATTTTGTAGCTTATTTCCTTGTATCATATGTTCTTGTAATTTTATTTCTTTATCTTTCTGCATGGAAATCTTGGGCACCTGAATCAGGAAAGCTGATAGAAAGGATTATGGAGCTAGTGTGGTGCTACTAACTGACAGTGAGTTGAGATTCTGGCTAAGGTTAACTTTGCTACTTTTCCATAAGCTGAAAGCTGAGGGTCTCAATTGCAGTGTTGTTTCGATCAGAAGCAAACATAGATTTTCTCTGGAGGAAAATGTCCTCCAAATTGAGGCTTACCATAGATGCCTGCATGGGTGACATGGGGAAAGTTCTGAAATTTCTAACATTATAATAAACAATTCTCTTTTGTTCCAGTTTTCTTGAGTCTGATACTATCCTTAGGATGGTACAGGGTGTGAAAAATGATACTTTTTTTCTGATTTCTTCCTGTCCCACCCCCATGTTTATTAATATCAAATTTTGTTAAAATGATATTGAGTTATTTCAACAGAGCAAAGAAGTAGATGAGAAAGAGGGTGTCGTAAAAATTTATCCCTCAGGCATTTAAAGCAGCTGTAGGCAGAACCACTATTTCATATTCCAAGGCAACTTACTTGAATCATTACCCTGTTGCTTGGATCCTCAGGTAGAGATGTGAATAGTACAGCAAAAACTTCTCTTGATATAAATATGAGTGGATGAAAAAATGAGCCCTAGAAAATCTCTGCTGAAGCCACTGGAAATGCTTTTGGAAGTAGTAACAGAGTAAAGAAATAAATTATGATTTTAAGTACTTAAAAAGGACTGTGGAGAATGAAACTTTTTTATTCTCTTAATTTTAACCCACTTTGCAATAATGATGGGAGATTTATCAGAACTTAATCATACTCATAGATTCCTTCTGAGTATATGGCCCCATTTCTAGGGTTGATGGAAAATGTGATGCTTATGTTGTTAGGTATAGATAGAGTAAGAAATTTATTTCTGAAGGAAATTGATAAGGTTATAAGAAGAAATGGCTGGCAGATTTTTCATAGTATCATAGAATGTCTAAATTTAGATAGTTTCTTGATTCCTCAAAAATTCTCAGTTTTAACCGTTTATCTAGGTGTGATCAGACTATAGATAAGTGGTTCCATGTCATCCAAACTTTGGAGAGTCTGATTGTAAACAAAAATGTTATTTAATATGATCAATAAATTAATAAACTAATACAGTCATTTAAATCTGACATTCCATGTCAATTGATATGACTAGTTAGGAGTTCAGATGATAGAGAGGTCCATCTACCTAGGGAAAGGAAGGAATGAAGCCTGGATGACTTTTTCTGTCCCCAGAGAATATCTCTGGTGTATACTTGATATTGTTTATTAGAATTAGAGATCTTCAGCTCGGTGGTTTGTGACCACCTAGAGGGCTGGGATAGGGAGGGTGGGAGGGAGGGAGACGCAAGAGGGAAGAGATATGGGAACATATGTATATGTATAGCTGATTCACTTTGTTATAAAGCAGAAACTAACACACCATTGTAAAGCAATCATACTCCAATAAAGATGTTTAAAAAAAAAGAATTAGAGATCTTTTTTCTTACCTATTTAAATTTTTTACAATAATTTCTTTTACTTGCTCCTTATTGCTCATGTAAAGGTGAAAGTCAGACATTAAAGAAATCTTGGACAAAATTAATCCTTGATTTTTATTATTTTCATTTAAATATTATATCTTTTTTCACTTTGGGGTTGCTCTTGATGCTAGATGAACAAGGATTTTGAAGTTAATTCTCATTCAGTTTTGTGGATGCTTTTAGATGATTTTAGATTTAGGGTTAAAGTTAGGATTTAGGATCTTAACATTTTATTCTGCTATTTGTGTTTTATTTAGATCCAGTACTTCCCTATTTATTTTTTGACTACAGAGGATAATAAACTGAATATTGTAAACGTAATAATGAAAAAAATCGTTATATCTGCAGTTTTACTTGTAGAATCTTTCTGAATTGTGGAACTAGTCTTAAGGCCTGTTGATTCAAATTGAGAATTGATTATAAAAAGACTGTGTGTAATTTGGGAGTTTCTAAGGAGAGTCTAATAAATAGTACCTTCTTTTTTACTTTGGTTCTGAATCAATTGAGAAAGAGAGAAGTGGCAGATGTGGGCCAAAGTATCAACTTTACTACTGATAAAAATTAATTTGGAAGATATGGCTTGGTGGGAGAGCCAAATGGATGCATTAATTGAACCACAAACCTGACAGATTTGTACACTCACTTATTGCAGTGCCAATCCAGTGAAGAGGCTGAGTAGGTACCTCCTCCTCAGGGTCCCTACCTAGATCCCAAGAAAGGAAGGGTGAGGATGAGCCCAAAATATACAGTATATTCCTCCCAATCAGATAAGTCATTTCATAAATGGGTGTGTTAGTTTCCTGAGGCTTTTGTTACAAATTCCCACAAACTTGGTGGCATAAAACAACAGAAATTTATTCTTTCACAGTTCTGTGGGACAGAAGTCTAAAATCAAGGTGTCAGCAGGGTTGGTTCCTTTCAGAGGCTCTGAAGGAGAGTCTGTTTCATACCCCTCGCATAGCTTCCAGTAGCTGTGGGCAGTCTTTGGTGTTCCTTGGCTTGTAGATGTGTAACTCCAATTTCTGCCCCCATTTTTTTCTTCCCATGGCCTTTATACCCAGCGTCTTTGTGTTTATTTCCCCTTCTCTTCTAAAGAAGCTCATCATTGTATTTCTCCTAATCCAGGATCATCTCATCTTTAGATACTGATCTTAATTAGGTATGCCAAGTCCCTTTTCACAAATAGGGTTATGTTTACAGGTTCCAGGTAGACATATATCTTTTGGCAGGACCACTATTTAATACACTAAAAGGGATGGAGAGGCCAGGAGTTGGAGTAGTTAAATAAGTAAACTTGTTGCTTGCTAGGAAACATCAAGATCTGGGAGCAGGTGTTCCTCCCTAGCATTCCTAGCTTTTTGTTCTCATGGTCAACCGGTTGTAGGAGATCAGCAAAGATGGTCCTGTTCCCCCTCTGTGATTGCGTTGTTGGCATTATCTTCAATTTGTGTTTCTTTGGCAGAATCTTTTAAAGCCACTTGTCCATTTTGTGATCATTAATAGTTAAAACTAGGTAATATCTGTATATCCATTTAACTGCACACAAATAAATGTCAGTTTGTCACAATACATTGAAAGCAAACAAACCAGTGAAGGTGCCATGTCAACACCCTTGAGATGTAGATTTCCCCAAATTCTATAAAGATGCCTTGTTACCTGTATGTCATATGGACTGAATGAGAGTGTCTTTGTTGCTCTGATTATGAAGTATTAGGAACATTTAATTTCTTTCTTACTAAGAATTAAATAGAAACAGTTGTTTTCCTCCCACACTTCAACGGATGTGCACTCCCTAGTATCATTGTGGAACACATAAGTCTAGATCACCACTGATTGTCTAATAGAACTTTTTGCAGTGATGCAGGACAGTCTGTATATGTGTTGTGCAGATATTGTACACTCAAAATGTGACCAGTGTGACTGAAGAATTGAATTTTTTATTTCACTCAGTTTTAATTAATTTAAATGTAAATTTAAATAGTTATATGTGGTTAGTAAAGCAAAGGCTAAATATTTGTCAGTGTCTAGGCTAAAAATATTGGGAGTAGTAGAATATAGAGAATGATGAACATTATAAGAACCGTTAACATGCCTCTGGTTTAATTTAAATGTCTTTATTTTAATGGCATTAGCAAAAGTAAAAGAAAAAGTTTATCCTGAATTAGTAGCTTATCTACATTTGTTAAAGGTTTTAGACTTATTTCAACTTAGAATTTTTTTTCATACTTGAAAATTAGATGTAAGTTTCGTATCTTTTCTCTAATTATATTCTCTAGGGCTAAATTTATAACAAAATTACTGCTTTTCAGGAAAGATACTGGTAAATATGAAGTGGAAATTTGTCAACCTGGGAACATGCTTACTCAAGAAATTGTGTAAATGTTATTTCACATTTCTCTTTGCTGAAAATATAAATTAAACTAATGCATACAGAAAGATTTTACTTAAAAAGCTATAACAAAAAGCTTTTTTTTCTTTGTAAGTATGATACTACTTAATGGATATATTATTTTATAATGTAGAAAGTGTTACTTTATGTTAAATTTATTTTTCAGACACGTAAGCAGATTTTGCTCTCATTCCCCAGTTATACCATAAGTGTTTTATTATATAAAAACTTTTAACTTAATATTCAATAGCTAGTTAGCCCATCAATTTTCTTTTTGTCTTTGATTAAAATATGGCTAGATAGGATGTTTATTCTCCTTACTGCCAATGAATAACAACATAGCATTAAACTCATTTAAAAAGGAAATGTGACAATAAGTCAAGTATAGTTCACACTTCTTAGATTTTATATGGTTTAAATTTTGGAATATGTTTGTTTTTTTTTTTTTTAATACCAGAAGAAGGTGTACTTTAAACTTGATGTTTTTGAGCAGAAAACATTCCTTTCAACTACTACTGTAAAGTTGATGTCCCTTAAAAAATTACCAAGTTCTTTAATTCTAGAATGTCTGTTAATGTACATGGGTGGAACGGGGGGTATATGTGAACAATTTAGAGCACATAAGACTGAAAACATCTTTTAATATACCTTTAATTCAGAAATGTAACTTTTTCCCTGAAGTTTTTTCCTGTTATTTTCTGAAAATGAATTCAGAATTATATTTAAAAAATTCTTCAGGAGACTTTTTTGAAGTTTTATCTTTAAATACAAAAGAAAAAAAAAACCTACCCTGATGTATATAACAGTTTAAATTTTGAACTTATTTAATTGAATTATCATTATAAATAATAAAGTAAGGAAAAGAGAAACATTTTAAGTGAAAACAAAGCTATGGCTAAAAGTGCTATTTATTCCTTTGTATTTTGACAGCTTGAAGGTCCATGTGTTTTGCAAATTCAAAAAATTCGCAATGTTGCTGCACCAAAGGATAATGAAGAATCTCAGGCTGCCCCAAGAATGCTGCGTTTGCAGATGACTGATGGTCATATAAGTTGTACAGCAGTAGAATTTAGTTACATGTCAAAAATAAGGTAATTGGCACTTTATGGTGTACATTTGTTATAAGTGTTTAAAGGTACTGTTCACATTGGATTTTGTTTTTAAGACCTTTGAAAAGAAGGAATGAACTCTTAAGTGCATGTTACAGTTTTTCAGAATAAATTAAAGAGTTTGTATTTTTACTTTATCTGTAAAGAAAAATAGTTTAAAATGGAGTTAGTTGCTCCTTACTTTTAAAGTTAATAATTAAAAACAGAAATTTAAGGTGTTCTTACATGGAACGTAAGCTTTTCAATTTTATCACTAAATTTTAGGTCATTAAAATTTTTTCAGAACAAAAATTTCTTTAAATATGTCACAGTTTCTTCCTTGACAGTTAGTTGTATCCATTATACTGTTTAGCAGTCTAGACATGGTACCCTGATAGCAGATGAGTGAAAAGTTACACTTGGAGGAGCATAGGTGATTCGCATTGTGGTATGTGGGAGGAGATGTGGTAGGTTGAGGCCTTGTATGCCATGTTCAATGATTTCTTTTTTTCTTCCTTCAACTAGTGTCTGCCTTTAGTGAGGGAGGCTCCTTCCTTAGAAGATATATTTATTCGTCTAAAATGTTGATTTTCATATACAAAGGGGCGTATATTGACTTTGTGATTATGTTGTCTTTTTTTTTGAAGAGTAGAAAGAGTCCTACTTTTATGGAGAAACTTCCATAAAAGGAAACGCAGCCTTTCCTCCTTTGACAAATTTAATCAGATCCCCTCCAAGGGAGTTCACAGATGCCTGAGAAGAAAGACTTGCCATATAATGGCTCATTCTCTCATTTTACTGCTGTATATTTCTCTGAGGTAAATGAAAACACAGGATCAACCCAGAGAGGAGGGTCCCTTATGCTGTTTTCTTTTGTTGAATTTATTACAGTTGAAAAAAAAAATGTTGCTACTTTCTCATTCACTCATCATTGAAGTAGCATGTCTACTTTTGGTGCTGTAAAAACAACAGCTTACAGAAGTGTTCTCACATATGAACAATTTGGGAGACCATTTTCAAAATAAGTTAGATTATTGGTTATCTTAGAAGGAAGGTAGAAGAACTCACTAGAGAGGATAAACCAGGAACTGGTGTAGAGTGTGTTTTCTCTACTGGACATTGCATTTCTCTGGGGTGCTTCTTTCCATTCATCTATCCTACCTCCAGCCCCACTTCTCACTGTATTTTTGTTTTTGTTCTGTTTTTTGTTTTTGTTTTTAATTTCAATGAAGAGAGAATAAAGGAACTTTGGAGTGTGAATAAAGTATTTATTAAGCTACAGTATGCTCTCTGAGTAAGAGTTATTTATGGCCCTGAAGGTGATGTAATAAAAATTATATTAAAATTTTAGCACCTATTTATTCTTTTGTGGGAATAGAACTGTAATTTAATTTGGTGAATAGAACTCTTTATCAATTATCTTAATGAAATTGTATGTCCAACTTCAAGTAATTCACCATGTTTTCCTTCTTAACCTGTTAGAGAAAGAATTTGGGAAAGGTACAGTTATTTTACATAAAAAATTAGCTCATTATCTGCTTTCAGATTAGCTTTTAGTTTTAAAAATCACAATTTAAATGCCCTTGTAATTTGCTTGCTATTTTTTAAGGTCTTTTGTAGTTTCTTATGTTGCTAATTTGTGTTTTTTACATTTTCATTTCATTTCCAATTTACTAATGTGTTAGAAATTATTGGCGAAAAATGGTTTTAAAGAACACATATTGGTCTTATATAAATGATGTAATTCATTAATAATTTCTTTAGAGGTAAAGAGTATAGAAGCCTGGTACCCTTGGTGCTTAGTTTTTTTATTTGTCCCTAAATGATGACTATAGAGTTAGAAAATCTGTATCTGCTGATTACCTGGAATTGGGAAAAACTTCACTTAGTGTAAGTGTATTCAGTTGTTGCTGATCTTGAAGTTTGATAGACATTGTGGTAAGTTGCCTACATTTACCACCACACAGCTCTCTACTTAAGAGTTAGGTTAGGCAAGGCTGTCCATGACCATTTGTTTTCTAAGTTATATAGGATGACTAAGAATGATTAAGCTTGGAGTCCTGAGAATAATTTTTACCAGATAATGTCTTACTCCATATAGGCTCTTTGAAATCTTAAAAATAGGCATATTCTATTTCTTCTTGTTAATAACTGTTTTATCAACCGTCTTTCTTAAAAATAGACCAGAGATACCAGTGCTTTCATTGATTTGCTATTGCACTTATCGGCACATGGTGAATTTTATAAGCTTTTAAAAATGTGACAATGTAGGGGGCTTCCCTGGTGGCGCAGTGGTTGAGAGTCCGCCTGCCGATGCAGGGGACGCGGGTTCATGCCCCGGTCCGGGAGGATCCCACATGCCGCGGAGCAGCTGGGCCTGTGAGCCATGGCCACTGGGCCTGCACGTCCGGAGCCTGTGCTCTGCGGCGGGAGAGGCCACAGCAGTGAGAGGCCCGTGTACCGCAAAAAAAAAAAAATTTGAGAATGTGAAGTCTTTCAGCATGATTTTCTAATTTATCCCAAGTGTTTTAGGACTATCTTTATTCCTATTTGGAGGTCTTTACCCCTTGCTGTATGTGCAAAGAGATGCAGTGGGGCTTGGTATATGTGCTTTTACTTTAGAATAAACCTATGTGATGAAATGGTTTTCTTCCACTGTTTCCTTTATTAAAAGATTGATAGGAGGTGTTTTCTCTGGTGTTTGTAAAAGGGGTCATGGTGTTATAATGTTTGCCCCACGTCTGATAATGTTAACCTATTATGAAAAAATACTTTTGAAGTCAGTATGCTTTAGAGTAAATAACTCTCATTTGATCTTTAACTGGATAGTTAACCAAAAAGAGCATTGTTTCATGTGGATTACAGTAACTCACATAGGTGTTCAATGTCTAAGATTATTACTGGTTTGATATCTCTTCTGTATTGAAATTTAATTTTATAATATAGTATATCTTTGCAATAATGCACAAAGCTCAGAGGGGGGGTAAAAAGGGCAAATCTTACATTTATACAACATGGCATGGTTGAGAAAGTACTTTCATATCTTTTACTCTATTTATCTTTACCATAAGTTTGTGAGCTGTGATTTTTATTATCCAGATTTTTTTATTTGTTGGTTTGTTTGTTTACTGACTTACTTATTTTCTATTTATTTATTTATTTTGGCTGCTCCGGGTCTAGTTGCTGCACGCGGGATCGTCGTTGCAGCATGCAGGATCCTTAGTTGCAGCATGCAAACTCTTAGTTGCGACATGCATACGGGATCTAGTTCCCCGACCAGGGATCAAATGCAGGGATCCCCCTGCATTGGGAGCACCGAGTCTTACCCACTGGACCACTGAGGGGGAAGTCCCTATCCATATTTTTTTACATGTAGAAAAAAATTAAGGTAGAAAACGACAGTCTTGTACCTGGTCTTCTGACTTCCTCCCTGATGACCTATTCACACTATATAACCAGTCACCTGAAAAATAGTTTTCACATTAGTGCATTTTGAAGAATTTTACCAGGTCACAGTATAAGACTGAATTCCAGTTTGGGGAAGGAGCTTAAATGTGTTTTAACTCTTTTTTTCTCTTTGCTTTAGCCTGAACACACCACCTGGAACTAAAGTTAAGCTTTCAGGCGTTGTGGACATAAAAAATGGATTCCTGCTCTTGAATGATTCTAACACCACAGTTCTTGGCGGTGAAGTAGAACACCTTATTGAGAAATGGGAGTTACAGAGAGTAAGTGTAAACTAAGAATGGTTTGAACTTTTAAAACACTACACTCTTTTTATTGTATTCTCTGTTTTAAGGGATCTTTCTATAATGGCTAGTAAAATTAGTTCTTTATGCCAGAGTTGAATAGAATGGAACACAGTGATCTTTACAGAAACTATCTACCTTTGTTTAACCATATTGTTCTTCTAAAACAGATGTCATTTTCAGTATTTGTTACATTTTGTTACATATTTTAAAGGCCATTCTTTACTGGGGAGTTTTCAAAACTGCCAAGATACCAGTTGTAAGATATGTGTAATGTATCTGTATATAATTCTTTCTTCAGAAAACAAGTGTTTGTGCATATATATGAATAATGTATGTGTATTTGTCTTATTTACACACACACACACACACACACACACACACACACACACACACACACAGATACAAGTGAAAGCAAATTAGAATTTCACTATAATGAAAGGGTTCTTGTTGCATTTGTCTTCCTAGTCACATTAGTTGATGTTTTCACCATTTATGTTAACAGTATCTTTATCCTCCTAGTCATCTAGGTTATCTAGTAATTGTCCTTCTACTTTGCTTCTAGCCACCAGTTTTATTGATCCTCTGCAGTCAGATCTCTTGTCAATCCCTTGCTCTCAGGTTCCATTGCCATTATTGTAGTTTAAGTCTCTGGCCTGGACTACTTGCAGCCTTTTAACTGGTTCCACCATATACCCTTTCTCCATCTTCTAACTTATTGTACTTCGGCCAGATTATCTTCAACATAATTCAGATCATGCTACACCCTGCTTTTATTTCACATACCTTAATCTGGGATTCAGGTCATTTATAATTTAGCCCTAGTTCCAGCTTACCTTTTCAACTTTCTTAATTTTTTCGCATAGGTTTTGTTTTAGCTAAATGGAACTACTTACTCTTTCTTTGATTCTCTAAGCTTTCCTCAGTTGCACTTTTGAAAAAGAAAAAAGATTTTCCCACTTTTAAGACATTCATCTTAGTTTCTCTCTCATCCCCATGCTTTTAGATTCAAAACAAGTGCTCGTTTTTTTCACAAAATGAAATAATTGCTCCTTTATTGAATTCTTAGAATACTTTATTCATTGTATTAAGAAGTATATTACTTTTTATCTAGCACTAAAATTATATTTATTTCTTATCTCCTTTGATTGTAAGCTTTTTGAGGTCAGAATTCTTGTCTGTGTTATCTTTATTCAATTCTAGAAATATTTGTTGAACAGTGTGTAGGTCTTGAGCTGGGTGCCTGTATCTGTATATCATGTAATTCACCTAGCAGTCTTGTAAGAGAGTGTTATGTCCATATGGATCAGAAAATAGGCTTTAAGAACCGTTAAACTTATTTTATGATTAGACCACTAATAGGTCTAAGCCTTGGATCTGAGCCTTCCTGGATCTCCAAAGTGGTGGCCCTGAGTCTTATATGTAATAAACATCATAATAACTAATAGTGAAATAAATGAATTACAAGCACATAGAGCTAATTACTCTTTGAGATAGAATTCATGTTTTTGTGCTGCTCTCAGATCTTGTCTGTTGTCTAAAGTGAGTCAAGGGGCCTAGCAATATTTCAAGCTTTTGGTATTTTAAGATAAATTACTCTTTTCTATCTTCTAAGTTTGAAAGTGCCTCTGTTTGGGATGTAAATATATAAGGAAATTTAGGCACATTTTTTATTCCTTAGTACTCATTCCTTATGATACTAATGTGCTACACTTTGGGCTGCTGTGAAATATAAGATACTATTATATACTATATAAGATACTATGAAATATAAGATAATATTCCATAACTGCATTGTTTGATTGAAAATGTTGCACAAGCAAGTAAATCAGAAGTGGTTTGATAGTTTTATATAAATAGCCAAGTTTATGAACTTAGAATTTCCTGGAGAAATCCCACCCATTTCATGTGATCTTTTCCTTTCACAAATTAATATATTGTATTTTTATTATCATTAGAGATTTTTAAAAGTGTGTTAAGATGTTGTCAAGTCAGACCAACATATTATACATAATTTTTACAACCCAGCCAGAACTACCTTACTAATTGTAAAGTCAGTCAGACATTCCTAGGAACTTCCTCACCTCCAGCACACACACATACACACACACAAACACATACATGGATCAGTAGTACTTTGACAGTTATTCTTGTAATGTTTTATTATATATTTTTGCACTTTGTTTCCTGAAAGCCATGCTAGTATTTCTTGTTAGGGGGCAGTAAAAATTTACATGAAAAAGAGTTTAAAAACATCTTAATATGATAATAGTTCTCTTTGGTTTTATAGTTTTTTTGATTTTGGTAACTATAATGTTGTAGAAATCATGGAGAGTTCAAATTACTTGAGCATCTGGCAGGTGAAACACATAGAAATCAAATGTACACATAGAAATAATAAACCATAGAGTTAATTTTGGAAGTAATGGGGTCCTAGGCATTCTTGCAAAATAAATAGAGGGGGAAGAGAACATTGGATAGTATTTAAAGCATGTGTAGGTGTTGTAGTTGTAGCAAGTTGGATATAGACAGGTGACAAAAAGAAAAACTCAAACCTCAAAGTATGATAAAGATAGGTTTTGGAGAGTTCTGTAGCAGATATAATTTGTAAAGTAATGTAGTTCTATAACATTTTAGTGCTCCGCCCCTCACCTCCTATGACAGATAATTTTTTAAAAATTTTTTCTGTTTTTAAAAACTGTAAAGTATACATAACAAAGTTTAACATTTTAATCATTTTTAAGTGTAAAATTAAGTGGCATTAAGTACATCCTTATTGTTATACAACCAACCCCCTCCCTCCAGAATTTTTTATCTTCTCAAATTGAAACTCTGTACCAATTAAACAATAACTTCCCATCCCCCCCTCCCAATCTCTGGCCACCTTGTACTCCAGCTATCTCATAATGGTATAGTCATATAGTATTCGCCCTTTTGTTTCTGGCTTATTTCACTTAGCATAATGTCTTCAAGGTTCATCCATGTTGTAGCATGTGTCAGAATTTACTAACCTTTTAAGGCTGAATGATATTCCGTTGTATGTAAATGCCACATTTTGTTCATTCATCCACTAATGGACATTAGGGTTCTTTCCACCTTTTGGCTATTGTGAATAAAGGTGTTATGAACATGGGTGTACAAATATCTGCTTGAGTTCCTGCTTTCAGTTCTTTTGAGTTTATACTCAGAAGTAGGATTGCTGGATTGCATAGTAATTCTGTTTAATATTTTGAGTAACTGCTATATTGTTTTCCACAGTAGCTGCACCATTTTATGTTCCCATCTGCAATGCTTAAGTGATCCAATTTCTTGAAATCCCTGCCAACCCTTGTTATTTCATGTTTTTTGGATAATAACCATCCTAATAAGTGTGAAGTGGAATATCATTGTGGTTTTGATTTGCATTTCCCTAGTGCGTAGTGATGTTTAGCATCTTTTCATATGTTTACTGGCTGTTTGTATATCTTCTTTGGAGAAATGTGTATTTAAGTCCTTTGTCTATTTTAAATTTTGTTGTTGTTGTTGTGTGAGTTTTTGATTTATTCTGGTTATCAATTCCTTATCTGATATATGATTTGCAAATATTTTTCACATTCCATTGGTTGCCTTTTCACTCTGTTGGTAGTGTCCTTTGATGCAAAAGCATTTTAAATTTTATTGAAGTTCAGTTTTACCTGTTTTTTTTCTTTTGTTGCCTATGTTTTTGGTGTCATATCCAAGAAATTGCAAACTCCCAATGTCATGAAGCTTTTTCTCTATGTTTTCTTGCTGAAGTTTTATGGGTTTAGCTCTTTGGCTCTTAAATTTAGGTCTTTGATCCATTTTGAATTAATTTTTGTACATGGTTTAAGACCTTTGCATATCCAGTTTTTGGATATCCAGTTTTCCCACCACCATTTGTTGAAGAGAATCTCCTTCCCCTATTGAATGACCTTATCTCCCTCATCAAAAATCATTTAACCATATTTTTTTTCTTTATTTTATTTCTTTATTTCTTTATTCTATTAGTCTGTCTTAATGCCAGTACTGTTTTGACTACTGTAACTTTGTAGTAAGTTTGTAATCAAGAAGTATGAGCTTTTTTCAGGATTATTTTGACTATTCAGGGTCCCTTGAGATCCCATATGAATTTTAGGATGGATTTTTCTGTCTCTGCAAAAAGCATTCTTAGGATTTTGATAGGAATTGCATTGACTCTCTAGATCTGTTTGAGTAGTATTGCCATCTTAACAGTATTAAATCTTCAAACTCATGACCATGTGATGTCTTTTCATTTATTGGTGTCTAATTTCCTTTAGCAATCTTTTGTTGTTTTCATTGTATAGATCTTCTTCTTTGTGTAATTTTATCCCTAAGTATTTTATTCTTTTTTATTCTAGTATAAATGGAAGCTTATAACTTGAAGTTGCTTTTTGCTTAGCCTAGTTCTCAGCAGTGACTTAAGGGAATTCCTATACAGGTTTCTGGAGCTTCATTTCTGTACAGGCCTCTCTTTTTCAAAACTCTGCCCCAGAGCTTCCAGTTATTTCAGCCTGGCTTGAGCTGTGAGACATTTTCTCAACTCAGAACTGTGTGCTGTCTGTCTGCATTATGCCTCCAAGCAGAAAGGCAGAGTTCACCTGTTTGTTTGTTTTTTTCTCTTTCTCTTTGGGATTACAGTCCTGTGCTACTTCTTGCCCTATGTCTTAAAACAGTTGTTTCCTACATGTTGTCCAGATTACTAGTTGTAGAGGGAGATTAAGTCTTGTCTCTTACACAGTCATAGGATGGGAAGTAGAAATCCTGTAATATGCTTTTAATTATATACTGTGTATTGAGAGATGGTATTATTGGCAGCTTATGTGAGCTTTTAAGGAAGTCATGGCATAAACTGAAATGATTTATTGCTCTTTGAATGGTCTTTTTCTTTAATCTAAATTAAAACTGGGGAAAGGACCCCTAGATAAGTTTATGCATTTGCTGTTTTTTCTTAAACTAGGTTAACATCTTAAATACAGCTTATCAAGAAATGTGATATTCATATACAGTTTAAATTGTTCTTTGATTAATTAACTGAATATTACTGTTGTCTTTAGTCTTAGTTTTTTTATATAACTTATACAAAATATATAGTATTCCTTTTATAATGCAGGGACTCTAGAGTAGGTGTAAGGTACATATGGTAATTTTTTAACTTATTTTTCACCATTTAAAATATTTTAAACGTAACATTTTCTATAACAATAATCATTAAAAATGCACAAAAAACTTCAGAGTCGAGAAGGTGTATTAAGTGACAACCAGTGCTTAACAGATATATGTTAACACCTCAAAGATAAAACAGATAGGAGGACTAGATGGGTGAAAAGATTCCTTATGGCATTTTTTTTTTAACATCTTCATTGGAGTATAATTGCTTTACAATGGTGTGTTAGTTTTTGCTTTATAACAAAGGGAATCAGCTATACATATACATCTATCCCCATATCTCTTCCCTCTTGAGTCTCTCTCCCTCCCACCCTCCCTATCCTACCCCTCTAGGTGGTCACAAAGCACCAAGCTGATCTCCCTGGGCTATGCGGCTGCTTCCAACTAGCTATCGGTTTTACATTTGGTAGTGAATATATGTCCATGCCACGCTCTCACTTTGTTCCAGCTTACCCTTCCCCCTCCCCGTGTCCTCAAGTCCATTCTCTAGTAGGTCTGCATCATTATTCCCATCCTGCCCCTAGGTTCTTCATGACCATTTTTTTTTCTTTATATTCCATATATATGTGTTAGCATATGGTATTTGTTTTTCTCTTTCTGACTTACTTCACGCTGTATGACAGACTCCAGGTCCATCCACCTCACTATAACTCAACAAATAACTCAATTTCGATTTCTTTTTATGGCTGAGTAATATTCCATTGTGTATATGTGCCACATCTTCTTTATCCATTCATCTTTCAGTGGACACTTAGGTTGCTTCCATGTCCTGGCTATTTTAAATAGAGCTGCAGTGAACACTGTGGTACGTGACTCTTTTTGAATTATGCTTTTCTCAGGGTATATGCCCAGTAGTGGGATTGCTGGGTCGTATGGTAGTTCTATTTGTAGTTTTTTAAGGAACCTCCATACTGTTCTCCATAGTGGCTGTATCAATTTACATTCTCACCAACAGTGCCAGAGGATTCCCTTTTCTCCACACCCTCTCCAGGATTTATTGTTTATAGATTTTTTGATGATGGGTATTCTGACTGGTGTGAGATGGTATCTCATTGTAGTTTTGATTTGCATTTCTCTAATGATTAATGATGTTGAGCATTCTTTCATGTGTTTGTTGGCAACCTGTATATCTTCTTTGGAGGAATGTCTATTTAGGTCTTCTGCCCATTTTTGGATTGGGTTGTTTGTTTTTTGATATTGAGCTACATGAACTACTTGTAAATTTTGGAGATTAATCGTTTGTCAGTTGCTTCATTTGCAAATATCTTCTCCCATTTAGAGGGTTCTCTTTTATCTTGTTTATGGTTTCCTTTGCTGTGCAAAAGCTTTTAAGTTTCACTAGGTTCCATTTGTTTATTTTTCTTTTAATTTCCATTTCTCTAGGAGGTGGGTCAAAAAGGATCTTGCTGTGAATTATGTCATAGAGTGTTCTGCCTATGTTTTCCTCTAAGAGTTTGATAGTGTCTGGCCTTACATTTAGATCTTTAATCCATTTTGAATATATTTTTGTGTATGGTGTTAGGGAGTCTTCTAGTTTCATTCTTTTACATGTAACTGTCCAGTTTTCCCAGCACCACTCATTGAAGAGACTGTCTTTTTTCCTCTGTATATTCTTACCTCCTTTATCAAGAATAAGGTGACCATATGTGTGCGGGTTTATCTCTGGGCTTTCTATCCTGTTCCCTTGATGTATATTTCTGTTTTTGTGCCAGTACCATACTGTCTTGATTACTGCAGCTTTGTAGTATAGTCTGAAGTCAGGGAGTGTGATTCCTCCAGTGCCATTTTCCTTTCTCAAGATTGCTTTAGCTATTTGGGGTCTTTTGTGTTTCCATACAAATTGTGAAATGTTTTGTCCTAGTTCTGTGAAAAATGCCAGTAGTAGTTTGATAGGGATTGCATTGAATCTGTAGATTACTTTGGGTAGTATAGTCATTTTCACAATGTTGATTCTTCCAATCCAAGAACATGGTATATCTCTCCATCTATTTCTATCATTTTAATTTCTTTCATCAGTATCTTATAGTTTTCTGCATACAGGTCTTTTGTCTCCTTAGGTAGGTTTGCTCCTAGGTGTTTTATTCTTTTTGTTGCAGTGGTAAATGGGAGTGTTCCCTTAATTTCACTTTCAGATTTTTCATCATTAGTGTTTAGGAATGCAAGAGATTTCTGTGCATTAACTTTGTATCATGCTACTTTACCAAATTCGTTGATTAGCTCTAGTAGTTTTCTGATGGCATCTTTAGGATGCTCTATGTATAGTATCATGACATCTGCAAACATGACAGCTTTACTTCTTCTTTTCTGATTTGGATTCCTTTTATTTCTTTTTCTTCTCTGATTGCTGTGGCTAAAACTTCCAAAACAATGTTGAATAATAGTGGTGACACTGGGCAACCTTGTCTTGTTCCTGATCTTAGTGCAAATGGTTTCAGTTTTTCACCATTGAGGATGATGTTGGCTGAGGGCTTGTCATATACGGCCTTTATTATGTTGAGGTAAGTTCCTTCTATGCCTACTTTCTGGAGGGTTTTTATCATAAATGGGTGTTGAATTTTGTTGAAAGATTTTTCTGCATCTATTGAGGTGATCATATGGTTTTTCTTCAATTTGTTAATATGGTGTGTCACATTGATTGATTTGTGTATATTGAAGAATCCTTGCATTCCTGGTGTAAACGGCACTTGATCATGGTGTATGATCCTTTTAATGTGCTGTTGGATTCTGTTTGCTAGTATTTTGTTGAGGATTTTTGCATCTATGTTCATCAGTGATACTGGCCTGTAGTTTTCTTTCTTTGTGACATCTTTGTCTGGTTTTGGTATCAGGGTGATGGTGGCCTTGTAGAATGAGTTTGGGAATGTTCTTCCCTCTCCTATATTTTGGAAGTGTTTGAGAAGGATAGGTGTTAGCTCTTCTCTAAATATTTGATAGAATTCACCTGTGAAGCCATCTGGTCCTGGGCTTTTGTTTGTTGAAAGATATTTAATCACAATTTCAATTTCAGAGTTGTGATTGGTCTGTTTATATTTTCTGTTTCTTCCTGGTTCTGTCTTGGAAGGTTGTGCTTTTTGAAGAATTTTTCCATTTCTTCCAGGTTGTCCATTTTATTGGCATATAGTTGCTTGTAATAATCTCTCATGATCCTTTGTGTTTCTGCAGTGTCAGTTGTTACTTCTCCTTTTTCATTTCTAATTCTATTGATTTGAGTCTTCTCCCTTTTTTTCTTGATGAATCTGGCTAATGGTTTATCAATTTTGTTTATCTTCTCAAAGAACCAGCTTTTACTTTTATTGATCTTTGTTATGGTTTCCTTCATTTCTTTTTCACTTATTTGTGATCTGATCTTTATGATTTCTTTCATTCTGCTAACTTTGGGGTTTTTTGGTTCTTCTTTCTCTAATTGCATTAGGTGTAAGGTTAGGTTGTTGATTTGAGATGTTTCTTGTTTCTTACCGTAGGATTGTATTGCTATAAACTTCCTTCTTAGAACGGCTTTTGCTGCATCCCATAGGTTTTGGGTCATCGTGTTTTCATTGTCATTTGTTTATAGGTTTTTTTTTTTCATGCGGTACACGGGCCTCTCACTGTTGTGGCCTCTCCCGTTGCAGAGCACAGGCTCCAGATGCACACGCTCAGCGGCCATGGCTTACGGGCCCAGCTGCTCCGCGGCATGTGGGATCTTCCCGGACCAGGGCACGAACCCGTGTCCCCTGCATGAGCAGGCAGACTCTCAACCACTGTGCCACCAGGGAAGCCCTGGAAGCTTTTTTTTTTTTTTTTTATTAAAGAACAATCTGTTGAATACTTCTTTTAAGTATACATTGATTTGTAAAACAAGACTTTTATTAAGGAAATTTTACTGTAATTGAAATTATCCTCCATATTATAAACTATAGCAGTCTGATCTCTTTAAATAGTTAGAAATCACTTTTATCAGTATTCCTATGAACTGTTTCTAGTTAACAGCACTTCTGACACCTAGTGTGGAGTTTTCTTTTCCACATCAAGCAATTCTCCAGTTCGCTCCACTGGGATACCAGGTGGATGTCCTAAAATTTAATTCAGTTCTGACACTAACTACCTGGATTTAGTACAGACCCCGTAGGTTAAGAACTCAGTCTCAGAAGACTGCCCCTCACTTCAGGTGCTAATTGAAAGTAGTAGGTCCTGATGTTATCCACTCTTCTGTCCAACTTGGCTATAAATTAGGGGTTCTCAGGATCCCCTGCTCAGATTTGATAATTTGCTATAATGGCTCACAGAACTTAGGGAAACACTTTGCTTGCTATTACTGGTTTATTATAAACGACGTTATAAAAGATAAACAGCCAGATGAAGAGCTTAATAGGGCAAGATCGGGAAGGGTCCTGGACACAGGAGCTTCTGTCCCTGTGGAGTTTGGTGTGTACCACCCTTCTGGCACATGGATGTATTCACCAGCCTGGAAGCTCCCTGAACCCCATCATTTATGGGGTTTTAATGGAGGTTCATTACATAGGCCCGCTTGATTTAATCACTGGCCATTGGTGATTGACTCAATCTCTAGCCCTCTAATCGCATGGTTGGTTTTTCCAGCTACCAGTCCCCACCCTGGAGCTTGCTAGGGGCCCATTAATAGTCACCTCATTAATATAAACTCAGGATGCTCAAAGGCACTTATTATGAAGAACAAAATGTACTCCTTAACCCTGTGATTCAGGAAATTTCAAGTGTTTTAGGGTCTCTGTTCCAGGAACTGGGGACAAAGACCAAATATATATTTCTTATTATATAACAGTATCACAAATATGTTTTTTGCTAATAGATTTTTATGTCTAAAAATTTCATTTTGAAGATAATTTCCAGATATTTTTCTGTCAGATTATTGTTTTACTGTGCATTAAAATGAAATTAATTAAAATGAAATTCTTGCTACCAAAGTTTATCATCTTTGTTGAGAGGTTTTAACTGTGTTTTCTTCTTATGGGAGCAACTTGGCAAATACTTCTGAAAATCATGTCAGTTTGGGTTTTGGAAAGGGGAAGTAAGGGGAGAGTCTTTGCCTAGTTATTGAAGTTAGGAATACGATAATTTATATAGTTTGAAATTAATAATAGAAGGCTTTTTTTCTATTTCCTATAAGAATATACTAAAATGAGTAGATTCCTGGTGCATTATAAGTGTTGTTAAATATATTTTTAATGTATAATTTCTGTTTTACAACTCACTTTTCTCACAGAGCTTGTCAAAACACAATAGAAGCAATATTGGAACCGAAGGTGGACCACCTCCTTTTGTGCCTTTTGGACAGGTAATGACTTTCATTTTGGCAGATGAATTTTAATCAGCAAAAAATGTTTTTCATTTGTATTCAAGCTGTGTTTAGTTTTGTGCTGAACTGTTCACTCAGAGGTCATAGGAGTTATATGGAAATATATTAACTACAGGAAATCAATAATTGTGGAGGGTTTTCTCGTTATTGTAATTAAGGTTTTTGTGTAGATTCTTTTCTCAAAAGCTGTTAACCCAGGGCTTCCCTGGTGGCGCAGTGGTTGAGAGTCCGCCTGCCGATGCAGGGGACACGGGTTCGTGCCCCGGTCCAAGAAGATGCCACATGCCGCGGAGTGGCTGGGCCCGTGAGCCATGGCGGCTGAGCCTGCGTGTCCAGAGCCTGTGCTCCGCGACAGGAGAGGCCACAACATTGAGAGGCCTGCGTACCGCAAAAAAAAAAAAAAAGCTGTTAACCCAAAGATTGAAACAGTTAAGAGACACACCTGAAATGCAGCTTAAAATTAATATCAGATGGTGGTGGGGGCATTTTTTTTTGAGAGAGAAATGCAAAAGTAAGAAGACAAAAATATGCTATAATTTCTCACTTTGTTCATTAAAAACAAAAGAGGGAGAAAAAATAAAAGCATCAACAGAAGGATTGACAGGAGACAAAAGAGTGAGAACATGAGGCAGGGAAGGGCATCAATGCACTTTAGGAGAGCCTGCTGTCCCAGCTGCCCTTTCCGAGATTCTGTTCTTCTGCCTTGATCCAAATGCCCATCTCAGTCAGGTACTTAATTTTATTTCCAGTTGGTATTTTCATTTTCAACTACAGCAGCCCTGATTCTTCTCTCACATAAGCTAAAGGTTTTCCTTCTGTTTCCTAACTTTCAACCCCCTTGCTGCAAAATGTTACCCTGAGGTACTTCTTCAGCTGACCAATATCGTGTGTCTTCCTGGTTGTGCTAAGCCTCAAATTGCCTTTAAAACAATCTCCTCCAGCTTGTCCCTGCTTTATAACTGAAGAATCTGAGAATAATCCCTGTGGCTGCTTGCTCTTTGCCACATGATGCCACTAAAATTTAGCTCTTGGTAATCTGCCTTGCATTTGTGCTTTATTTTCCTTCAAGAGTGCTGGCTCAAAGTGAAGATGAGTTGGGGACACAACAGCTAGGAAACAGACCTATATCTCAATAACAATTAAAAAAATTTTGGTATGAAAAACAGATACCTAGTTGATCAGAAAATAAGTGGGCAGGATCAATTGACTGGCATCCTCTTCAAAACCCTTTTTGGAGGGTCTGCTCAAAATTAAATAAGACATTCTTGCATCGTGGCTATTTTGAAAGTATTTAAAACATATGTCATTTTTTATTGTGCTTTGGAACATGGGACAGTCAAGATAAAAGGAGGCATGATCTGTGCTGATGATATTATTTCTATCAGTGAAAAACCCCAGAATGAAAACAGAGTGTAAACACTTTAATAATTTATATTTGAAAATAACAAATGCTGTGTTTGTAAGAATTTTCTTTCCCCTTAAACATTTTGGTGATAATATTTCTTTCAAAAATTGCTCACAGAGACTTATGATTTAATATTTTCAAGAATTTGAAGTGTGTTTATAGCTTTTTTTTTGTATTAGGAAGTATATTAAAAGTTATAGCTTAAATAATATTATTTGTTTATGAAGTCCATTGTGAAAATCTGTTATTCAGCATCTTAGCCTTGAACATCGGTTAAAGACAAAATATGCTTGGCTGTGTGTTAGAGTCAGCTATTTTATATTTATATTATTGAAAATCAAAAATCTGTATATTTGTATAACACATTTATTTGAGAGCATATTTTTATTCCTCTTTAAAATTATCAAGTTGAAAAAGGTTCATTTTATAGGATTTTTGCTGCTAGAATTAGAAGAGAGAACAGAATTCAGGACTTATTTTTAGACAATGATGGCTTTCTTAATTTGTCTTAAGAGACTAAAAACCTAAAACTTTGCAGACTGATTAGGGGGAGGGAGTATGTTTTTAGCTTTCGGCTTATAAGATGAGAGACACCTTTCTATATGTTAAAATAACTATAAACCCTCATGGATATTGTGGCATAATGTGGAAATCAAGGGCTTAATTAAAAACTGAATTTACTTCTTGTGCAATAGTCTAGACTGTTTGAAATTTAAAATTATTTTAAGTCATTATCCTAAAATGAAACTTAGATCTTTTGGTTTGATGTATGTTTTAAATATTGGGTTAGCCACCATGTTCATTCATAAGATGTTACAGAAAATCCCGAACGAACTTTTTGGCCAACCCAATATGTGCCCTGTTTTAGATTGCCTACATTTAGTGTAGCTTTCATTTACCAGTTACAATTACTTAAAAGTTACTTCAATTAGCTTTCTACCTTTATTTTTAAATCTATGGGAAATAATTGTATTTTTATGGGCTCTTAGCTGTTGTGATACAAATATTTCTTTTGAAGACATTACTTTCTTATGAAAAACTTGCATCTCTTTTGGAACTACTGAAACAATTTATTTTTATTTATTATTGCCAGAAGTGTGTATCTCATGTCCAAGTGGATAGCAGAGAACTTGATCGAAGAAAGACGTTACAAGTTACATTGCCTGTCAAACCTCCAAATGATAATGATGAATTTGAAAAGCAAAGGACTGCTGCTATTGCAGAAGTTGCAAAGAGCAAAGAAGTAAGAAACTAAATCATTATGAATTTTTCTTATTCCTTGCCATTATGTTCTATTTAGATTACTCACAATCATTATTGTCTTTTCACATAAAGTAACTAATTGAACAAACTTTTGACATTCTTTTTCTATATTCCATCAGTAGAAAATGCCCTGGTGCCTTTTGGAGTCTTATGGTTACACATTTTACTCATAAACATTCCTTTTCCAATCTCCTTAACAATTCCATTAAGTTACCTTTGCTAGCAAACCACCCTTCTTTTCTCCCACTTTCTTTTCTTCTTAACAGTATACAAATGAACACAACTTTTTTTTTTTTTTTTTTTTTTTAATGGCAGAGGGTTTCCCATTATTAGTTGGGATAGATGATACTTTTTGAGGATAATTTTCCCCTATAATAGAAATTTTTGAGGAATTCAGGTAAACATTAGAGGGTAAATCAGTGGCTCAGGATTAACATTTTTAACATTCTTAAATCTAATGTGTAGTAAAAAATAATTTTTATCTTTGGATCATATGTGCATTTATACATACCCTCCTTTATCAAAAAGTTTTCTTTTCATTATTTGTAATTGCTTGCTTATTTGAAATAGGTGTTTTCTGTAGTTATTTATTGATTTTTAGATTTTGACAAGAAATTTTAGTTCATGAATTGGTTGCTTAGATAGATTTTTCTTAACCAGTGGTATTGAAATAGGTTTCTTTATTCAGAACCAGTAATAAATCTTAGCTAACAGCTGTTTTCCTATTTAAATTCAAATTTTAAGTAGGAGACTTCTTGAATTTTGGTAGTTCTTCCTGCAGTGTCTTTCTGTCCTGTTTATGTAGGGGACAAGAGCACAAATTCTGGAATCAGGCAGACAGGAAACATATCCTGCTGACAACCTTGGATAGGTTACTTAAGTTTTGTACCATATTTACTTTATCTATGAAACTGTGAGAATCAAAAGTGCTAATCTTTAAAACATTTAGAATACTACATGGCACAGATCATGATATAGTTACTGAACTCCAGTTCGGCAGCTTGTCACTCAAGAATCCAATGCTGAGAGTGTTGGGTTAAAGGAAAGATAGCTTTATTGAGGAAGCCGGGAATCCTGGGGAGAAGGTAGATGTATGTTCCAAAAAACCAACTCCCAACTCGTTAGTTTTGCTTGGAGATTATATAGGGGAAAGAGGAAAGGGCTACATGCTCATGGGGAGGGGGCTGTCTTCCATTTTCAGGATGTTTTTCTTTATCATACGATTCCAAGTAGCTAGCAAGTCTCGCTTGTGGTTGGAACATTAAGTCATAAATCTTTGATTAGCTGTTCCTGGAGAAAAAGGAACAAGGGTGAGACCTATAGAATAACTAATCTTCAGTCTCGATATACATCAACAGCTTTCTTCATCCAACAAGCTAAGCTAAGTTAATGGTAAACTAGGGTAGAAGTCAGGCATAGTAAGCATAAGATCACAGCCATATCCTAACTAAGAAATAGAGTTGGAATAATGCTGAGAAGCTGAGAGCCCCTAATTATAGTCTCACTGCCTCAGTTAAAATAGTCCTTTGCTAAAAGCCTTCAGTAAATGTGACTATTGCTGTTCCTCAATGTTTTCTCTATTCTAAGACATTTAAAAATCATTTTTAATATTTCTGAAATTAATTCATTTTGCACAGTTTACATAAAATGCATTTCTTCTTTCCCAAAAAGCTGTTAAAATTATGGAGTTTCAGAAAAGGATATTGGGAGTATATCAATTTCTTAATGATTATAGGAAAGTTGTTCTTTTGGTTTACATTTTTCTCAGACAAACTTTCTTTCCAAAGTCTTGTTTGATGTCTATTTTCTGGAAGATGGGAATCAGACAAGTTAGGAAATTACTGAAGTAATCCAGGGGGAGAAAAGTTTTTGGTAGCAATGGCAGCTGTGTAGGTGGTACAAAGTGTTCAGATTCTGGTATTTTGAAAATACAGCCATCAGAGTTTCTGAGAGATTAAAGATGGAGCTTGAGAGAAAAAGAGGTGTTATGAATGACTTCAAGGGTTTTGGCCTGAAAAATTGGCTGGTTAGAGTTGCTTACTTTGTACTGGAGAAGACCAGGGTGGAACAGGGTGTTATTAATATAATTAGTATATTAATACTGAGGTACCTCTTAGGCATCCATGTGGTAATGTTTAATAGGCAGTAATACAGAGAAGAATGTAGCTGAAAGGTGAGTTTTGGATTGGATGTATGCATTTGAAAGCGGTAGGCGTATGGATTATATTTAAAATCATGAGGTCAAATGAGATCACCAAGGGAATGAGAGCTGAAGGGAAGAGAAGAGGAGAAGGAATGAACCCTGTAGCATTTCAACCTTACCAGTTGAATGAAAGAAGTTGAACCAGCTAAGGTGTGACCAGTAAGACAGGATCAAAACAAGAGAATACAGAAATTATTTCATGGAGGATGATGTATTGAATTTATCAAAGACTGTTGAAAAGTCATGTAAGATGTGGCCTGAGAATTAATGTAGAGTTAGAGGAGTCATTCATTCTCTCCACATTCCTTTATCATTCATGTAGATGCTGGTAAGATAAAGTATAAGTGTGCAGATATCAGTGGGTGGGTTGATGTGGTAAAAATCTATGTAAGTTCTTTAGTGATTATTTCCATTTTTTCAGTGAGGAAGTAAGCATGGTCAAACAGGCACAATGAGGGAGAAGATGTTTGAGATTTGAGGAGTGAGGAGAACATGTAAAATAGTGGTTTTTATTATTTGTATTATTTGTCTACTTTCTTAGATTCTAGAATCCTATTACTGGATCATGAACATAATGTAACAGATTCCTAGATAGGTTTGGTGCCTTGCTAAAGAAGATTGGGAGGGTGAATGGGCTAAGAAAATGTAGTAAGATTGCAAGACAGCATTAAGGCCCACTTGGGGTTTATGATGGTGATGATGTCACAGATGCCTAATTCACATAATATGGACGGGATGGTGTGGCTCATACACGACAACATCAGTTACCTTATGGGTAATGTTTAAGTTGTGATGTTTCTAGATATTTGTATGTTTAGTGGGTAACAACTGTTTTAAAGCAGTGAAAAGCAATTCTGAAAATGCTATTTATCCTATTCCTTAATCCATAAAATGGAAAGAAAATAATAAGGAAATGCCTCCAGAAGATGGGACTATTTCACTGGCACCAAAATAAAAAGCACTTTTGGAGTTACATAATTTAAATTCCAGAAATATATTTAATTTGGAACAGGTCAGGATCCAGACTTTTCAGGTAACTATGTTCTAATATATTAAGCAAAACAGTAATATTGCCATCTGTTATGAGTGTTTACTATGTGCCAGTTATTGAACTCATCACTTCATGTTGATGATGTCACTTAATCCTCACAACATCCCAGTGAGGTAGGTGTTTTGGGGCCGTCCAGCGGCTTGTGGGATCTTAGTTCCCTGACCAGGGATCGAACCCCTGCCCCCTGCAGTGGAAGCGTGGAGTCCTAACCACTGTACCACGAGGGAATTCTCTCGTCCCTGTTTTAAAGATGAGAAACCCGAGGTTCACGGAGGGTAGAAGTTAAGTGACTTGCCTGAGGGCGGGAACTAGGAAGTGGCTCAGTACAGATTTAGTCCCAGCCTTGTGTAGCTCTTAAGCCTGTATTCTTACCTGTACTACATTGTCTCCCAATCTAATAAACTTTGTATCACATTAATATAAACTCACATTTTTCCTTGTGGTTATGTAAGCAATGACTATCAAGGCATTCCAAAGCTATTTTTTTTCTTTTTTTGCTGGGATTGCAGAAACCAAAAACTGAATGAATCCAGTAATGAGTCTTCGGTCTTTGAAGATGTAGTTTTAATTTTGATTTGAATTAAACTTAAATATTGTGATGTATCAACTACCTAATAGAGGTATTTAATATGTTGTCCATTGATGCTTATCTCACATCATTTTTCTATTTTTCAGATTCTATTTCTTTACATTTTCATCTGATTCAAAATAATTTCCCAGTCTTATATAAATGTATATCTAGGATGTTTTCTTATTGTAATCATTTTAAGATACATTAAAAGATATTGATAATTATATCTAATAAAAATCAAGTCTTGGCTTCTGCTTTTATTAGCTCTTAGAAAACTATAAAGATATTATATAACCAGATATTTAATTTAATATTGTACAAATAACTGCGGAATGCTTTTCAGTCATGAATTTGTATCTTTCCTAACCGATGTTTTTTATGTTCTAGTCTTTCCACTGTAGTTTTGATAAAACAAAAATGAGATCAAATTCAAATTTGATTACACATATAATTATTCAAATAAGTCAGACAAAATAAGAAATATGGACTTTAAAGCTTTTATACATAGTTGGTAAGATATAGCATATGTGGTAATTAATGTAAATAATAAATTAGTAATGAGACTTTTAATCCCATGTTAAAATTTGTATTATTTTTCTACTTTCTTAGGTTCTAGAATCCTGAACATAGAATCCTGAACATAATGTAACAGATTCCTAGATAGGTTAGGTGCCTTGCTGAAGAAAGCCTTGCCATGTAGCTGGATTTGTCTCATGATATCAGTCAAGTATTTTACCCTAGAATAATTTTTGACACCTAATCTCCATAATACTTGTACTATTTTCTTTTCTTTTATATTGTTGTCTACTTAAGTTTATTCTGATGATTTGCCTTGGAGATTTAAAGATTATAATCATGTAATTTTTTTAATTGCCTCCCCTGGACTTGTGAGATTATGACTAGTAGATATTTAGAAAGAATTAGTTAACATTTCATTTTTTTCCTGTAAAACATAATTAAGAAACTTAACTACTTCAGATTTTAGTCATAGCTTAGCCTTTAGAGCTTTTTTAAAATGTTATTTATTTACATTTCTTTTATCTTTCTGTTATCTGAAGACCAAGACATTTGGAGGAGGTGGTGGTGGTGCTAGAAGTAATCTCAACATGAGTGCTGCTGGCAACCGAAATAGGGAGATTTTACAGAAAGAAAAGTCAAACAAATCAGAGGGAAAACATGAAGGTGTCTATAGAGAACTGGTAAGGCTGAAGAACCAACCACAAAGTTTATGTCTTTTTTTCTTTAATAGCCTTGGATTTTTTAATTCTTTCTCAGAACCACCACTGGCTTTTTGCGTATATTATAAATAGGTGTCACAACTCTAAGAAGGCTTTCATTAAGGAGTCCAGTTAATAATTTCCAGTTATTTCATGGAAAATTTGGATTGGTTGAAAAATAATTTACTTAAGTAAAATTTACGTTTTACTTAACTTTCTAATGTCTGAATGATGTCTTTTAGAATGGATTGATAAAAAGTCATCAAATTTAAACAGAAAACACTCAATGGAAATTATATTCTAAAAGATGATGCCTCAGAACCATACAGTTATGGGCCATTCCCTACCTTCCCCACATCTTTTCTCAAATTTTGTCTAAAGTGATTTTGTTTTGTTGTGTTCTTTGGGAAAAATATATTGAAATGGAAAATGTATATTATAGACTCAATTGCAAAATATTCCTGGATTTTTGAGATAATGGGAGGAGTCAGAGATATTTCTGGTATGCTACAGTGTCCTCAGATATAAGGGAACTGACAGGAATTCATTTTCCTCTGCCTTTAAAGGTTAAATGACTTTGGGTGATTTTGTCTGTAGAGTGCTAAGACTAGCTTAACTAATGGGGTTTCATCATCCCATATAACAAGAAATTTGGAGATAGATGGTTACAAAGATTGGTAAATTCAGCAGTATAACAGTGTTGGAGCTCTGGTGAGCATCTCTCTAGTTTCTTGGTTTTCTTCTCTGGGTTACAGGATTCTCTGTGTGTTAAATCTTCATGCAAAAAGTTCAAAGGCAAGAAGGAAAGGGGACATTTATCTGGGTGTGGATCTGTTTTATCAGAAAAAAAAATAATTTTGGAAATCTCCAGTAAATTCCATCTATGGTTCATTGACTAGAACTAGGTCACATGCCCACTCCTAAATCAATCACTAGCCAAGGAGAATAGGTTTATAACAGAGCCAGACTATCTTTTCCTTGAATACATGATCATCTCTTTCTTTAAAAAAAAAAGTCAGTTTTCAGGTTTGAGTGGATACAGCAAGTTGAAAACTACACAGTCTCTAACTCAAGAAGCTCTTAAACTTGAGTGAATTGAGAACCCTCATCTGGGGATGTCTTGCCATAGAACACCAAAGACCAGCAGTTTGGGATTGTTGTGAGGAGTAAAAACATATGAAGGGAGTGATATCACAAAGATGGCAGAATGGAAAGCTCCAGAAATTGGGCTGTCCACCAAAACAACTCTTAAGCTGACAAACATTGTCTGAAGCAACTATTTTACAACCCTGGAGTCAAATCAAACTCTTGCAGCATACAGAGTGGTGATTAATGAAGAAAGAGGCTGGTCACTGGCTGACCAGGGAGATAACGGAACAAAGACTCCAGTGATCACATATCACAAGGAATAAAATCCTTACAAAAGAAAATCTGGAAAAGTTGCTAAACAAACTTACAGCTGCAGTCTTAGGTAACAACAGCAGTCCCTGAGGAGGAGGGAGAATCTGATTTCCAAAATTACCATCAATACAGTATTCAGAATTTTCAGTTCTCAACAGAAAATTACAAAGCATACCATAAAACAGGAAAGTATGATCCACTCACAGGAAAAAAAAGAAATTGAAAGGAACTATCCCTGAAGAAGCTCAGGCATTGGGATTACTAAACAAGAACTTAAATTAACTGTCTTAGAAATGCTCAGAGGTGTGAAGGAACCATTGACAAAGAGCTAAAAGCAATCAGGAGGACAATATATGAACAAGTAGGGAATATCAATAAAGATAAATTATAAAAATAAACAAAATAGAAATTCTGGAACTGGAAAGTACAGTAGTGGAAATAAAAAATTTCATTAGTCAGGTTCAACATCAGACTAGAGCAGGCAGAAGAAAGAATCAGTGAACTTTAATATAGGGCAATTGAAATTACCCAGTCTAAGATGCAGAAAGAGAAAAAAAATGAAGAAAAATAGAGCCTAAGGGACCTATGAGGTACCATCAAATATACCAACATACACATTATGTTGTGTATGTTCTCTTCCCAATAGAAGAGAAAAGGGACAGAAAAAATATTTGAAGAACTAATGCCCCCAAATTCCCAAATTTGATGAAATCTACAAATCTAAGAAGCTTAGTGAGCTCCAATAGGATAAACTCAGAGACACACCAAGACACATAATCAAGTTGTTGGAAGGTACAGACAGGAAATCTTGAAAGCACTGAGAGAGAAGCAACTCATCAAATACAAGGGATCCTCAATAAATAAATGGCCAATTTTTCATCAGAAAGTATGGAGGCAAGGAAGCAGTGGGGTGATATATTGAAAGTACGGAAAGAAAAAAAACTGTTCACCTGTAATTCTGTATTCAGAAAAACTGTCATTTAAGAATGAAGGAAAAAAAAAAAAAAAAAAGAATGAAGGAGACTATCAAAAGGACAGTTTGAAATTTTAATGACCAGGAATCCTGTTCTTTTGCATGTTGCATGGTATTCAGCTCTTTATTTTCAACAATTGAAAGAGGACTTGATTGGGATGTCAGTTGACAGGTTCTTAAAATAATTTTTGATAATAGGTGGTATAATAGGTTGAATTGTGTCCCATCCATCACCCCCATGCTACCCCCCTGCCAAACAAGATAGTTTGATGTCTTGACCACCAGTACCTTAAAATGTGACTGACTCTTTTTGGAAACAGGATCTTTGCAGAGATACCAAGTTAAAAAGAGGTCATTAGGTTGGGCCCTAAGCCAATATGACCCTAATTTAATCTCCTTATAAAGAGGGGAAATTTAGACACAGAGATAGACACTTACAGAGGGAAGTTGACCTGAAGACACACAGTGAGAAGATGGCTGTGTGACTGGAGTGATACATCTATAAGCTAAGGAATGCCCAGGATTGCCAGCAAAGAACAGAAACTAGAAGAGGCAGGGAAGGTTCTACCCTAAATCTGTCAGAGAGAGCATGGCCCTGCCAACAGCACTGAATGAGAGTTAACTGGTTAACTGCAAATCAGGTTAACAAGAAAGGTACAATAAGTTATACCAAGGTTGGATATTAATTGATTCTTGAGTGTGTTTGGTTAAATTCTATGTATGGGATAATATTCTTAATTAGATATTTACTTGGGAGATAATTGGGAGAGGGAAAGGCTTTGGAAGGATTTTTTTTACATTTAGATAAGTTTTTGAATAAGAAGGATGAATTATAGTTTTAATGTCTAATCCTTTTTACATTTACTTTAGTAAATGTAAAATGTGCTGTGCTTTTAACAACGTCTACATGGGTATCAGAGTAGCTGTCTGCACCATGCATGCCATGTGTAATGCTATCTTAAAGCCTATCCATCTTAACTCTTAAATGTGTAAAAGTTAGTTATGTATTCCTCAGCTGGTTATGATTCAGTAATTTCTTCATGGGATATGTTTATGTTACTTAAACAGTTCTTTAATTCTACTCAGGTCTAGATTTTTCAAGATTTGGGGTTCTGACATTTGTAAAGTAGATTTTTTACTTGGGGTACAGGCTGTCAAAGCTTCATAGATAGTATTGCTAATAAATATAGAGCAGAGTACTGAAACAATAGAGAGTAGAAAAAAAACCAAGCTACTGAGATGGTACTATTTTGTTAGCTTCTTTTTATACTTTGCATTTTTGGAGAGGTGCTATATAAATTGCACTTCCTTAGGACAGAGAAGTATCAACCATGAAAATTTTTCATTAGGTAGTTTTCACTGCCTGTATTATTTTCAAAAGCCTTATTCTGACATATAAAATTTCTTTTTTGTTTGTTTTGCATTTGTAATGATACAGAGAAAGTACTCAAGGCACAACCCTGCATATCACAGATCCTTCCTTGACTATTGGTATGAAAAAACAGCAAGTGATGTATTAATATCACATTTTTTCCATAAACATCAGATGTAATTTTTAGTTAAAAAACAGCATGTAGTTAAAAACTTATACCTTGCTTGTTTATTGGCTATCAGCATAACTTTTCTCTTCGTTCTTTACAGGTTGATGAGAAGGCTCTGAGGCACATAACAGAAATGGGCTTTAGTAAAGAAGCATCAAGGCAAGCTCTCATGGATAATGGCAACAACTTAGAAGCAGCACTGAATGTACTTCTTAACAGCAATAAACAGAAACCTGTTACGGGTCCACCTCTGAGAGGTATAATTCATTAAGCAATGTGCCAGACAGTATTATTTGATTTTCAGAGAAATATATGTTGTCGACAAAGACTGGGTTTTGTTGCTGTGAAGGCTATAACTTCATTTACCATTATGGTAAGTGGAAGGAGCAGCAGTTTGGGAACCACAGTCTTATGTAGGTTATTCTTAGTCTCATTGTCTTCATCTTTATATAAAGTAGGTCTAATACCTTATTTAACAAGGCCATGAATAATACAGAAAATATGAAGTAACTAGCTCTATTAACTATTTCTAGAACTAGGCCATTTGTATAAATGACTAGTCTATAAACTTTTAATAATTAACAGGAACATGACTTTTATTTAATGTTATTTTAAAATTATTGTATGGTCAAATGTATTATGTGATTTTTCAAGTCCCAATCCTATATTCTTTTAAAAAAATAAGTGGTTGCTATACAGCAGAGATTGGCACAACATTGTAAATCAACTATACTTCAATTAAAAAAAAAATAAGTGGTTAAAGAAAAATCATACAAAAATGATTTATTTTCCTTAAAAGATAATTTACATGAACAAATTCAAATTTCCAGATAGATCATTTAAAGGATTAAAGGTACTACTTAATATAGTCATTTAAAAACATTTTTGTTTTAATGGATGTAGAATATACAGAAAAATATGAAAAGAAATATATATATAAAGTTCTACTTAAGATGTCTGCTGATTATATTTTAGTGTATATTCTTTTTTTGTTTTTGCATGTATAATGTATATGTCTTGCTTTACTTCTTAAGGTAAAGGAAAAGGCAGGGGGCGAATAAGATCTGAAGATGAAGAGGAACTGGGAAATGCAAGGCCATCAGCACCAAGCACATTATTTGACTTCTTGGAATCTAAAATGGGGACTTTGAGTGTGGAAGGTAAGCCAGCTTAAAGTAGATTTCTTTTTTATTATTTATTTATTTATTTATTTATTTTTGCCTGCGTTGGGTCTTGGTTGCTGCGTGTGGGCTTTCTCTAGTTGTGGCGAGCGGGGGCTACTCTTTGTTGTGGTGCGTGGGCTTCTCATTGCGGTGGCTTCTCTTGTTGCGGAGCATGGCCTCTAGGCGCATGGGCTTCAGTAGTTGTGGCATGCAGGCTCAGTAGTTGTGGCTCGCGGGCTCTAGAGCGCAGGCTCAGTAGTTGTAGCATACGGGCTTAGTTGCTTCCTGGCATGTCGGATCTTCCTGGACCAGGGCTCAAACCTATGTCCCCTGCATTGGCAGGCAGATTCTTAACCACTGCACCACGAGGGAAGTCCCTAAAGTAGATTTCTTTTTGAAACACCAAACTTTATTTGGAATTGTACAAAAAAGGTATAATATACTGACAGTGTGAATGTCTACTCTTGGGTATTTACAAATTTATTTAATTACAAATTTCCTGTTTGACAAAAGTACAGAAGAAAGTTTTAATTGTTGCATTCTGAAAATATTAAAGCTTATTTTGCCCTCTAACTGTACGATGGGCAATATCACCAAACTCTTTCCCTCAGTTTACTAGATGACAGATTTAGCTATGAAAACATATTGTAATGTTGGAGAAATTACTATATAACTTTATATAACTTTTTTGATTGTGAAATTGGTCTCTTTTTTCTCTACATATTACACGTTGTATGAAAATATGTGGTTATGGTTAGGGTTAAATGAGCACAGTGAGTGAGTATGCTCCCACATTGTGATATATTTCTTAGTATGATATATTTTAGTGATTAACATAATACTGAAAGAGATATAATCATGTTAAATGTTTATTTTTTAATTGAAGTATGGAATATGATAAATATTTTCTAGAATTGTAAGATTTTAATATATGATTCCAAAAAGTTAGGGAAATATTCTTTTAGATTTAGTTTTCTCTTTCAGATATATTTCAAATTAAATTTAAGCTCAGAGATAAAACACTTTTATAACAAATTTGAAGTTTACAGATTTCATGAAAATGGAATCTTTTGTTAGATGACAAAGAAAAGATAATGCATTGTTTGAAAAACAAATGTTGGATGTAGAATGTAGATGAGATTTGTAAGTAGACACATGTAAGAGCAATATTTTCTTGCTTTTAAAGTATGATGAGGGCTTCCCTGGTGGCGCAGTGGTTGAGAGTCTGCCTGCCAATGCAGGGGACACGGGTTCGTGCCCCGGTCCAGGAAGATCCCACATGCCGCAGAGCGGCTACCGTGAGCCATGGCTGCTGAGCCTGCGCTTCCGGAGCCTGTGCTCCGCAACGGGAGAGGCCACAACAGTGAGAGGCCCGTGTACCGCAAAAAAAAAAAAAAAGTATGATGAATTCATTTCCTGTTGCTGTTTCACAAATTACCAAAAGGTCAGTGGCTTAAAACAATGCAAGTATACTATCTCATAGTTTCTGTGGTTCAGGAGTCAAAACACAGCTTACTTGAGATCTCTGATCAATGTTTCACATACTAAAATCAAGATTTCAGCTGGGGCTGTGATCTTGCCTCAGGCTTAAGGTCCTCTTACAAGTTAACTGGTTGTTAGCAATATTCACTTCCTTGTGGATGTAGGACTGACATTCTTGCTTTCTTGTTTGATGTTTCCTGGGGAGTGCCTTCAGCTCCTAGAAGCCCTCAGGTCCTTGCCACGTGACCTCCTCCCTAGGCAGTTCACATGTTTGCTTCTGCAAGGTTAGCAGGAGAATCTCTACTGCTTCTTAAAATCTGACTTCTAGATATTTTTGTCCCAACCTTCCTTTATACTATCCCAATCAGAGCTCCTTTGATTTCCTTTTATCCTTCTGTCTCCCTACATTTGCTTTTGACTCCTAGAGTCTCTACTAAATCCTAATGAAGTTGAGACCAAGAATAGTAATCTACGGTGACCTGTGTGTCTATCAGCTTTCAGTTCTCACAGAACACATCCTATACCAACAAAATGTAGTATACTAGCATTCCACTTGGGAAAAGGTATTAAAGTTAATTAAGATACATGACATGAATAATACACTGAAATCCAAACATCAGTGTTAGAGAGATTTACTTCTGAGGGAACAGAAATTTATAAACACATATGTTAATATTGGATATTGTTTTAGTAGACTGTTTTGTATTTACATTATTGTTCTTAATATGGTACAGAGTCAGCTAGAATATGAGAAAGATATAGACATTATAATAGTATTTCACACCCTAGATTTTCACAAGGAATATAACCTGTGACCTTCATAAATCCCCAAATTAAAAAATTAGGTATTTCTAATGTTTGTAGAGGCTCTTAAATTTTATCCAAATTCACATGTTCCTTTGATCATCCTAACCCCAGAAATTACCCTCTCCAACTTACATTAGAGTTTTCTGTCCTACTTGATAACCACTGTTCTCAGAGAAGCAAATTTCTGTTCTTTCCTAGAAGTACTGTGTGGGGAGGCCAGCTAACCAAGATGGGAGATAGGCAGAGGCTTCTTAGAGTAGGTGGCATTTAGACAGGTCAAAGGAGGAGTGTTGGGGGAAGGGTGGTCCAGATGTAGGGAACTCTGCATGTCCAGGCTTGGAGGCAGCAGAACGCCAGTTCCTATGCCTGGGAGGTTATGGGAGAGGTAGAGGTATAAGGCCAGATGTAAAAGTGGTAGTCTGGAGCCAGATCAAGAGGATTTTGTCCTAAGGAGTTTTTCCTGTATCCAAATGACAGTGTAAAGCCATGAAAGGGTTTGTGGCATGACAGTAACAAAGTTTGGTGCTTTCAGAAAAAATTTTTGTCCATTGGCAAGGTGGAAAATGGGATTGAGACTGAAGTGAGGCTACAACTGTATGTGTTGTAAGAAATTGTTCATTCTATATATGCAGTATTTTATGTAGTATTTATTTGTACCTGGTCTATGATAAGCAGCAGGGGTACAAAATTTAATAAAATACCTCATTCAGAAAATTCATGGAAATAGATGGATTTTGTAGCTCTTGCCCCAAAGAAGCTTACTGTTAGTTTGTGAGACAGAAGAAACCACAAACTTAAAAGGTCATAGGAATGCTTATTAAAAAGAATATTATTATTTACTTTGTGTAAACCTTTTTATCATTTACTTAGTGTAAGCAACACTAAACAAAATATAAAGACTTAGCAGAGGTATTTTGAATACAATAGTCAAATCTGATCTGACGTTTTTGTAATCTGTAATAATATTACATTCTTTATTTCAAAGTTTTATTGCCAAAATAAGGCTAACTAGTTGTTTTGAATGGCTAAGAAATCCTTTAAACAGGCAGCCTTGAAAATACTGCTTGGTTTGCTATTTCATTGTTTTAAATGTTTGAGCAGAGAAACTTATCCTTTCAGTAATAGCTCTTCTCACCCTAAACTCTTTCTTTCATGATGCTGACATCGCATCAGAGGAGATTAATGATAACAAACATGAGCACAAGCAGCGGGACAATAAATTGATACATATATGGACTGAAGATTATCATGCTTGTAGATGTTTCTTATGCAGGCATGCCTGGAAGATATTGCAGGTTTGGTTCCAGACCACCGCAATAAAGTGAATATTGCAATAAAGCAAGTCACACGAATTTTTTGGTTTCTCAGTGCATATAAAAGTTATGTTTAAAAAAAAAAAGTTTATCCTATATTGTAGTCTGTTAAGTATGCAATAGTATTATGTCTGGAAAAACAATGTACATACCTTAATTAAAAATGCTTTATTGTTAAAAAAAATGCTAACCATCATCTGAGGCTTCAGCAAGTCATAGTAGTAACATCAAAGATCACTGATCACAGATCACCATAACAAATATAATAATAATGAAAAAGTTTGAAATATTTTGAATTACCAAAATGTGACACAGAGAATGGAAGTGAGCAAATGCTGTTGGAAAAGTGGTGCCAGTAGGCTTCCTTGATGCAGGGTTGCCACAAGCCTTCAGTTTGTTAAAAAAAAAAATGCAATATCTGCAAAACGCAATAAAACGAGGTGTGCCTGTATTCTCTTGGCTCTGTCTTCATGCAATCCTGTTACAATAAAGGTGACAGGATTAATGGAAATGCTTGATGTGTTGTCCTCCTCAGGTATCTTGCAAAAAAAAAGATCATTCTGTTATTTCTTCTCTTATTAATTCTCATACTATTGAGGTATTTCTAGGTGAGCTGAGGTTCATAGTAAACAGTTGAGGCAAGTTAATGAATTGTTTTTCTGCTTACTTCATGATTTCATGTTTCTTTTTAATTGAAAATAAAGCCCAGAATAACCTCTTACTTTTGTAAAATTGAATCTCCACTTTGGTTTTCCCTCAGAATTTGGTCATTGTTCCATAAATCTTACGTTCTAAAATTAACTCTGCATTGATGGGAGAAAATATTGGCCATTTTTCTAAGGAAAATCTAGAAAGCTTTTCAGGATAGAGTCTCCATAAATTTTAATGGTTAAATGCCTTATGGACAGCTAATGAAAATAACTATGGGCTTTTAATTTTATTCATGTTCATATCATCAGTGTCATTATTTGTGTCTGTTACATACCTAAATTGATTATAAAGAAGTTATCATTATTCAATGGTGTGTATATTTGGATTTTTTTTAAATGTTTGTTTCTAATTCAGTTGAATTATCAAACCTCTCTTGCTTCTATGTTTTGTATCATTTAAGCTGTCTGAGGATTTTGTTTAGTTCAGGTAACCCTAAAAGTCATGTTTAGCTGAATAAGCCTAGGCCTGGATGGACTTGTTATGTCATATCAAATTCTGTGTAACGTGTTAGGCTTGTTGGAAAAAAAAAAATACATCCTCTAAGAATGTGTTTCTTACAGATTTAATGCAGGTAAGTAACACATTTACTTTCACATTGTATTATGTAATTTTCTCTAAAAGAACAAAGGGCACTATCATTTCTTTATCCTGATTTTTAGAAATTTCCGTCAGAGATACAGGCTTACCTTGGAGATAATGCGAGTTTGGTTCCAGACTTCTACAATAAAGCAAACATCACAATAAAGCGAGTCACACAAATTTTTTTTGATTTTCCAGTGCGTATAAAAGTCATGTTTACACTATACAGTAGTCTGTTAAGTATGAAATAGCATTATGTCTAAAAAAACAATGTACATACCTTAATTAAAAATTACTTTATTGCTCAAAAATGCTAACCATCATCTAACAAATTCAGAGTTGCCACAGATCTTCAGTTTGTAAGAAACGCAGTATTGGCAAAGTACAATAAGGTGAAATGCAATAAAGTAAGTAGTGCCTATAATTGATCATCACATGTACTTTTCCTAGAGATTTTCTCGTACCATTAACATTTTTGTTGTGTCTTTTAATTCAAGTCAAATGTAATTCTAGTTGACATTATTATCAATATTCTGAAAAAAATGAGGTTGGGCTTCCCTGGTGGCACAGTGGCTGAGAGTCCGCCTGCCGATGCAGGGGACACAGGTTCGTGCCCGGGTCCGGGAAGATCCCACATGCCGCAGAGCGGCTGGGCCCATGAGCCATGGCCGCTGAGCCTGCGCGTCCGGAGCCTGTGCTCTGCAACGGGAGAGGCCACAACAGTGAGAGGCCCGTGTACCGCAAAAAAAAAAAAAAAATGATGTTGGATTACATTGTTTTATGAGAGTAATCACTAAAGTGTTCTATGTGATATGTAATAATTTGATGTCAAGTCGGTTGATGTCAATATTCAACTGATGAGTTTGTGATAGGGTTGTGTTCAAAAGGCTCATATATAGGCTCTTAAAAAAATTTTGGTTTCATAGACTAGATAGAGTTCATGGCCAGATTATCAGGCCAACTTTCAACTTTACATACCTTAAGTTTATCAATATATTACTTCAGTAATACATAACTACCATTTGAAACAATGCCCACTAGAAATATATATTTTAAGTTTCAACTTGGGACAAAAAGAGTAGGTTTTATTCTTTCTATTATCATGGAAGATATCTGGGTTGGCCAGAGATAGAGGGAGGGGTTGCCTTAAGACAGTAACTTTACTGTTTTAACTTTTTACATCTAAATAAAACCAGGAAAACCTTCATTTTTCCAAATGGGGAACAAGAGGCATTGTGAGAAAAGTGGACAGAGTAACTTTCTTAAATTCATACTCCTCTGTTTCCTTGTTTCTATAGCTTATTTTGTAAATTAAGTATGTGTTACAAGTTTTATTTATGTTTCTCCATATTTTGTGTCAAATTTTTAGAAAGTAGACTAGAGAATATGACCCAGTTGTATAAAGGGTAAACACTTAGAAAAATATGAACAGAATTCAAATAGAGATATTTTTTATGAAAAGGATAAGATTTAAATTAAACAATTATAGGAACTAAGAACTCATCCAACATTCATAAATGTTGGACATGGTCATAGGTGATCAAGCTTCCCCTTTCCAGGACCCAGTCTCATCTTCTACTTTTCCTCTTTTATTCCTTGGTTCATAGAATTCTGTAATCTCTCAAGAAGCATGATTATCTGAGTCACAGTCCTTTTGGCTTGTTGGTATAGTTGAGAAGAGCACCTCATAGCTAGTTCCATCTGTGTCCTTTCTACTTTCAAGCTTGCCAGCTTGTTGCTTTCTTGTAGGACTTACTGAAGGCAATAAGAAGTAACCAACACCTTTCATCGCCCTGATATTTTCATACCAAGTTCTCTAAAGCATTGGCCTCATTAGTTAGGTGGTCTCAGTTCCAAGACAATAGGCTACAGTTTAACCAAACAATGAGGAGTGCCAACTTCTGTTAGGGGATGAAGCAGCTTTCACTACCTTGCACCCTTCCTTTACTAAACAAGTTTTACATTTTAGGTCTGTCACTTGTATCACTCTTTTTCCTGGCACTAATTTCTGAATTAGTTTACATTAAGCTGTAAGCCACAGAAATCCAAATATGCAAAAAAAGTAATTTATTGGCTTATATAAGTGGAAGGTCTTTGTCTCTGAATTGTGTGTTGATGGGCTGTCTTCACGTGGAAGCAAAGATTGGCCCAGGTAGCACCAGGTATAGCATAAGGCCAATGTATATAAGGGGGCATAATGACATATAAAGATAGGCACGTAAAAACACTTATCTTAATTTTCCAAGCACATTTTTTCTGGGAAAAGATAAATACCTTTCATCATATGATTATGTGAAGCAACTGAAATAGGAGTACAGAGAGACTTGGATGGTCTGCTTGACAGTTGTTGGTGTCAAATCTCCATTCATAATATGAAAAAGTAATAAAAAAAATATTTCTCAGAAACAATCAAATGGCCCTTATACCTGGAATATCAGACAGAAAAAAGACCTTCCATCTTCTAATGTCTATATCTGCCTCCTTCTTAGTCAGGAGAGCTTAGGACATCTTAATTGATTCTGGATTATATGTTAAAGGGGAGGGAGTAGTTATCACTGAAAGCAGAGTTCTTTTACCAAAAGAAGAGGAGAATTGAATGGATGCTGTGGCAGGTAAATACAACTGATTCTACCACTAACTTAACTCACAGCTCTTGTATTTTACTAGTTGTATGTCTTTGGGAAAGTTATATAATCTCTCAAACCTTAATTTCATTATTGGGAAATGGGGAAACAGTAGCACCACCTAAGTTTAGAGTTATTGAGAAGATCAAATTAGATTATGCATAAAAGTGCTAAGCACAGTGTTTGGCACATAGGCCTCCATATAATGGTAGTTCTAACACCACCGCCACCACCACTATCATCATCGTTAACATCATTGTGATTAGCAGTAGTAGCAATAGCATCCTCCACTCATTGTGTCCTCATCTCCTCCCCTACTACCCAATTTTAGGCCCTCATCAACGCTCCACTGACTTTTTGCAGAACTTTATCATCTCATCCTCCATTTTGCAAACAGTGATCTTTCAAGATACAAATTTGATCCCACTACCCCCTTGCTTAAAATGCTCCATTGACTCTTCTTGTTGGCAGAATAAAATTCAGATTATATTACATATACTATTTTTGTGGAGTTCCATTTCTTTATTTTCTGTGGATTTTATGAGAAGTAGCATTTTTCTTGGTTAATGGTACTGCATAATTTCAAATTCCACATAATATTCAGATGTAATATATTTAGATGGTAGCAGGTATAATATTAATGGTTGGTGAGTAATGCGTATGAAGTCGCAGGCTTTGGATGGTTGGTAGGTGTCTTTTTTGGTTTTGTTTTATTTTCATTTAATCAAGTTTCAAGTCAGTTTAAATAGTTTGACTTATAGATTTATAGCTTGAATTTTAAAGAATGAAGAATAGGGATACAGGAAGGGAATATGATAGAATGGTAACAGTTTTATTGGAAGGCCAGAAAACTAGGTCAAGAAGACAAGGAGAATGTGTATGTGTTAGCCTAGATGTTCTTGTGAAGGATTTCCTCAAGAAAGGATTGCCCATGTATTGAGTATCGTGTATGTTTACGTCGTCCATGTATTGAGTATTGTGCATGTTTACATCCAGTTGCATCAAACAACATTCCTCCTCATTTCCCTATGCAACTGATTGATTGAAATTGATAGTGGAATGCTTACTTGGAAGCCAGGGATGAATGATTGCTATGTGAATAGTCATAAGCTGTTAGCAAAAGAGAGAAAATGTGTAGTTATCTATCCACTGCCTGTCACTTTCTCTCTATCCCTAACCACCAGTATGACCTTCCCAGTCCTTGATTTTTTCTTATAGGACTGATTTCTTTCTACCATTCCTTTTTTTTTTTGAAGTGCAAATTTACCCCACATATCTAGATAGTGCTTTAAGATTAACTTGAGATAGTTGTTTCTAATTCTATAATGTGGACTTGTTACCTTAACAGTGAATAGTCTGTACCAGTGATACTGGTATAGTGTCTGATTTTGAATAAGTACAGATAAGTACTGAAATTGAGAGTAAGTATTCAGAAACTCTTTTAGCAGTTTGTCAGTGCCTCAATATTTGTTACTGCATTTTACAAAAGTGACAGTCAACAGTTGATTGGAAATTAAAACCAAAACCAATAACTACAACAAAAACCCTGGTCCTTAGCTAGAATTACTTTGAAATGCTCTGATCTGTGTTGTTATGACATTGTGATCCCTAGATTTTTAAGCATTCTGACAGCATAGCACCTGACATTATCCAGGTAGTTTAAGGTTCTAGATAAAATAGCAGGTGGAAAGTGAAAATATGCCACAGTGCTGCACAGGTAATGTCCGGATTATTAATGTAAAGTTAGTAGTTATTTGAATTTAAAAATTAATTGTATATAGAAATTTACATGTGGATTTAGGGATAACTTTAGTGAAAAAATTTAAAGGTAATGTATAGAAAGTTGGTGAAAATTGGCTTACTGTGAATTTGAAATACACTTTTTAAAGATATGTTTTTAAAAAATCAAGGAGAGATACTCAGCAGGCAGTAGAATTTAGAGATTGAATAGAGCTGGAAGAGTCAGCAAAGGAAACTGAGAAAACAGCTGCCAAAAAGTAGGAGGAGTAGAAACAAAGGTAAGGATGGGAGGTGTCCATTGGGTTTACATAGCATTAAGAGTGTGCTGGTGAATGTTTAACAACTGGCTGTGGGGGAAGAGGTGGGAGGCAGGGGAGGGATGCTCTGATTTTTAGCTTTTCCTGATTTCTGTGGTGTAAATATTCCACTATGGCTAATTTAAAGCTATCAAACATTAGCTAATCTCAATCTGCAACCAGATTGCAGATTTTCTGAAAATGTAATAATCTGTTTTTGTTCAATATTCAGACTGGCTCCAACACACCACTGATTGGAGACCTTGACAAAAATAGTGTCAGTGAAGTAGTGGGGTTAGAAGACAAGCTGAAGGATATCCAGTAGATAAATGTTCTATGGATGTTAAAGTGATTATTTTGAAGAGAGTGGTAAGAAAGGACGTATTTAATATAGCATGAAAAAGTTATGCTTTAGGCTTGGGGTGATGGGCAGTTTCTCTTCCTATAACATAATATTTTTAAAAGGCTACAGTTTATTTTTTACTATATGGAGAACATAATCATTTAATAACCACTTGTGTTTATATGTACCTGCTAAGAATGAAACATAGTTCCTTGTCTTAACCTTTTTAATCTAAGTCAGAATTCATACAGAATAAATTTATAGAGGAAGTAACTTTTTACAGAGGACACAAAGTATAAATTTTGAGCTGATAGATAAAATTTTATAGCCAAAGAGTTTTGTGATCATTACAGAATATACACAATATCTAATGATATTTTACACAAAAGCCCTGATTTGTATAAATGAGAAAATTAGTTGAAAATTTTGATGTGAAAAAAAATGTAATCGGGTTTATATATAAACATAGAAATATTAGAAAATGTTATGCTTCTGTTTTAATGTGAATTCATGTACTAATCAGTTAATACCATCTTTTTGTAACAAGTATCTTTAATGATTTGTTTTTATTTTGCTTTATTTGTTGAAGGATTACTCAGCAATAATTTTAACCATTCTTCTTGAATTAATGTCTGCATTAGTAGGTAACCTGTTATACTGTGGTACTGTGACTTTTTAAAAATAGTATCTAGCCCATAAACGGCCATTCCTTTGGTTTTGCCAAAGAGCTTTTGTGATTTCTGCATTGCACCAGAAATGAACAAATGTAGGTGATAAAATTGTAGTTAACATGTTGGTTACATTCTGTTTTGTTCCTGTGGGCAGGCAGGTTGGCATAATGAGAAAATCGTGGGCTTTTGCTTCAGTTAGATTTGAGTTAAGCTCTGGCTTCAACATTTTCTAGCTGTTAGCCTTGCTTTCTGTTAATTCACTTGTAAAATGGGGATAATAATATTGCCCTTCAGCGTGGTTGGGAGAATTATATGAAGTAATGTAGTCAAAAGACCTTAAAGTAGAGTCAGGCACGTAGTAAAGTCTTAATTAAGCCATTTCTTCAGGTAGGTGTCTCAGAATAAAATGAAGAGTCATCCTGGGAAACAAAATATACCTGTTTTTTTACTATTAAAAGCAGGTACACCTGTGACTGGAGAATGAATACTCTGCAAAGAAGTATTAATATTTTAAGATACCTGATTAATTAAGCATATTCTTATGTACAAACCCAAATAATTTGTGACAATTAGTAAATTCGTTCTTAATGATCCTTGCATTTCAAATCATGGGGCTGTAAAACATTGTAATCAATTATCTTGTAAAGATGAATTTTGAAACTCATGATCTGGTCTAATAGGAACATTTTATTACAAGGCAAATGAAACTCATGTAGTAGTCTTTGATTAATTTTATCATATGGACTTGTATCACTTTAATTTTTTAGATGTTTTCACAGTTTTATCTATTTTGTGATGAATTTTTCTGTCATTTTTTTGCTAATTTTCTTTTTTTTTCCTCCTATTTAATATTAAATGTTACCAATTTCCATTTATGCTTTTGTTTTGTTTCATCTTTCCCCTTCAGGTCATTAAAAAAAAGAAAAAAATAGTGATGCATTTTATTCTCCTTCCTATACAGAAGAGTGTCTCAGTATATTCCTATTAGAGTGACTGTAGACCTGGCCCCTGGTGCCAATTAGTATTTTGGTGGCTTGGGATGATCATGCCTCCTCACGAAAGGTGGCAGAGAGCCACTAGATTCAGAATTGAATGATGCAGAATTGAGGAATGATGCAGATTCAGAACTGAATGATGCAGAGTTGAGGAGCTTTCTGTTTGACTTTTGGGCTATTTCTTAATTTATTTAAAATCACCATTCCAGAATTTAGTGATTGAGCATATTTTTTTATTTATTTAATAGATTAGTTCAGTTTCAAAATATTTACTTTATATCTGACATCATTACTTAACTACCTAAGATAAAAGGTATTAGGTTTAAGGAAATCCAAGAACGATGAAACCTTTAAGGACCTTCCTTGGCTTACTGTTATTTTATTTTGGAATTAAATGGATGTATATGAAAACTATGTGGTTTTTTTGTTTGGTTTTTTTGTTTTTTTTTGCGGTACGCGGGCCTCTCACTGTCGTGGCCTCTCCCGTTGCGGAGCACAGGCTCAGTGGCCATGGCTTACGGGCCCAGCTGCTCCGTGGCATGTGGGATCCTCCCGGACCGGGGCATGAACCCGTGTCCCCTGTATTGGCAGGTGGACTCTCAACCACTGTGCCACGAGGGAAGCCCGAAAACTATGTTCTTTTAAAAGCACAATTTATCTTCTGCCTCATCGAGTTTATTTTTTTTAAGGTGTTCTTATTTAAAAAGCAGTTTCCTTTATAGATTCTTCTCTCACTATATTGCCTCAGCATAATAATGCAAATGAAGTATATTCTTTAGTAGTAAAATTAATTGTTTTATTCTGTAATCTAATGTACATCTTCAGTTAAAATAGATTAGGGAATCTTTACCTTTTTTCTTCTTTTAGAAGAACTGAAATCAAATTCTCCCACACCTACCAAGCCTAATTGAAGCCTTCATTCCGTATATATGGTTATTCAACTGCCATTTGTAGTCCAGGATACTCAGTTACTCTCACGATGACTTAAGTTATTTGTATTTCCTGATCATCATAGATTTTGGTGTCCCTAACTGGAATAATTTTGAAAAATTGATCCCTAAACACAGATCTAAAAAGCTTACTCCCCGAATATCTATTCAAACCTTGTCAGGAAATAAAATACCTTCATATTTGATTTATTTTGGAAGCTGAAAAATTTCTTCAATTCAATATATAAAGGACTTTACCTCTCTCTATTAAATAAACCCCACAATACCTGTATGTTACGACTACTGTGGGGACTATTGATAATGTGTATAAAGTGCTAGTGTGGGGTACCTAATACATAGCAGATTGTCAGCAAGAGACGGCTGCTGCCTTTATTCTCTAATAATGACTGGAACAAATGCCAAAACATGCTTTCTGCTGAAAATGCTCATTTGTGTCCACTTTTCTTCTCTCTAAAGAAAAAATTAATATTGACTACAGTGATTTAAAAATAAGATATTTGTGTTATATTTATAAAGCCCATCTTGGGAAAAAGTGATTTTGTAAAAATGTCTCTGTAGATGGTCTTGGCTATTATTTGAGATCTTGCATATTTGAAAATTTTTTATTCTTTGTCACAATTAATGGGTGGTTTGGCTGAATATAGAATTGTACTTAGAAAATAATTTTCCTTTAATTTCAAAGACAGTTAAAGTCTGTTAGATTGCTTTCTAGCTTCCAGTGGTTCCATTGAGAAGTTTCTTTTCATTTTGAGCCTTGATCTTTAGTCTTGACTTGCTTTGTCGTTCAGGAACTTTTAAAGGTCTTCTCTTTATTCCTATTGATCTAAACATTTTATCTGGTACCTTTTTTCCTCCAGTGGATGTTTGGAAATGTATGGAGACAGTTTGAGTAGTCACAGTGACTAGGAATCCTGAGGGAGAATGCTTTAGGATTTAGTATCTGAAGGTCAAAGAAGTTAATTTTCTTGCAAATACAGGAAACATTCTCACCCAGAATGTCAGTAGTGCCCCTGTTAAGAAGTATTGTGACCGTGGGAAAATGTAAGATTAATCCTGATCTGCATATTGATTATAGTGTATGACAAGAGAAACAAGATGTGTACACCAAAGACCAGTCAATATTATTGGTAATAGTGTTATAGACATGCTGTGTGAAACAATGGAGGAAGAAAGAGTAAGTGACACAGTACAAACTGAAGTAGAATAAAAATCATTATGTGAAATATAACCATCAGATTATGAGTATATATTTACCATGTTACTGATTTTGATTTCTAGTTGGACATTATCTGCACTATTTTGCTTAGTCATATCTTTGACACTTTTTTCTATATTTCCAAGTAGTACCTGTTCTTAATTACTTTGATAGGTCTATAGTAAATATCTAATTGTAATCCAAACACTTGGCAATTCCAGATCCAGAAAGATTTGAGAAATATTTTTTTTTGCAAAGACTAGAACTTGACTGACAATGATAGCTATACATTTTAAATGGGACTGAGATTCAGAAAGGACTTGAGCAAGGGTTGTACTTGTACAGTTTTATAGCAGCTTCTGTGTTATCAGGTTGCAGTTCTATTTCATTACTGGCTTGGGAAATGAATTACCAGAATAGCATATATAGATTGGCTATGTTATAACAGTGCAAATATTCAGTGACAAAGACAACTTGTTTTTGAATTATCCACCATTTATTCATGGTTCATATCATGGCTTTACTTCACTAATGTGGCTAACCAGGCAAACTGTACATTAGAAATACAGGACTCTAACAAAGTAAAGAGGGATTAAGATAATGAGGTGGGAAGATAGTGGAAGATGTTAAAATAGTAGTTTGATAATTAAGTATTAATACAGAGTCTTCATTTTAATATGCATATGATATACTTTTACTTTTCAGAACCTAAATCACAGCCACAGCAGCTTCATCAAGGACAACACAGATTGTCAAATACTGAGCAAAATGGAGTAAAAGATAATAATCAACCAAGATATCTTCCTCGAAATGATACCAGACAGCCAAGGAATGAAAAACCTCCTCGTTTTCAAAGAGACATCCAAAATTCAAAGTCAGTTTTAGAAGGCAGTGGATTACCTAGAAACAGAGGTTCTGAAAGACCAAGTACTTCTTCAGGATCTGAAGTATGGGCTGAAGAGAGAATCAAGTGTGATAGACCATATTCTAGATATGATAGAACTAAAGATACTTCATACCCTTTAAGTTCCCAGCACAATGATGCTGCATTTAAAAAAAGGGATAACTCTATGCAAAGCAAATCAGGAAAAGTTCCGTCCTATGCAGAGGCAAAAGAAAATCCACTTCCTCAAGAATCCATAGATTATAATAATCAAAAACGTGGGAAAAGAGAAAGCCAAACAGCAAATCCTGATCATTTTTATGATAGGAAATCACGAACAATAAATAATGAAGCTTTTAGTGGTGTAAAAATTGAAAAACATTTTAATGTAAATGCTGATTACCAGAATCCTGTCCGAACAAATAGTTTCATTGGTGTTCCAAATGGAGAGACAGAAATGCCACTGAAGGGAAGGCGAGTAGGACCTATTAAGCCAGCAGGACCCATCACAGCTACACCCTATGATGATAAAATATTTTACAATAGTGGGCCCAAAAGAAGATCTGGGCCAATTAAACCAGAAAAAGTACTTGAATCATCTATTCCTATGGAGTATGCAAAACTGTGGAAACCTGGAGATGAATGTTTAGCACTTTATTGGGAAGACAACAAGGTATGCATGTTATAAAGTTATTAAATACTAATAGTACTGAATGTAACAGGCTAGTGAGACCATAGAAAGCCATTACTTTGGGACTGAGTTGTGTTCTATGATTGTACTAGTTTGTAAAGTCTTTGAATAGATGTATACATATATAACTTATCAAAGGGAAAACAAAATATTTAATATTTTTTATGGAGGCTTAGGAGTCCCATAGGATTTGGTTATGTTAGGTTTGATTTTCACCCACATATCAGAAAAGTATTGTAAAAGTGATTAAGTGAAGTTGATGAGTTACTTCAGTTATCATCAACTGAACTATTAATATTTTCTTTCTAGTAAAATTATACTGATTCACAAGGGAGAAAATCAGTTGAATGACACAAATTCTGCAGATTTCATTTAATTTAAAGATAAATACACAGTCAGCCTACTTTAAAAAATTAAGAGCAGGAAGGTTAATTATTTAGCTAATAATAAATAATCTAAGAAACAAATCATTTAAACAATCTTCAGTTCTACATTATATTCTGGCTAAAAGGGAAAGAGGGAAATCGTGAAAAAAAAAAAAAAAGATGATGAGGTTGAGAAGGAATACAGTGCATCAGATAAAAGAGCCTGGCTGAGAGGGAGAGGACCAACACAGTGCAAACAGGAAGGGGAAGAGGACAGAGGGACCCTCAGAGAGAAGGGCCTTTGTACGTGTTTCCCCTTCTGCCCAACATGCTCTTCCACCAACTACTCTTCTGATCCTTGAGGACTTGGCTCAGATACTTTCTACAAGAAGCCCTTCTTTTCTGCCCCCTCATCCCTTCTACATTATTGTCTTTCTCAATCAGTGCCTTGTTCACTTTCTAAAACTTATTACAGTTTCTAAGTATTTTTGGTTTTGGTTCCTGCATTGATAACTCTTTCCCCTACCATGATTTTAAGTTCCTTGAAGGCAGGACCATGTATCTCTAGTTTTTCCTCTATTGCCCTGTTCCTCTCATAGTGTAGGGATTTCATAATTATTTGTTGACTTTGTTAACTAGTTCATTCTCAAGGGGGCACTTACACAGGAAAAAAGTCGAGTAGTTAGGGGACTGGAGATATTAGCAAGGTAATAAAAACAGAGGTGAGTTATAGTGTGAGGGACCTAGGTGGATGTGAGGATCAAGTCAAAAAATATTTGAAATAAATATTTCATATGTAGAGTAGTTTCAGTTGATAAGGGTGTGCCTGGAGTGGTGGAAGTAAAGTTAACTGAAAATTTCAAGGAACTGAAATTCAGGCTAGGAAGTGTGGTTGGATCTTTTAAAAGATGCTGTAGGGTTTGGGATCAGGAGGTGTTATCTAATGATAGCAGCAAGGAGGGGTCCAGGTACAACTAGATGGCATAGTCTTTTAAGGTTTTGGTATGAATGTGAGATAACATTTGTCTAGAAGCAGCATCTCTACTGTCAAGTTTTTATTCAAGGCTAAAAGCAGAGGAGGAGACAGCACTAGCTGTGTCTTTTCTTTTTTTCAAGAAAAGCAAAAGCCTTCCCAGAAATACCAACAGACAAATTTCATTGGTTGGAACTGTTTCACTTGGCTTCTCCTTGGCTATTAGGGAGACTTGGAAAGCAAGTACAGGCGTTCTTCACTATCTAGACTCTTACTCTTGCAGCTGAGACCACTCACTTTCCAAAATACAACAACTGTTTGATTTGGCTAGTGAGGGGTTACTTATGCTTAACTGTTTCTCCATTATGGTAGAGGCAAGAAGTAGTTGGAAATCAGTGTTAGTTTATAGAACTGACATTGTCTACCTTAAAGGGAGGGTTCACTTCTGTCAGATGCTTCTGTGAAAGGTTAAGATGAGGATGGAAATTTTAGTTTGCATTGGACAGTGTGGAGTTGATGGTGACCTTGACGAGCAGAGGAAGTAAATGATTAATAATTAATCATTAATAATGTTTGAAAGGCTTGGTAAAAGACTCAGGCTTTCCATTGAAATCCCATAAGGATTGTGCCCTAGTAGTAAGTGCAAAATACAAACAAGCCAGTACAATGCCTAAAATCAGCCCTTTACATGATTAAGGATATCTCCTTGTACTCTATCTGCCTGCCCCCCAAAATATAATCCTCTTTTGGGGAAAAGTAACATTTTCTATACAGATCCTCTTCATAGTATTTCATCTACAATGTCTGGCATCCTATAAAAAATTATGAGGCATGGTTAAAAATACAAAGAGAGAGAGAGAGAGAGAATATGAAAGACCAGAAACAAATAAAGCAACAGAGAATAACAGACCTAAGATATTTAGATATTACACTTAGACAAGTTCTTCAACAAATATTGAGTATTCAACAGACCATAATTGAGTAGCTGCTAAGCGTTAGGTGCTTGGGATATATCAGATAGTTTTGTCTGTGCTGTTACCCAAATGCCTTCAAATACCTGATGAGATTGTTATTAAAGCTTTACTTTCAATTGTAATTTTCTCAGAAAATCAATGATACTGAATTCATCTATTGCCTCTACTGAATATATTCAAAGTAATGTCATATAGCTTCTGAAAGATAGTGCCTAATATTTCCCAAAATGTTTTGAGCTTTTAGAGTATTCTTAGAATAATTGGATGATTGTCTAAGATGACTACTTTGAATTTACGTGGATGTATACATTCAGTTTAGAGTGAAGGACTGTAGGCTCTGTATAGATGCACCTTTAAGCAAATAAGATAAATATTCACTCTCTGAAAGAGATGGCATTAGTTATCTTCTGAAACCACCTAATTTAAGAGATAACTTTTAAGTGTTTTTTCAAGAATAGGCAACTTTCCAATTTTCTAGCCAGAGACTAAGGTAAAGATTTAAGGAAAGCATTGCCTATAACTGTCATTAAGAAAGCATAATCTTAATTGCATTGTAATGATGTTCTGGAAATAATCAGTTAGTATCATTTAAAATATTCCTCATGATATCTTGCCTTCTCTTAAGCTTTACTTCCATAGAAGGATTTGAGCATTTGGGACAATGCTTTTTCTCCCTGTATGTCTGCCATAACTAGTTCAGCTCTTTCAACTGGGGTATTGTAACAGCCTCCAAATTGGTCTCCTTGCCTTAAATCTTATTCCTCTTAAACTTGTCACTGAAACTGCCAACACTGTGATCTTGGTCTTAGAGCATATGTCATTCTTCCTAGTTAAAATCTTTCACTTGTAGTCTCTAGCATGCATATAGAGCCTCTATCAGCTGGTCCTTACCTTCTTGTCCTGTTGGTTGACCCATCATGCCATAGTTAATTTAAAACTGCTTGTTGTTTCCTATACTTTTTTTCATGTTTCATGTCTCTGTAACTTTCCCTGGAACACCCTCCTCAGTTCTTAACTTGGCTAAATACTCTTCATCCTTGAAGACCGTATCCATTGTCATCTGCCCCAGGAAGCTTTTCCTGAACTCCTCAGCTTTATTAAGTGCCATATCACTACACCTTTATTGCAGTACTTTCCACATTATATAGAATTCATTTTTCACATGTAGTTCCTGAAAGGATGCCAAGTTATTTGTTTTCCTAGGATGTATTATGACTGGCTGTCATTGTTGAACTTACCTGTTGAACTTACCTGAACTGACATTAATTATCTAAGAAGCTTACACCTGAAGCATGGGTCCAGAAATACAGCAAGTTACAGAACACAGAAGCGTAAGGCTAAGAAATAAAGGAGGAAGGGAGAGATGTGAATGTATATTAAGAACTCTAAGATAAGGAAAATTCTAGCATGGTATCTCGAAATTTGCTAGCATCCAGATCTGGAAAGGAAAATATGATGGATTAACTTAATAACTTTTGTAGTATGAAGTATACTAGTTAATCAGTGAAAACAGGGACTTCCCTGGCGGTCCAGTGGTTAAGACTTTGCCTTCAAATGCAAGGGGTGAGGGTTTGATCCTTGGTCGGGGAGCTAAGATCCCACATGCCTTTGGGCCATAAAACCAAAAAATATAAAACAGAAGCAATATTGTAACAAATTCAATAAAGACTTAAAAAAAAGCATCACTTATTTAAAAAAAAAACTCAGTGAAAGCACGTTCTTTCCTGGTATACCCAGAGTAACTGCTATTTTAGAAGATTAAGAATAAGAATTTTTGTTGTGTTTAGTATTTTTTGATTCTGGTGAGCCTATTAATGTTACTGAACTCAGGCTTTTCTGTTCATAGCTTGAAAGCCAAATCTCGAGAGACAAGTGTTGAGTAAAAGGAAAGATGGCTTTATTGAGGAAGCTGGCAGTCCTGGGAAGAAGATGGACTCGTGTCCCAAAAAACTAACTCCCCATTGCTGATCAGGGGGCAAGAGCTTTTAAAGTGGACTTTCAGGGATGTACGTGTGGAGGGAGGGGTTGGTGGAGGGGAACTACATGCAGAACAGTAGTCAGCTCCAGCAATCATCTTGAAATTGGTCATGCAGTGATCTGATCAGCATCATATGATTGTTTTAAGTACAAGTAATCTTCAACTCCAGCGTCGGTGTGTTCCCATTTTCTTGAGGCCAGTTCTTGGAATTGTGTAAGATGGAACAGCTTATGTCATGGCTAGTCATCATGTGGTTAACTTTTTCTTTTTTTTTTTTTTTTTTTTTTTTTGCGGTACGTGGGCCTCTCACTGTTGTGGCCTCTCCCGTTGCGGAGCACAGGCTCCGGACGCGCAGGCTCAGCGGCCATGGCTCACGGGCCCAGCCGTTCCGCGGCATGTGGGATCTTCCTGGACCGGGGCACGAACCCATGTCCCCTGCATCAGCAGGCGGACTCTCAACCACTGCGCCACCAGGGAAGCCTGTGGTTAACTTTTTCTAACTGGTGGGGGTTTCAGTATCTGCAAAACAGCTCAAAGGATACAGCTCAGAATATTTATCTATAGCCCTGGAGGAGAAACTAAATTTGACTTTGCTTAATGGCTAAACTATCAATATTATTTTTTTGTCTTGCTTGACTGTTTTCCTTTGTTTCTGCATCTCACTTCTCTGATTAAATTTATTCTTTGGCTAAAGTTTTTCTACAGACAAGGGGCAGGTGGAGGGCATGGAGGGAGAGGGGTGTTTGTCCTGGGAAGGTCCTATAGGGTCCTGTTATATTAAGGGTTACTGTTCGAGTGTTATATTAGAGCATCCAACTGCCCTAGTTTGAAGAAAACATTTCTTAAGAGTAAATAAGAGTTTTATGAGTTTTTCGTTTCCATATCGTATTCACTAAGCAACGTTCAGATGTATAATTTGAGTCCTGAATGGGTTGACCTATAGTGGAGGGAATACTCCAATCAGTTGACCTACTCCCAGTTACCTCAACAGATAAATTTAAAAATTGTAGTTGTTACGTAAATTCAGTTCCTAGTGAGTTTGTTAATGTGTGTTGCTTCCAAGAGCCAAGGAACACTGGGTAAACAGATGAAATAAAAGTGTCCAGTCTTACAATGTCTCAAATCCTATAAATCCTGGGTATAAGTAATGTGCTTACTTTTTACCTGAAAACACTCCTTCACCACAGCTGCCTGTATGACTGCAACAATGAGCCTTTTTCTTTGTTTTTTTTTTGTCATATATTTCTGTTTTTTAAATACATTGCTCCATACTTAAATATTCTGATTAGTACATAAGAATCATCTTACCAGTGTTAGTCAAAGGGCTTCAATGGCTAACAACAAAACATAACACTAGTTCTTTTTACAGCCATTAGCATGTGAATGTTCTTCTCTATTGACCCTCTTAGTTCTGAAATCTTACTACTGCTCAGTGTACGTATATCAGAACTCACATGGCTGAGAGAATTTCTCTCTTTTTCTTAGCCAATTTATGATTATCCAAAGGTAAGCTTTCTTTCTTAAAAATATTATTCTCTTAAAAATTATTTTCTTTAAAATATTGTATATTTTAAAGTTGCTAAGAGTGTAAATCTTAAAAGTTCTCATAAGAAAAAAAATGTAACTCTGTGGTGATGGATGCTAACTAGACTGATTGTGGTAATCATTTCACAATATATACATATATCAGATCATTATGTTGTCCACTTAAAACTAATACAATGATATATGTCAATTATGTCTCAATAAAAATTGATTTAAAAAATGAGCTTTCAAAAAATACAAATATTGTAACATTTTGAGTATTTACATTTCCATCATGTATCACCCTTTGTAGACAATATTGATTGTCATATTTAAAATTCCTTTTTGTCTCCTCAGTTTTACCGAGCAGAAGTTGAAGCTCTTCATTCTTCAGGTATGACAGCAGTTGTTAAATTCATTGATTATGGAAACTATGAAGAGGTGCTACTAAGCAACATCAGGCCCATTCAGACAGAGGCATGGGTACGTGATCCAAATTCTGTACAAAGGCATAAGCTGTTTTGAAGGAAATACATAGCTCTAAAAGATTAGTCATAGTAATACGAAATTTGCCAGTGGAAAAATATTTTGAATTTGCTTAAAACCAGCTACTCCTAAAGTAAGATTTTAATTTAATAATTACACTGAACTACAGTAAAAATGAATGCATTGCAGTTGATTCTCTTGTATAATGCTTTGTTATATTATGCTTTGGAAATAGGTGCCCTTATTTATAAGTTGGCCAAAAAATGTGTATATGTTTTTATGGGTTCTTATGCATATTTTGTTCTTTCCGAGTTTGTTACTTTAAATTTGACTAAATTATGTCCAGCAGTTGTCAAATTTAAGTCTCTGTTGGATACATGTATATTCTTTATTATTTTAGTTACATGTAAAATTAAGAAAAACACTTTAAATTATATATGAACTCATACTCCATTTACTACACGTATATTTATATATGTATATGTGCAGATTAAATTTAAATATCTGTTTAATAATTATTTGATTAATTTTGTTGCCAAATGTTATGTCAAAGCTGTGATGATTTTGTTGATGTAATTTAGACTGTATTGGCCTCATGGAGTCCATTTTATACAGGACTTATGTGACTTTACATAGATAGATTCTCAGTTACATTTAGGCAAAAACAGGAGGACAAGGCATATTAGAATTTGTTTCATAAAGTTTTTTTCAAAATTTATTTCCTTTCTGTAATTTGTGGATACCTGTTAATAAACTTATCACTAGAAGCCTAATTTGTTGCTGTTTCCCTAAAATGTAAAAATATACTAGAAAACTATATCATCTAGACAGTAGCCTTCATCATTGAAGCGTACATTCTCATGAGCTGCTTTTAGTTTAGTTTAGCTTTGGTCTTTCTAGATTTCTCTGTCATGACCTCTGTGTCACTGCTCCCTCTCGCCTCCCCAAAAAAGATAAATAACACAACAACAAAAAGCCTAGTAGCAGCAATCATATTTGGGTCCATAGATCTTTATTCTTTACCTTTTTATTCTAGAAAAATGATCATTTTCTAGGTAGCTTATTGTTTCATATTTTACAGTACAACATTCATACGTTTAAGAGATCCTTTCCTTCACTCTCATCCTCTAAAGTTTAGCTGCTTTTTCCCTAAAAGACTGAAATACCATCAATGTCTAATTTATATCTTTTCTTAGAGAAACTTGATGTAACTATATCTTTTGCCCTTTTGATTCCCATGTGATGGCTATTTTTATTCTCTTTTCATTTATTCTCTTTTTCATTAATACATCTTAATGTAGTTTTGATGGTAAAAGTATTTATTGAGTCTTTATTTGTAGAAGTTGAACCCTAGTTTGCTATTCATCATGTGATCCCAGTGTTTTTGGCCATTACAGTCAGAGTCAAAATAAAATGTTTACATTTAGTGTTTTTTTAGGAAATTTAATAAAAGATTAATTTTATTCTTTTCTCCCTAAAGAAAAATTTAAGTTTCTTTACTTTGTTTCTTCTCTACTTCCTCTTTCTGTTCCAGAGTGGACATAACTTATGAGCACATTTCTCATTCCTCACTGTAGCTTTTCCATTCAGAGGTGTTTGGTACTGAAGTGATCATTTTCTTTGTACAGTCAGTGACTTTTCCTTTTTTCCCCTTAATAGTCCTCGTTGCTTTATTATTGATTTTAGGTCTTTGTAAACTTAGCTGGACAATAAATTTATCACGTGACAGCCCATGTAGTGATTCTGAACCACAGCAGTACTTTCATATCCCTGCCTACTTGTGAATACTCTTCTAGGCTTTATTGTGCTATTTTTTTTTTTTTTTTTTTTACCTATTTACTTTTTCTGCAGTCAACTTAAAAATCTTTCATAAGATACGTGAAATATTTTTCAGGTAGAAGCAGGATAGTATTACTAAATCTTTTGGAGATTCTGGTATTTCTTTTCTCCTATTTACAAGTAACCAAGTGATTGTTGATGTTTTATGATTTTGCATAAATTAATACAGCAAATATTTTTGGATCATGAACAGTGTTATTGAGGATAAGATCATCCTTTCTTCCTTATCTGTGTGAATAATTGACTTAGTTGTAGAAGCAGCTCCTTCTTGATAAATAGAAGCCACCAGCTTAACGTATCTTAACCCATCTCCTTTTTTTTTTTTTTTTTGCGGTCCGTGACCCTCTCACCGTTTTGGCCTCTCCCATTGCGGAGCACAGGCTCCGGACGCACAGGCTCAGCGGCCATGGCTCACGGGCTCAGCCGCTCCGCGGCATGTGGGATCGTCCCGGACTGGGGCACGAACCCGCGTCCCCCGCATCGGCAGGCGGACTCTCAACCACTGCGCCACCAGGGAAGCCCACGCATCTCCATTTAAAAAAAAATACATATGTGCGCATATACATAAAAAGCCTCTGAAGAAAAACAATCTATGTGGCTGTCAGTACATTTAACATAGAATTAGTGTAGAGTTCTCTTATCCTCTGAGAGTGCTGATGTTGGGGTCTATGAGCACTTTTTCTTTTTGTAACTTGGGAATTGTAACAAGTTTTAAGTTAATCCAAGCAAAACATTCACTATACCAATAAGAAGGTAACTCTAATTGATAAGTCATACTAGAAAAATTAAAGAGCTGCAAAGGTATAGCAAGGTGTTAGAAGCCTTAGCACAATTATTCACTCACACTATGGACTGTGTAATTTTTAATTTTTTTCAACTCTTGCACTACATATGTACATTACTGTTTTTAATTATGAAATGATTTTGTATATTTTATTAAGGTTTATGTTAGTTATTGGCACAAGATTCTGGAAAACCTCTTTTTTTCCTAAATGTAGCAATGATCATTCATTGAAATTTTTTTAATAGTTTGCAGGAAAAATAACCAAGAAGCCTGCATATAAACCAAAAATCTTTATAGAAATCAGTTGTCTGTATTGTTTCTTAAAGGTGTAAGGATAAATTATTAAATAAAAAGCATGAAATGAGATTCAATGACTAAGTTAATAGTTTCTTATATGGAAAATTAGAATAAAAATCAAGTTAATAGTTTAAATCTAACTGTTAATATTTTTCTCATGAAGTTTAAGAACTAATTGCCTTAAATCAGTCTGTAGACATATTTCTATTTTCCCCTTCTATCTGGATGTACCTTTTTACTTCCAGAACATACTCAGTGATGATATTTTAGATGGCAAAAATATATGTTCTGATTATGATTAAATACGTTATTTCCTCCAAAATGATCTACTGAACTTTTTCTTATGTTATGTCATACTTGATTTTTTTTTCTAGCTAGATTAAACCTGGATCTTTTAACTATGGTAAAATATTCTGTCTTAATTTTAGTGTCTTTATTATAGTAAACTCTCTATCATATATTAATGTGAGATTCACAGCTCATTCTTTTTTTTTTTTTTTTTGCGGTACACGGGCCTCTCACTGTTGTGGCCTCTCCCGTTGCGGAGCACAGGCTCCGGATGCACAGGCTCAGCGGCCATGGCTCATGGGCCCAGCCGCTCCGAGGCATGTGGGATCTTCCCGGACCGGGGCACGAACCCATGTCCCCTGCATCGGCAGGCGGACTCTCAACCACTGCGCCACCAGGGAAGCCCACAGCTCATTCTTAACTGGATAAATCCTCTTTTTTTTTTTAATGTTCTTTGTATATTGCAGGATTTTCCTTATTTTACCAAAGTAAATGAAGCATTATGGAATCTCATATTATTTGTAAAACTATGTAGGGAGAAAACCATAATATTATTTTATATTTCTGACCACTGTATGAGAAAACATTAGGGGCAAAGGAAACCTATTTGTGTTTCCTGCAGGCGCTTTTCAAATTTATTCTTTTGAACTCTAAAACTAATATCAAGAAACCAGTAAAAAGATGCCACAGGCAATTTGGAATTACTGTAAAATACCCTGGCGTTGCTGCTCAGACAAATCTTTTGTGTTTTTAGAGTGTTGTTGCTTCTGAATCACTTTTCTAAACCTGGAAGGACAGTGTCAAGTCCTGATTTCCCAGAATATTTATGACTTGTATGCCACTGAGACTTATATATCCCAAGAAATGTTTTAGAACATGCTGATTTCTAAACTTTCTTTTTAAAGGTTCCTAGTATCAGGAAATGATCTTTGTTCAGTTAATGTTCCAACTAGAAAAATTATGATTGTATTGATAATGGTTAGTTCTAAGACCTTAGCATACACATCAACTTGGGCAGTAATTCTGGAAAGTGACAGATGGATTGTTATTGTCTTTTAACCTACCTTAAATGTTTTTCTGTAGCATATTTATTTATTCAACAAATATTCATTGTATGTATGTTAGGTGCTAGGCATTGTTCTGGGTGAGGAATATATGTTAGTACTCAAAACACACAAAAGTCCTGCCCACAAAGTTAGAAGAAAGTTATATTTCCAATTATGTGAAACAAACTTAAATATCTCATGGGAGTGTTCACTCTTACCTCTTGAAGCTTTAAAACAAGATATAAGTGGGAAAAATTTTGTTTACTGATTTTTAATTTAAATAATGTTTAGATCTTTATTTTATTTCACCTTATTTGAAGATAAAATTATTACAGAAGAAAAAAGTGTCATTTAATGAATTTTATCTATTTAAAATTTCCTATCTGTTTATCTACTTGATTTAAAAAGTAAATTTCTTTTTAGATGGGTTTGGGTTTCTTTTAAAAATAATTATAATGTATATCTTTTTCAGTTTTAGCATACTTTAAAAAAAGAACTATCAGTTTCAAGTTTTACTTTTGAAGTAACTTTGTGCAAAATTTATTTTATAATGACATCCTGGAAAGCACATTTGAAAATTACCTTTTCAAATTCAAATAATGTTCAGAAAAAAACAAAGTATTCTACCACTAATAAAAATATTAAAGAGAAACATATTACCCCCAAAAAAATCCCTAACCTATTTAATGAGGAAGGAGATTGAGAGTTTTGATATGTAAATTAATGACTTAAAATGGATCCTAAATGTATTAGATGTATTAGTAAATTTATTAGTAATGTAAAATGTAAATTTATTAGTAATGTAAATGTATTAGTAATTTTAATGATATAGTAATAAAGTTAGGCTATATCTAGTTTGTATTTGATATCAAAGATCATAATAGATATTAAAAAGAGGACAGTTGTTATAGAAACCATTAACTTCAAAGGGAAATTAGAATTATGTAACAGTGAGGTTCTGCCAATTAGTATCCAGTAAAAAGTGCAGGCACCTATTTGATCATAGTCCAGAAGGTTTTTCATTTCTGATAATAAGTTCTTAAATAATTTAGTGGGTATAATTTACCATACTTAAATTTCTGCACTAAAAGCATAATTTGAGTAAGGTCAGTGAAATACTGAAATACATTTTCTTCCACTATACATATTTTGGGACACTTCCCTTTCTGAGATTGCCTTATAGGCAATGCTCATTTTCTTTTGCAGTGTAAACACAGAGTAAATCAAAAGGAAACTGTACAGCTAGTTCAGCCCCATTTAAGTACATAATTTTCACCTTATAGGTGATGGAATTTGGGGGATTCCATGTAATATCTTTAAGCTCTGTTTTAATAAAGTTTGTTTGTATTTGATATGCTTTATTTATTTCTTAATCTATCACCCAGCTTTTCACAATTCGCACAGGAGGTTGTGGATTATACAGAAGGACTTTACTAGAGATATGAAAGCTTCTGACATAGAGGGAGAGATGATTCATTCATAAATGATGCCATATACATTGATATATCAACTTAAATACTGTTGACATCTACCTCCTGAATCCCAAATTCTGTTTGTGAATTTGAGATTATTATGAAACCTAAGAGATTATTATGAAAATCTCGAGATCTAGTTTTGACCGGGCTATATTATTCAAGAGACATTTTATTTCACCATTAAATTAATACTAAGAAAATAGTATGCTATTTTAAGAACCTGTACAAAAGTACTGCTTGAATTTTGCTATCTGATAATTTAATGTATTGTAATCTATTCAAAGGAACTGTATATAAAAATATCTTTAAAAGGTTTCTGGGTAATCTGAGTTTTCCTTTATTGAGCAATGAAAGTACATCATGTTATTATTTCATGTTCCTTTTTATTGAAGGTAAAATAACTCCCAAAGTGAAATAACATGGTAGGGTATTACCTAAGATGTGCTGTCTTTTTGATTTGTTTCTAACTTTAATTACAATTCATAAAACAATTTAAGCCTTATATTATTTAAATATTAAGAATCAAGTTAGCATAACTGTTTGAAAAATCTTTTTTGTGTACATGAATAATACCAGTAGCTATTATGTTAATCTTTTATCTTCTAAGTCTCCCCTTTATTAATAGCAACTTAAAGGATGGACTCCTGGATTATGGTGCTGACCAATTGAGAAGTAAATTCCGAGATGCTTTAGACTTATGCTAAATGTTGTATAATTTTTATTTTTTCTTCAAAGTAGTCTTAGGAGGCATCCTGGGTATGATCTACAGCTGAAGGGGGCTAGGATTGTCAGATGAACTTATTTTTTCTTTTGACATTTTTGATATAATAGACGCAAGGTTTGTTCTCTTTCAAGTGTAAATTTTATTTTTTCATTTACTTTACTTACCCGGATTTTTAAAACTGTAATTTCAAACTGCACTGAATTTTACCATTCCTTCACATATGTGTGCAGAAGACTTGCTAATATACTCATTGCACAGGAAATAAAGTAGTAAAATAAATGAATATGAGGAATATTTTTGTTTTGTTTTATTTCTTGTTCCCAAAGATGTTAAAGTATCATATTGGGCATGTGCCTTGACTAGGCACTCATGTCAGTATGTTTTAAAGATTTTTATAAATCTGAAGAGGCATCCTTCTTGAATTAAAAAACAAACAACAGTGCACACAGTTCTGTTTTAGTTTCTAGTGAATTTCTGAGCCTCTTCCATCTATACCTAAAAAGGCAGAAAAATATGTTGCTTATTGCACCATAGACTTTATTCCCTTTCAGATGGAGCTCCTACAATGCATCTTTCCAATTCTAAAGTCAGTGGTTGTGAACTTTGTTGGTGATAGGCTAAAAGAGGATTTATGATACATATTTGATTGCGTACCATAACGAGTCATCAGTTGTCCATTTTCTTTTTTAACCTTACATGGTTATTTGTGTTTTTCTGTACTCTTGCTTTTGTCACCTTATTTATTAGTCATCTCTCTGTGTTTTCATTCTATTTCTTAAACATCATTGTATCCTTTTGACTTTGTTTTTTAAACTTTATTTTCTTTTCACATTTAGTGGGTGGTATCTCTTGATGTATTTGTTTATTACCCCTTCCTACTGATCCTAATTTCCTGAACTTTACTGGACCTATGCTGTTTGTTCTAGAATCATGTGCAGTAGGCTTCACTATCACACCTCTAGAAAAAGAGTGGAGTTGATCTGTCTCCTTGTGAGAAACACTCTGGTGTTAATAGCTTTCAGTTCCATTAAACTTGCGAAATACTGGCAAGAGTTTTACACCTTAGTTTCAAATAACTCCCTTAGTAGTGGCCTGTCGTTGGCTGAGAGCTCCATTCAGAAGGGACAGGACGTTCTGCAACAGTGAGTACATTTTATTTGCCTTAAAAAAAAACAAAAAAATCCCATATAGTTTGTTAAGAGTAAACATAATGATGACGTTCTAGTTAAGTAGCTCAGGCCATCATAAGAATTTAAAAGTTATTATTTTTTTGTACATACTTCTTCATGCCTAGCCCGTCTAGCTCAGGGTTAGTTCTGTTTCCTGGTTAAATAAATTTGGAAAATGCTGGGTTAAAAAATTAAGTATGCTTTTTGATTACAGGACTTCTTTGAGCCAGTAACAGATTAATATGTATTTTAAATCTCCAAGAGAGAGACATATATAGTGTTTATTGCTTCACAAACTTATTTGCTCATGGGACCCTTTTTTTTTTTTCCGGTATAAAATTTGTTATAGAAAGTCTACAGGAGGTACTTTGAAAAACATCATACCTCTTTTCTTCGTAGTTTTCAGATTTCACATTTTTAAAATAGGGTGAAGATTTATCTTCAGAAACACTGTTTTAGATGTTCCAGACTTCTTCTTAATAATATAATATTGTACTTTTATGTTATAAATAGAGACTAAATATATAAAAGGCAATTTTTCCTCAAACATGTTCCATGATTCTTTAGCTTTCTATGAATAGAGGACAAAATATACTTCTGAAAATTTATGTCCCTTCTAAGTACTTATGCCATTAGTAGTAGTGTTTTATTACATAAAAATAAATTTGAGATCTTCTTTTACATGTAATTATACACAACCCACTGGTTATTTAATTTAATTTTAACTTAACTCTAATTCTAGAAACATTTATATATTAACTTTTTAAAATTTTCATTCATGAAAACTCCCATTGTAGCTTTTATAATATTGCTGTTTCTTTTCTGTAATTCTTGCCTAATAACCCACATGATCTTTATATGTTTCAGCAGTAAGGCATTGCCATGATTTGTTTGGGTATTGTATTTGTTATTCTCCAATAATCTAGCCTAAAGCAAAATCTGAAATCCTTTTTTTTTTGTTAAACTGGCATTGGCTACTGAATCAAAAGAAAGTAACAAAGCAAGTTAATTCCACTGAGTGTGTGGGCATTCTTAAATGAAGAAGAGGACTCCTAAAATACCAAAAATTCTGTTTTGTTTCAACGTTTGTATTGCTCCTTTACTAATAGGCTAGTGTGTTCTCAAGCCTTTGACTAGTATTATTTCAGTTAATTAAAAGCTTGTTAAAAGCCTCAGAGAAAACAAACTATTAAACTTAACTGCTCTTGGTCTTCTGTTCAAGAGATCAGAAGATCTCTCATTTTCCTTGTAACAGTTATTAAGATGAATTGATAATCTTGGATCTAACTCCAGAGCTCACTTGAGAGATCTAGAGGGGAAAAAATTATTTTAAGAAACATATCCTTTCCAGGCACTTATAATTATAAACAAGGGCAGAATGTATGGTTGGATAATAGCTAGTGAAAGTGCAAAGGAACTCTGTTAATAAGCAGTAGGTATATACTATAAGTACCATTTGTTTTAGAGCTTACGGGGATTTGATTTTAAGTGAGCATATGAACTGACTTGGTGGCTGAAACAGTGGAAAGAGGTCAGTAATTATTTGTTGAATGATTAATGTAGTCCTAGTGGTCACCCTTATTACTTCAGACATGAAGCCTGAGTGTAACAGTTTAATATGATAGTTTTTCCACAAGTATTCTGAGTGCTTTTTGTAACAAAGCTACTTTAGAAAATAGATTGGCATATATATGCAAGGGATTAAAAGGATATAAGACAAGTAGAAGATAAATTTCCTTCCTTCCAGAAGCCACATAATAAATATTAATAAGGCCTCTATCTGGCTGGCATGGTTCCAGTCTGGGAACCATTGTTGGCATGGTTCTTGATTATAATTTTGTTATGCCTGTTAAATGAATGGTATGGTGTGAAGGAAGTAAGTGGAGAAGGCCAAAGTTGACTTTTTAAAACTAGTGTTAACTTTAACAACTTTTTATTGGAATTTTTATTTTGCCTGAAGTGTGCTCATTTTTCCCCCAGATCATGTGATTGGGAAATTAGGCTCAACCCTCCTGGTCATGCTTACCCAAGAGCTTATTATTCAAAGTAAGATACTAGAAGTCAGTTTCATTCTGTTTCTATATGGTTCAAATTCTAAAATTTATGGACTTGTTATCTTTTTTTAATGTTGGTAGCCATTTTTGATACTATTTAATGAATGATTAAGGAGAATATAATGAGCATTTTATCTTGAAAAGTTTTAAGTAAATAAGGCTTAAAATAATGTGGAGAAAAGTATTCTAGTGTATTTTTTTCCTTATAAAGTGATCAGTTAATATGAATCTTATTAAGAATTCCTGAATTTGACCATCAGGACTCAAAACGAATGTTAGATGTAATTAGATTTTTAAAATATGGAATTGAAGTCTTAAAGCAAATAGAAAAGGGAGACAGATCAAGAACTTGAGAGTAGTAGTTCAGAAAGCCTCTAAAAGCTTTGGGCACAAATAAAGATATCCCTGTTGATCTTTTATGTGCCCTGATTAGTGTTAATGCATACTAAGCACTTGGCCTTACTGATAGTAGTTCTCATAAATAGAAAGACTGTTTGAGACTGAGATGTAGTGGAGCTGATTACAAGATGATCTAGAAATGCTAAAACATTGGTCACATGCCCAGTCCATTTAAATTGTATCCTTGTATTCTTAGGAAATAAGCAAAGCAAAGAAAAATTCTCATTGAATGTGTTTAAAATTAAAATATATAATTCCCTAAGAAAAATTAAGGAATGATACAAGAAACTTGAGACTGAGAACTCTAAATTTTTTTATAGAAAATTACTTATAAAAGGCTACAATAAAAGCATTTTAGATATAATTTAGAAATGAATATAGGATTTAAATTTCAGGAAAATGATATGCACATTTTCCTATTGATTTATTAAAAATACTTAAAATTGGCTACGAAAAGACTGAATATTCTGTTCATTCTAATGATTATAATTGCTTTAATGAAATTAATGACTGAGGGAAGGTATTTAAGATAGGGAAAAAAATGACCACAGAGTAGGTTAAATGTAGATTTGGTATCTTGATTCTTAAGCATTTTTCAAAATAATTTTCATAATGGTATAATTTAAAAGGTTTGACTTAAACTGCTAAATAAAAATTTTTTAAACAAACTGCTTTAAATAATTTCAATTATAAGAACAAGTTTTGCTTTCTGAAATGATAATTGCTATTCTTTGAAGTTCCAGTAAATTTCACATAAATGGCAAAAATACTTCTGACATTGTCTACTGCCAGTTGCCATTCTTGGACCCGAGGCTGAGGAACATTTTCAGATTCTGTGTGTTTTATCCTGAAAGAATTTGATGAAAAAGGGTCACTGAGAGAGTGAAATGTTTGCTCTGCTTGGCCTTTGAAAGAAGGGGAGAGGGCAGGGCTAGTCTTGGGCAAATTACTTCCACCTCCCTTTTTGCCCCTGCTTCAGCTCCAGGGGAGCTGGAAATGCACAGAAGGAGTCAGAAGACCTGGGTCGAGTCCTGGCTCTGCCACTTACTACCTATGTGACTTTGGGTAAGTTATTTAATGTCTCTGGGTCTCAGCTTCAGTACAGGGTTGTTGTGAGGATTAAGTAATATGATCAAAGGAAATGTGCTTTGTAAACTCCCAAGGTCTATAGAAATTTAAAATTTTATTATCATAACCTGGCCTTCTTCTTCCCAGTTCTTCCATAGTCTGGTATCCTTGGCTATGCATTTTTAAAGCAGCCCAAAATGACGACTCCTTTTGCTTTTCCCTGTATCCTCTCCATATTGGAACTCTTATTCCTGTCCTCTGCATGCTTCAGACTTAAGTATTCTAAGAATATTAAACCAGACTGGTTAAATTAATCTTCATTGTAGAGTGTGGATTGTGTTGCCCCTTTTTACCCTTCCCACTCTCACCTTTCTTCTTTAATCTTCTCAGAATTGTGCACTTAGAAACGTCGAAAAATCTCCAGTGCATGGAAGTTCACACAGTGTTGGCAGAAGTCCCTTAAATCGTGTTACCCAGACCACTTCTCCATTAGTTAGTAAGGTTGATTGGGTAAATGGGAATATGATTATGTCTCTTGTCCTTTCTTTTTCTTTGTGTGAAAGGAGATGGAAATAGTTCAGAGTTAAAACTTCTTCTGAAATCTCACTGATAAGCTAGATCCTAAGTTGAGGAATAATCATAGAGAGGAGACAAGGGATTTAGTGGCCATTTCTTTGGTCAGCTCTTTGAGTTGTATCTGACTTGGCCTCATCTTTGATTCTCAGTAAACTCTAGCCTACCCTCAGTCAAACTAAATTTATAACACCTGTTGTCCTTACTAGGTGCTCAGTTGATAGAGCCTGCATGGAGCTAAGGAGGAAAGAGAATTTGCCTTCTGCATCACGTCTGGTTTCAGATCAAGGGATCTTTAAGAGGCCATAATGAGAGCTTGTAGCTCTACTTGATCCAGCCTTCCCACATAATCTGAGAATGCTTGATTTGGCTATGTGTCAATAATAGTAATAATAGCCCCTGGTGTTAACTGCTTGCCATTAATGCCTAATTACCATGGAGCACAATAACAGTTACTCATGTCATGATTAGATTAACTTTCTTAAAATTTTTATTTTATTTTATTTTTACAGCCTTGAACCATTGACTTATGCTCAATATGGTTTCTTGCTGAAGTAGCAGTGTCATCTTTCTTAACTAAAAATTAGAAATATTGAACTCTAGTGGCAATCAAGTGCAAATTGAAACGATAACAGTGTTAAATGTGTGAATTAATGGGAAAAAATTAAATGATAATGTTCATGCTGGCAAAGATGCAGTGACACGAGTACTTTTATACATTGCTGATGGCAGTGTAAATTGGTGTGATCTTTCGGATTTTTTTCCAAGCCTTAAAAGTGTTCATTCCCTTTAAACTAACAATCCCACAGTTGTTCATCTCTGCTAGTGAAAGATCAAAGGAATAAGTGAATTTCTGAGAGATGATCATTGCAGCAATAACAGGAAAAACTAGAAACTACTTAAATGCCTAACAATAAGAATGGTAAAATAAAGCATCATTCATCAGCTGGGTGAAATATTTTACAATTGTGATAAAAGATCATTATGAAGGCTGTAATATCATGGGAAATATTTATGATGACTGAATGAAAGCAATTTATAGAGTTGAGAATGCCCTCAAAGTAGTGGTTGTTTTAGTGTAGTAGAATTATGTACAGACTCTGTATATGTGTATATACTTATTTTTCAATTTTATAAACTTTCTATAATTTTGTATTACATTTTTTATTTGAAAAAGTAACAGCAAGCAAAATAAAATTAGCAAGAAGAAAGTTGATCATGATTAGGGAATTTTAGTCTTAAAAAGAAATCCCTAAAATTTGCAAAAAGGATCTGAAAATATGGGAGTTTACAAAAAGAAATATGAATAAAAACATAACTTCTTTCTAATTTTGCCCTTTGCCTTCAGTGAACAACAACATGATTATGGTTTTCCATGATAAAATACCATGATCTTTGAACTTGTTCCTGTCTATAATTAGTAAATGAAATACTCCTACAATTAAACCAGTAGACTTACCTATACAAATTACCACCTTCATTCAGTCTATCCATACAACCTACTTTCCAATTCCTTGCAAAATTCTCTCTTAATCACTGTCCACAGAACACATCGGAATTCAGTCTCTCCCAAGTGCTTTCAAATGCACAGCAAAATACATTTCTCCTATGAAATGTTTATTTAATCCATACAGGCATACCTTGTTTTATTGCACTTCACTTTATTACGCTTTGCAGATACTGCATTTTTTTACAGGTTGAAGGTTTGTGACAACCCTGTGTCGAGCCAGTCTACTGGCACCATTTTCCCAATAGCATTTGCTCACTTTGTGTCCCTGTGTCACATTTTGGTAATTCTCACAATATTTCAAACTTTACTATTATATTTGTTGTGGTGATCTGTGATCAGTTATCATTAATGTTACTACTGCAAAAAGATTTCAACCCATTGAAGGCTCAGATGATGGTTAGCATTTTTTAGCAATAAAGTAAATTTTAATTAAGGTATGTGCTTTGTTTTTTTTAGACATAATGCTGTTGCACATTTAAAGACTACAGTGTAGTGTAAATATAAATTTTGATATGCACTGGGAAACCAAAAATTAGTGTCATTCCCTTTATTGTGATATTTCCTTTATTGCAGTGGTCTGGAACCAAACCTGCAATATCTCAGAGGTATGCCTGTACTTACTTAACATTCATAATTTTGGGAATATGTTAGTATATAATTATGATACTTTGACACTTTGTCCCTGTTTTTTTGATACATTATTAAAATATTAACTGTAAAGTGATATTTTTATATTTGAGGTTTTCTTATTAACTTATAATTTCAAATATATTTTAATCTGTTTCAAAAAACTTTTTGAGCACTTACTATGTGACTTTATCTCTCCACCCAGAACAGTGTCCAGCACAACACATTTCCTTAGAATGATTGCATGCTGGACAATGGCAATGCATTGATGAGCAGTCTCTACACTAAAAGAGTCAGACTAGCAGAGGAGCCCAGCAAGTAAAGCACCATAGATGGAGCGTGTTTAACTCAGTCAGGAACTGACTCATAGAAGAGGCGAGGCCTTCCCTAACTATCGTATTATGAAACAGCAGTGCGCCATCACACAAACTCTCTATCCCCTTTGCCCGCTTTATTTTCTGCATATCCTGCCCCTCCTTCCAACCCCTAAGTGAAAGCAATGGGAGAACAGGGTCTTTGTCTCAGCTAATACTTCAGCATTCAGAACAGTCCCTGAAACATAAGGCTTTCAATAAGTACTTGTTAAATCTGAATGAATGAAGTTTAATGTGAGTCTCGAAAGTTTTGAAAGACTTAGCTTGGGGAAAAAACGTGTGAGAGAATAGCAAAGAGTGTAGGAGGGCATGGTAGGGTGAGGTATTTTGGTAGCAGTATAGGTTGGGTGTAACAAGTGTCAGCAGATGAGGCTGGCTGCAAAGGCAGGTGGCTTGAAGGATGGAGAGTCAGGTGGGTTACAGTAAGGAGTTGGAATATTTATATCTGAGAATAGGAACCAATGAAGGATTTGGGGTAGGGGAGTGTCATGATGTGATTTTGCTTTAAGAGATTATTTCCTGTGGTATAGAAAATGGGTTTCAATGAAAGCAGAGAGCAAGGAGACCAGTTATTGCAATAGTTAAGGCAAGAGGTGGGGACTTTGGAGTCATCAGAGTCTAGGCAAAAGTAAAGAGTATGGGTGAGATTGTGTGTAAAAAGAAAAAAGAAAGTGTGTAAAAAGAGAAAAGACGAAGACAAGGGTCAACTTCCAGGGAATTTCACAGCTGAGGGGTGGGAAGGGACATTGAGAAGTAGCTGTAGTTCAGGAGGACAAGGGATTGGGCAGATGGGGAGGGATGCTTAATCCACAGTATAAAATGCTGGAAAGGTCAAGGAAGATGAGAATTGAAAAGTGGCTGTTGGATTTGGCAATTGACAGGTTCTTATAACTGTAGAATGCACTTTCAGTGGAATGGTGGATGTGCATGACAATTTGTGGTTTCTTGACAGTAAGTGGGACATAAGAAAATGAGGGTTAGGCTACTTATAGGATGTTGGTTGTGAAGATAAAAAGGATAGAAGAAGAGAATAAGGAGTAAAGGAGCTCAGGGTGAAAATCCAAGCATGTTTACATCAAAGGCAGAGTGAAGAAAAGAGAGAAAGAGAGGTTGTAAAAATAGGTGTAAGGATTAAAAAAAAATCCAGGCTGTGGTGAGAAAGTGGGGTACGATCACTTTGGGTGACTTTGGGTATGTTGAGGAGTACTAAAGAGAAGAGAGGAAGGAAGTAAATATAGGTGTGGATGAGAGTAAGTTGGGTTTCAGGGAAGGAAGGTGAATAATCCTTCACTAATGAACTCTTTTCTGTCAAGTAAAAACAGGTCATTTGTTCAAAGTAATGAGGTCAAGAATAGGAGAGGAATTTTGAAGAGAGATGTAAAGATTTAGAAACCACCCAGGAAAATGGGAGACGAAGCTGACCAAGAATGTATTTTCACAGCAGAAGTTTTCAACCCTTAGTAAAACTTACGCGCAAAGCATTCTGTGAGAGTTCATTCTCAGTTTCTGGTCTTTTAGTAGCTGCAGGAAAAGTTTAAGTGGATATAAAAATGAGAAGAACTTTACAAGTTTATTAAGTAGAAACAAACAAGTTAACCACTCAGCCCATTTTCAGTAGAGGTTCTCATTAAGGACCTGATATTTGAAAGTCTGCACAGTCATAATGACTATGTTATTGCCCTAGGACCTCAGCAGAATTCAGTATTGGAAAATGCCCTGTGAAAATGGCTTTAAGCTCTTGCTAGTAACATTAGTATAATCCTAGGAATGTTAACAAAAGTTTCAGGCCTTCTTGAGCTAATCTTCATGCCAGGTAGTGATACATTAAATAGATAAAAATGTTAATTAGGTATTTGAACATTCGACGCAGTGACCCTGTGTATGTTTGGGTGTGCAAGTGTGCAAGCATGTGAGAGATATCATTGTTTAAAAAATTGTGATAGTTACTAAAATGTTCATTTAGAGTGGCTTATCTCAGTAAGGAGAAAAGAAGAAAGTAAGGTAGAAAATTTTTAAACTCCTGTTTAATCTCTTAAAACCTAACCTATTGACTTTTCTATTAACTGACCTATTTACAGAAGGAGATTTTCCTAACATGGACACAGTTTTAAATAAGGAAAAAATTTTTAAATGCTCATCATAATATTTGCATGACAGTTATAAAGAGTTGTCTAGCTATGGAATTATAAAACAAAATCCAAATATGAAACCAGTTAAGAACACATGCTGTTCACAATCATAGAGTTAATTTATAAGCTACCATGGAATATTCTTATTCTGCTATTGAAGTGGACAGCCCTTTCTCATTGCTACCATACCAAAATATTGATAAAGATTTCTGAAAAAAGAGCCTCAACAACTTACTTTCAACTTTCCTAAGAGAGCTTAGGAAAGTTATCTGTCTCAAAGTTTATGCCACAGAATGTGATAACACTCATTAAACAGAAATAATACTATGAGGTTTATCAAATTATGAAATTGATGAACATCCTTTATTTAAAATGTATTATAAGTTCTTAGGTAAATTTAGGAACTTGCCAATTACATATACAAAGCAGAATTATTTGTATTCATCTAAGCCTCTGAGGGTAAATGTCTTGGAACATGTAATAGTTAATGAGAAAAATCTGGTGTGAAAATATTTGTATTGGTGAATTTTACTGCTTTATTATACTTTTCCTTCTCATTAGTAATATTTTTCAGAAGAGTCTCCATGTCTGTGGATACCAAGGGTGGGGGACACTAAGTTGGATGAATTTCATAAAGACAATTACAGTGAGCCCTCTGTATCCACAGGTTCCACCGACCGTGTATCAAAAATATTAAAAAAAAAAAATTATAAGAAGTTCCAAAGTGCAAAACTTAACTTCGCTGCATGCAGGCAACAATTTACATCGCATTTACATTGTAATAGATATTATAAGTTATCTAGAGATCATTTAAAGTCTACAGGAGGGTGTGTGTCAGTTATATGCAAATACTATAGTACCATTTTATATAAGCACGCACAGATTTTGATATGATGGGGTAGTCCTGGAGCCAGTCACTCATGGGTATTGAAGGACAAATGTACTGTATTTGGTAAGCTAGTAGGATTTGTCTCAGTAAAGAAGATTGCCTCTGGGTTCCTTTCTTCACTGGAAGAAAAATGAACATTCTGCTAATTGACCAGATTCTCAGCCTCACTTTTGTATTACATTGGTTTTTGACACCAATAATTGTAAAATCACTTTGTAAATGTAGAGTGCCACATCAAGGCTCGTTTAGCCTTATGTGTTCTCAACCTCTGTAACTCACTAGAATAATGCAAATTGCTTGACTCAAACCAATAAAAGAGAAACTGTTGTATGTGACATTATAAAGAATGGAACTTTACACTTGTGAAGGAGTAATGATAGCTAACTTTATTGAACACTTAATGTTGTACCCAACGTTATTCTAAGCTCTTTACTTAACACTAATTTATTTAAAGTATAGTAGCTGCTTATTGATAGTGTAGCCATTTCAGGGTAGTTCATTCTCTCATTGAGTGATTCATAGTAGGCGGTGCTCAGAGTAGATAGCATTGTGGATAATTTGTGTTTTATAGTAAGAACTATAGCACCTAAATGATATCACATCCATTTTGTTTTATAATTTCATGATGTATTTAAAATGTAAATGAGATGGCAAGCACTTGATTTTGATCTATTTATATAAGCCTTGTAAAAGTTTAACATGATAGGCAATTCTCTCCTTCAGCCTCTGTATCTACTGGGATGTGTGGAAAGAGCATGGATTTTAGAGTCCAGCATAACCTGGGCAAGATACATAATCTTTTGGTTGTCTTAAAGAACATAGTAGCTCCTCAATAAATATTTTGTTCAGTCATCAAATGATTGAAATGCCTGGCACATAGGTTCTTAATTACTTTTGTTTCCATTTCTTTAGTTTTCCTTCAAGGATTTAGAAATAGCAGCCTCCCTTATTGTTCACTTCCTCAGGGTAATATTTGTTGACCCTTGACAGATCAGGAGTTGGGAAGGAAACTGAAACTGCTTCCTTGTACCATCTTTTTCTTTGAATTAATTTTTTTTCCTTTTATATTTCCTGTTAAAGTTTTCTTTTCTGTTTGAATGTTACTAGGATAACAGACCTTTGTATTAAGAGTCTTACAATATAGCCCTAATAGAAAAATTCACAAGTCTTTTAAAGTAAACTAGTTTTTCTTATAAAGTGAAAGAACTGCATTCCCTTTAAGCTAATAGTATTGCCTGCAAAGTTATAAAAATTTCCATCATTTTCTTTCACACTTTTGAAATCCTATGGTTTATAACAGCCTTCATAAATTGGCGACTTCCATCCCAGCTCTGACACAGAGCTTGTCAGCCTGTCCTGCTGTCTGTGTACGTGCTGCTTGACATTGACAGGATTCTTGTCAAAATGGGGCTTTTGCATAAATTAGTGTTTAACCCTGGACAGGCTTTTCCTCCTCATTTCAATACAGCTTTTAAGAGACTGTGCTGCTCTTATCCATAGATAATGAAAGTGAAATTTGACTATTTTATCATGCATTTTACACTCTGAAGGAGTACCATAAACTTTACTAGTCTTATTTATTTTTCTTTTTTTAAAAAAAATGTATTTATTTATTTATTTTTGGCTGCATTGGGTCTTTGTTGCTGTGTACGGGCTTTCTCTAGTTGCCGCAGGAGGGGGCTACTCTTCGTTGTGGTTCATGGGTTTCTCATTGCCGTGGCTTTTCTTGTTGCAGAGCATGGGCACTAGGCACACGGGCTCGGTAGTTGTGGCTCATGGGCTCCAGAGCGCAGGCTCAGTAGTTGTGGCATATGGGCTTAGTTGCTCTGCGGCATGTAGGATCTTCCAGGACCAGGGCTTGTACCCATGTCCCCTGCATTGGCAGGTGGATTCTTAACCACTGTGCCACCAGGGAAGTCCTCTTACTGATTTCTCATTAAGCCCAAATTAGTAATTCTCAGTGTTACCAATTCTTGTACAATATAGACACCATCACTGATAGCCTACTGTCCCTTCTTGTCCAGAGGACCTATTTGCCTTACTTTTTGTTTTAATAAGCAGTTTACATTGTATGTGGGGGAGAAAGTGAGAGGAAGGGGAAGGAGTTTCGAGTTGCATAAAGGAGTACACTTTAAATAATCTTATGGATGAATTTAGAAGTTTTAAAAAGTTAATTGTTTTACCTTAATACTTTCCAGAAGGTACATATTAAGCATTGTGGATAATTTGTGTTTTACAGTAAGAACTGTAGCACCTAAATGATATCACATCCATTTTGTTTTATTAATTTTATGATGTATTTAAAATGTAAATTTTGCTCTATTTGTATAAGCACTTGATTTTGATCTATTTCTTGGGTATTTGAAGCACCCGAGAAAATCTTTTGACTCTAATGCAGAGACTTTGTACCTTCCTGATTTTTTCTTACCATCATTGTTCCAGCCATGGCTGAATGGAGAAGGAACAATAGCTTCATTCTTGAACTACAAGAATATTTACATATTCAGTAGGAGCAAACATTTATTTGCTTTTCCTTTGGGTATGATGATGAGCAAATTATTCTCCATAGTATATTATCAGTTCCCCCAGCCTCTGTTGAACATCTCAGATGTTTCAGGTGTGGAATTACGTGTGACTAAAAACATGGTTCCTGAATTTCAATAAACCTAGAAATAGTATTATTACAGCAAAATATAATATGTTTAGTAGCCTTAATTAAATCAGGTGATATATACTGTCTAATTTTTCTTTACCTAATTTGATGGAAATGAGTTTATCTCCCTTATTATTCTTGGAGAAAAGCTTTGTTATACCTCTTCTTTCTTCAACAGTCTAACCATCAAAAATGATTGAGAAGAGAAGCTAAGCTTGGAAAGAAAATGATTTCTTTTAAAAAAAGCTAACTCTTCATATACCGAACATTTTGAAATCTCAACATGAGGGAAAAAACCTCATAAATTTAAGCATACTAAGAGTAATTTATACTTAGTTAACAGCAAGACGATATATCTTTACCAACATATTGAAATAATTAGAATAAATGATTGAGAATGTGAAGATTGGAGTTCCTTCTATACAATGCCTGCTTATAACTGGAACGTATACGCCAGGCACCATATATGTCTGTGTTAGCTGATTTAATAACTACAGGAACCCTATGAAATAATTATTAGTATTCCCACTTAATACACATGAAAAAGTACAAATCCAAGTTCAGAGCCATTAAGAAACTTGCCTAAAATCATAGAGCTAATAAGTTGTAGAGCTGATGTTCAGTTTGCAGACTTGCTGACATCATAGCACATGATTTTACACTTTACCTGTAAATGGAGATAAATGATACCAACCTACTTTTTGTATCATGTATATAAAAATTTCATCATAGCAGTAAGTTTGTACTCAATATGTAATACACAGTTTTGGTAAAGTAACTATCAACTATTTAGTTCATTCAGTCTTAATTCTCTCTTTAAAATTTAGAGAATTTTAAATTGAGAAGCAAAGATGTATATGCAAGAGGTATTTCTCAAGGGGCTAGAAGATATTTTACAAAGAGTAGAAAAAGAATCAACCTATTCCTTTAACCTACAGTTCTATTCCTAAGAGCTTAATCTTACACTGTGAATCTCCTTTTATCTTCTAAATTTCACTGGAATCTAGTTTCAGGGTTAAACTACATTTTAGCCACCCATGTATGTTTTAGGTGGTAATCCTCCAATTTCCACTAGGCAAAAAAAAAAACTAACAAATTACCAAGATAATTTTATTTTAGAAAAACTGACTTAATATTATATAGTTATTCAGAACACACCAATGATAAAACTATGCCAAAGTAGTTAGTATCTTTCAATAGTGCATATGTTCAATTACAGTTAAATTTAAAACTTTAGGTTGGGAAAATAATTCTCTTCAAATATACAATGAAATAGACCTGGGAGTAGGTTATAGACATTTCGTTTGTTGACAAGTACAGTATGAGCAAGGAATGATCAAGCAGCTGCTAAAAACATTAAAGCAAGGTCAGATTGCACTAATGATTATATAGAGTTTGCTCATCATGGGAAATAGTAGTATTATGTTGCAAGCAGACCATACATGCAATATTATTCTGAATACTAGGTTACATAGAATAGTAAATATTAAAATGTATAAAGGAAAATATGATCAAGATGATGGGAGATAGTGGAAATAATGGTATTTGACAAATGATTCCAGGAACTGAGTCTTTTGATTTTAGAAAATAGAAGACTAAGAGAAAGGCATAATACTTGTTTTAAAATAATTTAAAATCTTCCATATGGCAAAGGACATAGACTTAACTAGAAAGCCCAGGTAGTTTGCACTTTCTAGAGAAGGATACAAAGGAGTGGGGTTGGCTGCCTGAGAAAGCCTTAGCATCCTTCACCACTTATTTGAAGGAGACAGAACCATCACACCACCTGTGTATGATGTGTGGGGATGAATTTTGTACCTTGTAGATCAGATCATTGACTCCTGGGGCACCTCACAATTCTTAAACTACAGCTTTTATTAACTAGCCTGATAATTGATAAGGACTTTTAAACATATTTTCTTTATGTTTCACTAAAGAGAAATCATTTTACTTCATTATGCAGACATTGTTAATATGGGTTGCTGGGTATGTATGGGATTTAAATGTGAAAATGATTATTACATTGTAATCTTATAGATAACTATAAATAATTTATAAATAACTATAAATAATCTTATAGATAGCTGCTATAAGATTCAAAATTTTAATTCTTTTCCTGTCAATCTTATGTTCCTTAGGGGTGAAAACTTTAGCAAATGATTTTATTTTCTGTACTGTTAGATATTGCAAACCTTTTCTTAAAGTTATATAAAGCATGTCAAGTCGTCTCCTTTCCCTACTCCAACACTCAGTACTTTTTAATGGCAAAGATCTGGCCTGTATTTTATCAATTTGACATGGTGTTTTTTTTTCTAATTCTGTTTCTTTAGTCTGTATTACAGGTCACTGAAGCACACCATAAGTACTTGTCTCAAGTGGTCAGTTACATAAAATGTACTGGGCTGACTGTTTTAGAATAAAAAGCAGTCTGGCATTATGATGTGGTAATTATTACTTTCAGAGAAAGAATTAGTTAATTCATTCTTAAAGTATATTGTATTAGTTACAAATTTAAGATGTAAAAATAGTATAACTTATGAGGGAGTGAAATGATTAACCACTTGTGATTAGTGCTCATAAGTTTTAACCATAAAATATTCTAAAACATATTTGCTCAATTAGCATATTTGGGAAAGCAGTTGCTTTTGCAAGGGTAATTTATAGGCAATCACCTGAAAACATATCAACAGGCATAGATAAGCATTTTTCATTATTAATCATCATTGCTATACCTCTGCTGTTTAAATAGTGTTTCTGTTTTTTATGGCATTTGATAAAATTTTAAGGGTATGGTCTTGGTATTAAGGCAAGATGTTCAAAGAGGTTAATCACGTTTATTTTTAGCTTTTTCTTAAAATATTCATATTTTAGGCAAAAATATCTTTAACTTTTGATTAATCATTTTTAGTAATGTGTCTTTGCTAATTTTCTCCTTTGTTTTATTTGCCCTTTTTCTCTTATAATTAAAAAAGAAGACCTCTTCCTAAAAGAAACAAAAACAGTGGTAACAATGGAATGATTTATAATGTGAAATTATTAGTTTTTGTGTATAGATGTTTTTCAAATTTCTGAAGAAATAAAAGGCAAGCAGGTGACAAGAGTCTTTCTCCTTGCATTGGCTCTTTCATTTTCTTCAGTGGCTTTTCCACTTTCCTTATCTGACAAAAGCAATTTGAGGAATATTCTTAACAGCAAACCTGGTTTTTAGCAAAATCTTTGAGTCTTGATAGTTCAATTGAAGTGAGCATGTATATATTACTGTCAAAGAATTACTTAATTCAGAATAATAGACAACGTATATGGCTTATTTGCTAAACTCTTTTTGGGTATTATCTCATGTAATGCTCCTTGTAAACCTATGAGTTGATTACTGCTGTCTATGTGAGAAAACTGAGATGTAGAGAAGTTGAGTAACACATGTAGGAAGTGGTGGAGTCTAAACTCAGACTCAGATCTGACCTAACAGACTGAGGTCTTAAATACCAATGCCATGATAAGGTATCTCTCAAGGGATTCTGAGTAGATTGGCATCTTTTGGAGCAGAAATATGCTTCCTACCCTGACTTCTGGACAAGCTTTGGAATCTATTTAACCTTTAGCTTTAAAAGAGGAAATGAGATGGAGAGAGGTACACATTTTTACAAATCATATATTCATTCTTTGGACTTCACTATGGCATTTCAACAAAGATGCTGACCATTAAATGTTTATACTAGCCTCAGGGCAGAAGCCATCTACTTATTTAAAATTAATCTTTAGCCAGCTATTAGAAAAAAATAAGCAAAACTGTCTGAAGCAAGAAATGTAAAATATACACTATGTGATGCCATGAAAAGAACTTTGGCGTGGACAGCCCAGGGGTCTTATTGAAGCATGGCCACTTACATAACTTTGGGTAAGTTACTCTGAGCCTTAGCTTGTTCATCTGTAGAAGGATGAGATTAAGTAATTCAAAGCATTGTTGCAAGGATTAAATGAGATAAAATGCCAGGCACATAGTAGAATAATCATTCCCCTTTTTTCTATTCCAAGTTTTAAAGAAAGTTGGGTGTGTTTTTGAATGGAAGAGTATCAGTACTTTTATTATTTGAAGTTTGAAAAGGGTGACATTTTCTAGTCTCTTTTTTGTATTATATTCTCCTAGTTGAAATATGGATGCAGCCTTTTGATGTTGAGTTGCATTTTCTTGAGTGTCTAAGCTGCCAAAAATAGCTTGTTTACTTTGTATTAAACAGTAGAAGATCTTAAGGATGTTAGAGGAAAGACAATGGTGGATAGTACTGTATTTGCTTTAACTGTCATTGAAACATCCAGTTTTCTTCCATGTTAGAGTTTAGTTGTCTTATTTAGGTAGTGCTTTAGTTGGCAGAGTACAGAATAAAACCCTTGAGGTAGGGATTCAGATGATTTCCTAATATCTGATAGAATCATCAATAATCCTTACCTAATTCTTATGTAACTTTAGAGAATATCCTCTTTTCTAAAAAGAGAATATCAGAACACAGTGAAATGTCTCAGAGTTCTCCTGAAACATTGTATTGCCGTTCCTCCCTGGCAGCCAGGCACGCCTCCAGTCCTCCCCTCGGTCCCCAGCAGCGGAACAGCAGCTGGGAGGCCTTCCGGCGCTGTTTGCCGCGTGGCCGCCTCCTCTGCGGTGCTACGACGTACTGCGAGAAGTGGAGCTCCGGGGTGGAGATGTGTCTCTTCCTTGAAGACCTGCGGGAGGGCTCCTGCATCCTCTGCCTCTGCTCCAGGGCGTTTGTGGAAGATCGGAAATTGTGCAGTTTGGGATTAAAAGGCTACTACGTTAAAGACGATGGCAACAGTGCAGGAGAGCAAGCTACAGAAGAGGAAGAAGGTGGTCGTCCCCAGGGCACTGCAGAGTCACGTGACAGCAAAGACGTAGGCCCAGATGAAAGTGAACTTGATTCTGAGGCTGAACTCATGAGAAGTATGGGACTGCCACTTCAGTGTGGTAGGGTGTCTGCACATAAGAATTTTGAGGTATCTATGAATACTAGAAACAAAGTTTAAAAAGAGAAAAAACATCAAAAGAAGTACTTAGATGAAATTAAGAGAGAATCTTGGAGACAAGAATGTGTGGAAGATGACATTTTGGCTTCAGATTCAGATGATCCATCTTCATCTGAGAATGAGAACACCAGAAGGTATAAACTTCGAACCAAAAAAGACATTGAAGGTGAGAATCTTCCTGCTGAAAATACATTATCTCCAAAGCTGGAAGTTACGGAGCTCTGGGAGAAGTACTGGAAGGAATACCGGGGGGAACTGCTGTGGCAAAGCTGGCAAGAAACGCATGCAGGTCAGACGCCGTCCTCAGAACCCTGGAACATCCCTAATACAGAGGCGGAATGGGAGCAGCATTATAGCCAGCTGTATTGGTATTATTTGGAACAGTTTCAGTATTGGGAAGCTCAGGGTTGGACTCTTGATGCTTCACAAAGCTGTGATACAGATACTTGTGTGTCTAAAACAGTAGTTGACAACAAGAAAGACGAAAATCGCACGAAAGCAGATGAACTTTCTTCTCCATCTTCATCAATGGATAGCGAAAGCTCTAGTTCAAGTGATAAAGATCATAATGAAATTCTTGATGGACTTAGTAATATAAGTCTGAATTCAGAGGATGTAGAACAGAGCCGATTAGATCCCTCTGTGAGTTGTGATGGACAGCAGAAGAGAATGCCTTGCTTAGGGCCAAAGTGAACCATGTAATGGAGGAAGCAAGGAAAGCAGCTTGTCTGGGAACAGAAGCACAAGCCAACCAGCTCAGGATTCACAAGAGTCATCAGAAGCAAACACAATCAAAGACAGACCACACCTCATCGGCACTGATGGAGATGAGAGTGGCAAAGATCCACCTGAACAGAAGCCAAGCAAATTCAAGAGGAGCCACGAACTGGACATTGATGAAAACCCGGATTCAGACTTTGATGTCGACGGTTCCCTTCTAGGATTCAAGCATGGCTCAGGACAAAAATATGGTGGAACTTCAAATTTCAGTCACCGGCGGGTCAGGTATCCACACAAGAATGTGAAGTACAAGTCAAAGTACTTGGACATGAGAAGACAAATCAATATGAAAAACACATCTTCTTCACTGAAGAGCCAGGAAAAACTCTTTTCAAGAAAAGCAAAACTTTGAATAAGGTAGAAAAATTCCTAAAATGGGTAATGAACCAATGGATGAGGAAGCATCGCAGGAGTCAGTTTCTCATAACAACGTTCAAGATACTTGCACAAGCAGTGGTTCAGAGGAACAAGAAGTGTCTGTTGAAAAAGGGGATGACCCACCAGAGACGAGTGAGCCAGAACCTGGAAAGCGTCGTGCCATGTCTTCAGCTGGGGAAGTGGGAACAGAGAAAACTGACAGGGACAGCACAGAAGGAGCAGTGACAGATGAGGGTGACTGCCCCACCCAGGCTGCACCAGACCGTCTTCAGGTAGAAGCCGAAGCTGAAAATAAAAAGAAGAAGAAGAGCAAGAACAGAAAGGGAATTGGTCTGCCTCCTGAGATCACTGCTGTGCCCGAGCTGGCAAAGTACTGGGCCCAGAGATACAGGCTCTTCTCCCACTTTGACTATGGGATTAAATTAGACAGAGAGGGCTGGTTTTCAGTTACACCCGAGATCGCTGAGCACATTGCTGGCAGGGTCAGCCCGTCCTTCCAGTGTGACACCGTAGTCAATGCATTTTGTGGAGTTGGAGGAAATACCATTCAGTTTGCCTTAACAGGAAAGAGAGTGATCACCATTGATATTGATCCTGTTCAGATCGATCTTGCTCACAGTAATGCAGAAATTTATGGGGTAGCGGACAAGATTGAGTTCATCTGTGGAGATTTCCTGCAGCTGGCTTCTCGTTTAAAGGCTGATGTCGTGTTTCTCAGCCCTCCTTGGGGAGGACCACACTACACCACCGCCGAGATCTTCGACATCAGCACCATGATGTCTCCTGATGGCTTAGAAATTTTTCAGACTTTCCCAGAAGCTCACTAATAATATCATTTATTTTCTTCCAAGAAATGCTAATATCGACCAGGTGGCATCCTTGGCTGGGCCTGAGGGCAAGTGGAAATAGAACAAAACTTTAATAATAGATTGAAGGCAATCACTGCTTATTTGGGGGAACTGATCCACAGATCAGCCTCTGAATCATAAGTGAGGTGGTATAGAGATCAAAAGATCATAGCAGTCAGAACACTATTCACTTGGAATTTCTTCTCTGTATTCACTGATACTTTGTACCCATAGTCAAATGGGTATTTGTACCCTAATACACTTTTTCCCCACATTGATGCAGTACCATCCGGAATTTGCTTTTAAACATCCATTTATTTTATAAAGTTAGTGTTTTTTAAGTTTCTATTGAAAAAAATATGAAATATATTTTGTAATATAGAAGTTTATATATTTTTTCTATTAAAATGGCAGTGAAAGGAAGAAAAAAAAAATTATATTCTCAGCCATGCATTTTGGACCAGTTGCTTAGTAGTTAGATTTTGAATCCAATTTTGTTTCTTGTCTTGAATCAGTGTGGTTTTTTTTAATTAAATTTTATTTTTTTATACAGCAGGTTCTTATTAGTTATCCATTTTATACATATTACTGTATGTATATCAATCTCACTCTCCTAATTCATCACACCAACACCACTACCCCCGCCACTGCCCCCCTTGGTGTCCATACGTTTGTTCTCTACATCTGTGTCTCTGTTTCTGCCCTGCAAACCGGTTGATCTGTACCATTTTTCTAGATTCCACATTTATGCGTTAATGTACGATATTTGTTTTTTTCTTTGTGACTTACTTCACTCTATATGACAGTCACTAGATCCATCCACGTTTCTACAAATGACCCAATTTCATTCCTTTTTATGGCTGAGTAATATTCCATTGTGTATAGGTACCACATCTTCTTTATCCGTTCGTCTGTCGATGGACATTTAGGTTGCTTCCATGACCTGGCTATTGTAAATAGTGCTGCAATGAACATTGGGGTGCATGTGTCTTTTTGAATTATGGTTTTCTCTGGGTATATATGCCCAGTAGTGGGGTTGCTGGGTCATATGGTAATTCCATTTTTAGTTTTTTAGGGAACCTCCATACTGTTCTCCATAGTGGCTGTATCAATTTACATTCCCACCAACAGTGCAAGAGGGTTCCGTTTTCTCCACACCCTCTCCAGCATTTGTTGTTTGTAGATTTTCTGATGACACCCATTCTAACTGGTGTGAGGTGATAGCTCATTGTAGTTTTGATTTGCATTTCTGTAGTAACTAGTGATGTTGAGCAGCTTTTCATATGCCTCTTGGCCATCTGTATGTCTTCTTTGGAGAAATGTCTATTTAGGTCTTCTGCTGATTTTTTGATTGGGTTGTTTGTTTTTTTAATATTGAGCTGCATGAGCTGTTTATATATTTTAGAGATTAATCCTTTGCCCATTGATTCATTTGCAAATATTTTCTCCCATTCTGAGCGTTGTCTTTTCGTCTTGTTTGTAGTTTCCTTTGCTTTGCAAAAGCGTTTAAGTTTCATTAGGTCCCATTTGTTTATTTTTGTTTTTATTTCCATTACTCTAGGAGGTGGATCAAAAAAATCTTGCTGTGATTTATGTCAAAGAGTGTTCTTCCAAAGTTTTCCTCTAAGAGTTTTATAGTGTCTGGTCTTACATTTAGGTCTCGAATCCGTTTTGAGTTTATTTTTGTGTATGGTGTTAGGGAGTGTTCTAATTTCATTCTTTTACTTGTAGCAGTGTGGGGTTTTTTTCTGCCACAAAATATTTGGTTAAAATAAATTATTACTGGATGTGGTATATTAAACAGATTATCTTAGAGCTGCTCTAAGGGAAAGAGGGATTATAATTCTGCATTACACTTTATTCTAAAATGGTATCTTATTTCACTCAAAGTTTCAAAAACAGATAAATTAGTTTATTAACATAAAATTTGCTTATTTTGCTTATGTTTAATGAAGGCTGAGATTTTTATTTTTCCCCATTTAGGTATAGAAGGTGAGTTTGTATTGTCAAATGAGAAATTTAATTCATAGAAGTCAAAAGCAGGGTTTAGATTTTCCCTGTGATAAAACGCAAAGACAACGGTCTCTGAACTGAGTCAGGGGCCTGTGTTCCCCTTCCTGTTCTTTCAGCAGTTCATTTTCTTATATTAATCAAGCCACTCAACCTAGCTGGTTCCTAGTGTACAGCAGAGGTTGAACCAGGTTGGGTTTTAGTTTTTGTGCTTTAGGGGTTACAGAACTTGGAAGAACTAAAGAAGAGAAAGCCAAGGGGATGCTGCTTACATACACATGTAAAAACACCCACTGTAACCTGAGCCCATCTATTTTATATTGGAATTCTGTATAAAATTTCATTTGAAAGAAGAGTGTCACATTTACCCCAAAAATAGATGATGATTTTTAAAATTTAAATTTGCTCAATTAGATTATCCCCAAATCCTCTTCCAATTCTGGCATTCACTGTGTCTGTATTTCTTGTCCTCATTACTTGGAAGCATAGTGTGAAGGGCAGACAGGACTATGAATCAGAAGACCTACTAACTCAGGTTATGGTACTAATTACCTGAGCAAATTATAGCTTCTTAGTTTTTTGGACTAACTGTTCTTTACAGAAACTATCTGTTTTGTAGTCTGTGGTTCCAGGCTACCACAGACAGACCCAGTTTATTTTGTGGTGGAGTTGTAAATATGGAATTGGAATATATTTTTAAACAAGAATAATTGGTAAACTAAGGTTCAGTGTTAATCATAATACTTGACTCCTGTAGGCACAGCTGTTATCCATAATCTTCAATTACTTTATTACTCTCCAATTTTCAGTTGCTCTAATATAATAGAATATTAGTATAATTGATCTAAAATAGATTACTTAAAATATTTTAAGTTCTACTATTGGAATCCATTACATGAATTTTTGTTTTTGTTTTTGAATGGGGCAGAGGTACTTTATTTCATTACTTGGACTAAAAAGTAAAATTAAAGGTCAGAGTTTTCCAGTGGAAACCAAGAGGAAATGTTACGAATATCCAAGGTATAATCAAAATTATATACAACCTAGAGCCAATTCAGAGAGCTCAATAATCTTCAAAGTGGTTTTCATACATTAATTAATGCTGATGGCATCCCAAGGGTGAAAGAAATTTAATTCTCATATTTTAGTTACGGATAACCACACGAAGACTCTGAATGGATCAAGATGTGCCATTTTAATAAGGCAGGTCAACAAATATTTCATCAAATATCTACCACATCAGCAATATATGAGGCGCAAAGTATCCCACTGATGTGGCCTACTTTACAGCGTGGTTTTTTTTTGTTTGTTTTAGACTTTATTTTATAGAGGAGTTTTAGATTCACAGCAAAACTGAGAGGGGTATGGGATTTCCCACATACTCTTCACCCCCACACATGCATAGCCTCTCCCGTTTATCAACATCCCCCACCATCTATCAGTTGTACATATGTTACAATTGATAGACCTACATTAACTCATCATTATTTTCCAGAGCCCATAGTTTACATTAGGGTTCACTCATGGTGTGCATTGGGTTTGGACAAATGTATTGGGACATGTATCTACCATAATAGTATCATACAGGATAGTTTCACAGCCCTAAAAATCTTCCTGTGTTTTGCGTATTCATCCCTCCATCCCCCCTAACCCTTGGCAACCAATGATCTTTTTACTGTCCCTATTTTGCCTTTATTACATGATGTTTTGGGAAAGCAGGTTTGTCTTTAAAATTATTGTTTGCTTAGGTTTTATATTAAAATTAGTGGCTATTTCTATAAACTGACTACACAAGTTAACCAGACAGGCAGAGGTGGTCTGGAAATTCATAAGTAGTTCATATGTGAATCACTCAAGGAGATATGTACTCATTAAGATTTCAGTGTTCAAAATATTCAGAGTTCAAGGATTATTGTTGAGGGTACGTTGTATACATTTTGTATGCTGGCTTGTGTTTTTGTGACTACTGTGCAAATTGTTAAAAGGAACTGACTAGAAAAATTTTTATTAAATTTCACACAAAGTAGCTATTAGAGGTGACAATATCAGTAAGTTTTTCCAAGTTTTTTGTGAAGAGAATTGCCATCCCTGTTCCCTACTCCCACCAGTAATCAATAATCGTTTTCTCCTTACAAAGTCATTGCTGTGCAAAAATGCTGAAGAAATGGTCATGTAAGATGAGGCAATTCAGTAAGTTAAGTAAGTATGAACATGTTGCTGAAGCAGAGGAAAACATAGTATTGTCAGCGAATAGAGACCTCCCCACAGAAGTTCCATAAACGCAGCTTTTAGGCATTAGAGACAGAGGCAGAAGAAATATCCGAAAAGGGAAAGGGAAAGGGTGGCAAACCCAAACTTCCTGAATTTCAGAATTATTTTCCAGGCTGTCCTGGCACTTGGGAATAGGAAGTTTCCTCCTCCTCCATTTGCCTAGAGAGCATCCTTGGCCTCTACCTACTGGATGTAGTAGCAACTCCCCCCCACCTACTCCTTCAGCTTGTAATAACCAAAAATGTCTCCAGACATTGGCTACCTCCCCTGCCCCCCACACTGTGGGGTAGGGAAATCACTCCCAGTTGAGAACCACCAGATCCACCACCTTCTTTAGAGTGGTGGTTTATATGCTTATCTGCACATCACCTTTATTTGTGGAACAGAGAACCTGACCTGTATTTAAATGTGTTTCACACCTCCTACTGAAGTATGTTCCAGGTTCGAAGTAACTGATTTACAATGAGCTTTTCCAACAGCTCATTTATAAATGAGGAAATAATGTATTTGTCTGTATTCTCACTCAAGATGTAGTTTGTGCTATCAAGAGACTAAAAATGATACGCAGGCAAGGTGTAGTTGTGACCCGTCAAATGTGTTTTATAGGTGAAGTTGTGTATCTCCTTTTTGCATTGGTGCTATGACTCTTTTTTTCCTTTCAACATATCACTTCATTCATGTTTGGTGTCACAATGATTATTGAATATGTATCTTTTCATTAAAAGGAGTAATAAACTACTAAATATTGGCATAAAAAGAGGGCACATTTTGAATATTATTTATTTAGTATTTTAAAACCAGGTAAATCTGATAGCATGGTGAGCAAAAATCTGAGTCCCAATAAAATGGTTCTAAATCTCAAAAGCTTTGTTGAAGATGGCATTGGTCAGTTCCATTTTTGTGAACGTTATCACCAATCTTTTAAAGAACCTTGTCTGAGTTAGAAACAAAATGGCCCTGGTCTGGACTCTTCCTCTAGTGAGCTCTGTGACTTGGGAAAATCACCTCTCTGGGTTTAGAGATTCCTCATCTGTCAAATCTAAGGGGACAGACCAGATAGCCTTCCAGGACTGTGCCAGCTCAAAATACTGTCAGATTTTTTTTTAAATTTTCATGAACTGTGAAATTAATTTTTTTTTTAGTTCTAAAGCTGTTACAGAGTAGGGAAACTAAAGGAAGAAGATAAAGGTATAAATTTCATTCAAAGATGACTCCAAATAAACTGATCTATTAAATTGAGCTGTGTATTATATGGAAAGGGGTGCTCATTCAGTGCTAAAAATTACTAGCTCTAAACTGTATGAAGTGATTTTTGTGGGTAACCAGGTTTGCCCCCGACTACTCTGTGGGAAGAATATTTCAAAGTTAAAAGAGCAAGATTGTGCCTTTGACAACTGAAAACCAAGCTGTCAGAATTATTTTTATTTTTTGCTTCCATTTTGTATAAAATGATTGTGAAGACATCAAATAATGTCAAAGAAATCTCATGGTTGGTCATCTCTATAAAACCATTTAATCGGTTATGGCTAGTATAGTCTAAGATTCTTTTAAACAATAGAGATAGTTTTTCAAATAGCAATGGCATATTTATTATATAAATCCAGGTCACTCACTCAGTAAATGTAGTGTCCTACCTTTAATACTATATTTTATTGATAAAGTATATAGGTTTTTAGATGTTCTCTAACCAGTTTTGCAGCTGGGTGTGGAGAATAATAATATTCCATTCTAATTCCTAGAATAATTACTTCATCTTCTACAGCAGCAAACATATTTTTATCCTTCTCAGTTAATATGCACAGTTGCAAATGTCATATATCATAAAAATAGTTTCTTTTCAAATTTAGCTGTAAGATTTGACAATAATCATTCAGAGCAGTGACCATATTAATAAAAAAATATTTCTCTTCTTTTCTGAGCACTTTAATTTTTCTTCCTGCATCTTGATTGCTTTACTAAATTATAGACATAATATCTGATACTTCTAACCATTTTGAGATTGATTATTAATGAAAGGGGCATAGAGAAAGGAGAACTAATCTGGAAGTTTGTCTCTAAAATGTTGTTATTGAGTTATGACTGATGTATTGTCAGATTTCTCTATTCTCTTATTTAGGTGATGATGGCCCCTTAAGGGTGATCATTAATTTTGGGCAATTAGTTTATTTCTTTTACATGGAGACTGAGACGTAAGGATTTAAATAGCAGTGTCTGAATCAAAACTCAGATTTATCTTCGAAGTATTAGGGCAAAGTCACAAAGCTTTCCTGGACTTCAGTGTCCTTTATATAAAATGGAGATAACGATTCTTAAGAATACTGTGGAGAATGCCTATTAATGAGTGATATGTTCGTGCCAAATATTAAATATCATTTCTAAATAATAGGATTTGATCAAATTATCATAGCATCTTTCTACTTGCATCAAGTAAAATTGCAATAGTTGATCTGTAAAAATTAAAGAATAGAACTCAGTCTTTCATATAACTCCATTTGCTTTTAGGGTCAAAGGAAAGCAATCTTTTGGGACAGAAGATTCAACAATTAAGGAGGAATAGGAAGAAATAGGATAAATTTCCTAAATCATGCAAATTATTGTGCTCTGATAATTCAGCTGGAATTTAAACTCTGCTTTTGAAATAGATACTGTTTCTTTCATAAACAAAAATGAGAGCCAATTTTTTTTCTCTCTATGAAGGGAACATACTTCACAGCTGCATTAATTTAAAACACTAAAATAACAGGGTGGCAGCACTCAGTAAGAAACCAGTGTGGCTTTTGGCTACATTTCTGTTGCTTCTAAGTCCTTTTCAAATATTGTAATTAACTATACTGTTTCTGCTGTTTATTCTGCTTATACTAATTTATCCATGCCATTCCTTGAGTTGCTGGTTCTACCCCCTTAGTAAGAAAGAATATGAGAAGAAAACAGTTTGCGTCTTACTGTGGCGATTGCTGTGTCTTGCATGAAGCTTTCTTTATATGGAAATTGTATTTCTCTCCTCATTCCAATCCATTATTTTTTTCCTGTCTCTAGATGTAAGGTTCTTAACGATGTTGGAGATTTCATCAGATGAGGACAAACAGCTGGTGAACATTCTCTGGCTCCTCAATCCCTTTTCCATATCTTACTAAAACCCCTTTCCATGATAAATACCTGGAAATATTTAGAAGCCCAAATATTCAATTAAATTTGTATTACATTGCTCACTTTTCTGTGTTTTCACCACATTGTGTCAAGTCATTTGAGGAGATAACCATAATATTATGTGGAAATAGTTTCCTTTTCTAGAATTAAATTTGATTCTAATGTTACTACTATAAATTTCATCCTACTATTAACAAGGACCAAAGGAGTTTTAACAATGTCCTTGCCTTTTTTTTTCTTTCCCCTGCCGCCTACTATTATAAAAATTGACAGATGTGAATCCCAGGGCAGCTTCTAAGAGGGTATATCAAAATGGGGACCATAAAATGTATTTAATGTAGGAAACTTGGAACTGTTTTGAACATGTTAAATCACTACTCTTTGCAAATAGGAAGAAGAAGCCACCTATGACCAAACTCTTGAATTCCGTAGAGGAGGTGATGGCCAGCCAAGACGATCCACTCGGCCAACCCAGCAGTTCTACCAACCTCCCCGGGCTCGGACCTAATGTGAGAAGGTAAAGTTGACATTGTGAGGAGCTTTCCATGTAAAGAAAGATACTATCATGTTAAATATATAAGTCCAATTATATATAATATATTATTATATATAATAATATATAAATATTATATATATATATAATATTTCATAATAACATATAGACCTACCTCATTTTATTGTGCTTCATTGTATTGCACTTCACAGATATTGCATTTTTTACAAATTGGAAGTTTCTGGCAACCCAGCATCAAGCAATTCTATCAGTGCCATTTTTCTAACAGCATTTGCTCACTTTTCTGTCTCTGTGTCACATTTTGGTAATCCTCACAATATTTCAAACTTATTATTATTATTATATTTGTTATGGTGATCTGTAGTCAGTGATCTTTGATGTTACTATTGCAAAATGATTATGACTCACTGAAGGCTCAGATGACGGTTAGCACTTTTTAGCAGTAAAGTATTTTTAATTAAGGCATGTACATCGCTTTTTAGACATAATGCTATTGCACGCTCAATAGACAACAGTATAGTGTAAATATAACTTTTATGTGCACTGGGAAACAAAAAACTTAGGGTGATTATTTTATTGCGATATTCACTTTATTGTGGTGGTCTGGAACTGAGCCCTCAGTATCTCTGGGGTTTGCCTGTAATAGAAGAAAACTAATGTTTTAAAACTACTTTCAATTATAAAGTATTTAAGATAATACCATAGTTACAAACTACTTTTTCTCCAAACCTTTCCCTGCAAATGCTATCCCTAATCCCCTTTTTTCTCTATACCTACTCTTTTCTATTGGAGGTGATGACAATCAGTGAAATGACTATAGGTTTGAAAGCAGGAAGACGATGAAAGAAAACAAAGGACTAAATAATTATCAACCTGGGTAATTGAGTTTATTTTTTGTTTAATTGATTTCAGTCCTTTTTAAGAAAGAGGAAATGTTTCATATATATCTTCAGGAATTGGATGAAGACAACATGACTACTTATTGAGATGTAATTTTGGGGCCTTATGCTGTCAGTACAGAAACTTTCATCTTAGAGTTTCAGAAAGAGAGGTGGTATCTGAAAATCATCTTCAGTAGGAAGGAAGAGAAATATAACAAAGTCAGCAAATTATAGGACCAATCTAAGACATTCTCATTTTGATGAACAAAGACCTTACTTCTTAATATGTTTTTAGAAAGAAATACTTTCACCATCTTTGGTAACATTTCTATTTTTTCCTTATGCCAGGGTTTTTGAATATTTTTTTTTAATAATTAGAGTTTTCCCGTTACAGCTTTTGTTATACATCACATAAGACTATTTTAGACTTTATATCTTTTTTCTTAGTCTCTTCTTAGTAGCAAGACTATTGAGAATTTTTAAGAAATTGTTCCCAATTCCTTATTTCCTTATTTCAGCTGTTCATTCTGATAATGCTGTTATCCACATTGTATTTGTCCCCTACTGTGTGACTCTCAAACCAGCCAAGACTGTTTAGCACTTGAAATGCAGCTAGCCTGAATTGAGATGTGCTATAAATAAAAAATGCATACCAGATTTCAGACTTAGTTTGAAAAAAAACTCAATAATTTTTATTATTTATATATCAAAATGATAATATTTTAATAGATTGGGTTAAATAAAAAGTTATTACAATAATTTCACCTGTTTATTTTTACTTTTTAATGTGGCTACTAGAAAAGTAAGAATTACGTATGTCTCACATTATATTTCTGGACAGCACTGTTCCAGAGTCTTATATCTCCTGCAGCTTCCCCAAAGCTCTTTCATTGGTTAAAAATTAGTTCTGTCATCCTAAATGAAGAAATGTTTTCCTATATTTTCTAGCCCTTTGCTCCTTATGTAATAGTGTGCCTGGAGCAGAAGCCTGATGCTATTTGACTTCTGATTTACCCGAGTAAGCCAGTATAGTACCTTTTTCCTCTTATCGTTGGTTTTTCTTTGCACTTAATAAAAGGCTGTCAAGTAAACAAACGTGACCTTTTGCCCACAGTATCACAGAAGAGCTACTTCTTGACTTTGGGCATTTTTCTGTAGCATGCAAGAATTGACCAAAGCAGAATCAAAGTATACGTAAGGACTTCAGCAACTTTACATTGTGCACGGTTGAACATCCACTTTTAAAATTAGCTCAGTGTGCTTATAATTAAATTTTATTTAAGGTAAATGAAAACAGAATTCCCTGTTAGCTTTCCAGGGTCTTCCAAATTGTTTAAAACAGGTTTTAAAATGAGGCCAAAGGTTCTTAACCCTCTGATTGCTCTAGGACAGTGGATGCAGGACTCTAGGGCTCTTCAAGGGTGCCTTAGGGCTGTTGAAGGGAGGGCTAGAAGTAGAGAGAAGATGGTGGGAGTGAGTAAGAGTGTAGCCAATGGGTAGAACTCTCAGTCCTCTGGCCTCTTCTTTAGTGTCTTTCATATGTTTTATACATTAGGGTTCCATCAAAAATTTCCTTTGAAAAAGAGTACACTGCTTAAAAGTAAATTATAAACCATAGCCCTGGGGTAATTGTAGCTTATTCGTATCAAACTGTACAGTGCAAATTGTTCCTAATCAACTAAAACGTTACAATCTTGTACAGTGCAAATTGTTCCTAATCAACTAAAGTGTTACAATCTAAGTGGTTCTCTATGTTCCCTGAGCTAAAACTTCCATCTTTCCCAGATGCTTGCTTTGGATTATACTGTTGACATGGAAATCCTCACAGGAAGAAAATTAATTTTGGTGGGGGAGAGTCCCATGATGGTATCACTAGAAAAACCTCACTGCAAAATTTACTCTAAAAATTAATTAGTAAGACACATGTGATCTTGGTTGAAAAAACTTATTTATTCATTTTTGTACTTAGTTCAAACATATGTTATGAAAAATTATGAAGTAGAATTAAATATACTATCTTTGAATGGGAGGTTCGGCAATAAGGATTATACTTTTTGCTTTTGTCACACAACTGAATATATTATTTTCTTTTTTTTTAAGTTGATATATTTATTACTTTTTTTTCTTAAGATATAATTTTAAATGAAAGGTTTTTAGCATAGGCCTTTTATTTTTTTATTATTTTTAATACACCTTTATTGGAATATAATTGCTTCACGATACTGTGTTAGTTTCTGTTGTACAACAAAGTGAATCAGCCACATGCATACATGTATCCCCATATCCCCTCCCTCTTGTGTCTCCCTCCCACCCTTCCTATCCCACCCACCCCTCTAGGTGGTCACAAAGCACGGAGCTGATCTCCCTGTGCTTCCCACTAGCTGTCTATTTTACATTTGGTAGTATATTTTGTTTTTATTTCCTCACATTTAAAGAGAAGATATACACTGTATCCAGCCATTTGACTTCCAGCAAATATAAGCATGAATTCTAATATATGCTGAAATTTTTGTAAGATTTTGTTATTTAAAATTATTCAAGATAGTAAGAAACACTTAAGACACTTTCTTTTATCAGTTCTAAAGAACATAATTTCGTAGTCATAATCTTTATGTTTTGGGTACTTTGCTAGGTGATGAATGACCCATAGTAGCTGCGAAGTAAGTGTTTTTTAAATCAATGTATTAAATCCAAGATTTAAAGTTGTTGATGTGTAATTTACATTCTTTGATTATCCTAAGAAGGTTTTTTACAAGCCTTCTATACCATCGCCACCACCGCCCACCCCTACGTACTCATATACTTCCCCAAAAGTGGAAAGGGAATTAGATTCTGCTTGAGCCTGGTACTAAGGACAACATCAGTGCTTAGCAAAAGCAAGAGATAGCTGGGAGTTAGGGCTCAGTGGAGGAGGCGGTCTCGGGGGGCAATGTGGGAAATAGGCCTAGGTCTGAGAGAGTGCTGGCAAGTCAGATTCACCCCCTGAGGGGAGAGAGGGCCCAAAACCTCTAGTTCCTGGGCTGGTCATTGTTACAGACAACTTAGAGATAAGAGCATGTATGGATAGAGAAAGTATACATAGTTATTTAATCAATGAAAATGACCAGAACTATGTGCATTTGGAGAGGTCTCTGACATTATTGGAGTCCTAGGAATTAGATACCAGTTATTGGTGGTGGCAGAAGAGTACAGCTTTAGACACGTTAAGAGTTTGACTTTGATGTGTTTGGTGCTATCATGAACTTCTGAATAAGAATTATATGATTAAAATTAAGCTTAAGAAATATTGCTGTTATGACATATATATACTACTAGGTATAAAATAGAGAACTAATGAGAACCTACTGTATAGCACAGGGAACTCTACTCAATGCTCTGTGGTGAGCTAAATGGGAAGGAAGTCCAGAAAAGAGGAGATATATGTATACATATGGTTGATGCACTTTGCTGTACACTTGAAACTAACACAACATTGTAAATTAACAATACCTCAATTAAAAAAAAAAAAAGAAATAAATATTGCTGTTGGATGTAGGATGGATTACAACACCAGGAGGGAAAGAATTTAAGAAGCTATTGCACTGGTCCAGTCAAAGAGTTACAGCCTCGTGTCCTGCTGTAAAAGGAGAGAAATGGCAGACCTGTGTAGAAAGACCTTGTCACACACATCAGCAGGAAGCTCCCTAGTGCCATGGAGGTTAAGGCTAAGTATGCAAAGTGGTTTAATAAATGGTGACTCACTTTTAATTTTATTTCTAGTTTCTTATTTGTTTCATGAAAGAATAGTCTTCACAGTTTTGCATATTAACCAGAAACCTTGAAACCAATAGCTAAGCATAAACTACTATATAAATACCATGACTTTGTTTATTTTCTAAGGTCCAGGTTTTAGCACCATTTGTAACTGGTAAAAGATGGATTTTTAAATGGCTTTTTTTTTTTTTTTTTTTTTTTTTTGGCAATCTAGATCAGCATCTTTTTGCAAAATTTTTCAAATCAAGGTCAAGGAAGTGATTGCCATAAAGATAGCTATTATTACAGGACCCCGTGATGCCAGCTGGATAGGCATCGTGTGAGGATAATAGTACCCAAAGCTCTTTATTTTCTAATCAGGAGACTATTTACCTCAGAAGACTTCTGCGCTGTTTGAATGCAGCCATGGGAATGCTACCCATCCCTGCCCAACCATTCTTTCATCCATGGGACTGAAATAGGACTGAAGCAAACAAGGCTTCTCTCACCACCTCTCAGCCTTTTCTGTTGTCACCACCCAGAGTGTTTCTACTAGAGTGGTATCTGATAAAGGTGGGGGGCAGGCAGGGGGAGGCGACAGACTCAAGTAAATTACTTGTGAGACTAAACCAGCTCGAAGGTGTTCAAAGGGGAAATGGAGGTGGGTAGAATGGGGGTAGAAGTGCATTGGCAGACTGCATCTTTTTTAGGTCATCCTCTGTTAAACTCTACTCAGTTAATCCGAATTCCTGAAGTGCACATGCTAGCAATAGAGGGACTAACAGTGACAGAGATGTACTTTAAGAATTTCTAGAAGAAAAAATTATTTTAAATATTTTGCTTTTTGTTTACATACTGATTTATAGAAATTATAAATCAGTTTATTTATAAATCAGTATGTTTATGAATTAACAGTGTCCAATTTGCTCTACTTGTGATCTATTGATACTTATACAAACACTTCACATTTACAGGTAAGTTTCAGCAGTGTATCTTGCGTATGGAAAAGTCAATTTGAGGGTCCAGTTTCACTTTCTTCCTCTCTTTTTAAATAGAGTCTTTGTGAAGAAAGGAGCTGTTGACTGAAACATCCTGGTCAAAACCTGTTGATAGACCTCCTACTTGCCCTTCAGAATAAGATGGAGCCATGGTGGATATTATTATTTGGAGAACTAAAAGACAGATTTTAGGGGCAAAAATTCAACCCACATAAAGAATGGGGGAAAAAATACAATAAATTAAGCAAATACCTTTACAAGTGAAAGAATTTTTTCTTCTGCCATCAATAAAACCAGTGCACTATTAAATACATTGTTTTGCTGTATGTTTTATTTGCTGAACGTTATTTTTCTTGTTCATCTGGTACTAACCCCATACTAATTGCCTTCTGTAGAATGGCAGTTACAGCATACTGATGCCTCCCTGTAATTACAGAATAAACTGACTTACACAGCTTGCCACATTTCTTACAAAACAACCTGAAGCCAAATAGCAGTTCTTAGTATGGTAACACTACTAAATATGACAGCAAAAAATATTCAAAACTTGTATATGTTGTTTTAGCACTTTATTAATGTAATTTGATTGAAAACAGGCATTCCCTTCCTTATAAAATGTGCAGTGGATCTTTTAAGATGCATCTGGTTGCAGATAACAGAAAACACAGCTCAAACTGGCTTAAACACTAAAGTACTGACTGACTTCCCTACCAGAAGCACAGTAGATTTCAGCTGGTTTAATATAGTGACTCAGAGTTGTCATGAAAGATCCTGATTCTTTGCATCTCACTTCTGCTTTCTCTGGCATAAGCATTCTACAGCAGGCTGCCCCATGTGAGCCCAGGATGGCTACAGCTTCCTGAGCTATTAAATCCAGGGATGCGGTTGGGGTCCCTTCCAGAAGTGCACTTAGAAGAGAAATGAAGCTTTCACACTCAGGCCACATTTACCTGTATTGTGTGACTTTTCAACCTATGAACCAGAAACTTCAGCAAGGGTCTGTGGGTTAGTTTAGGCCTGATCCAAGTGTCCCTCCCTTACAAGGGGGGCCATCTGCTTTCCTGGAAGCATATTCGATTTGAGGCAGAGGATGTATATCTGAAAGTCAGGATACTTGCCGAAAGGAGAGGGAGAGGTGTTGGAGAAGCAACCAGAATGTCCATTACAGAGAACCAGTACGTCTAAACTACAAACTCTTAATTTAATAGGACAAAAATAATAGTCTTAGTCCTATGAAGTAAGAAGTGAGTAGTTAAAAAGAAATAAGGAGAGGACTTCCCTGGTGGCGCAGTGGTTGAGAGTCCGCCTGCCGATGCAGGGGACATGGGTTCGTGCCCCGGTCCGGGAAGATCCCACATGCCGCGGAGCGGCTGGGCCTGTGAGCCATGGCCGCTGAGCCTGTGCGTCCGGAGCCTGTGCTCCGCAACGGGAGAGGCCACAACAGTGAGAGGCCCTCGTACTGCAAAAAAAAAAAAAAAAAGAATGGAATCTTGCCATTTGCAATGACATGGATGGACCTAGAGGGTATTATGCTAAGTGAAATAAGTGAGACAGAGAAAGACAAAGACCATATGATTTCACTTATATGTGGAATCTAAAAAACACAACAAATGAATAAACATAACAAAAGAGAAACAGACTCATAGATACAGAGAACAAACAGGTGGTTGCCAGAGGGGATGGGAGTGGAGGGAGGAAAGAAATAGGTGAGAGATTAAGAGGTACAGACTTTCAGTTACAAAATAAATGAGTCATGGGTGTGAAATGTACAGTGTGGGGAATATAGCCAATAATTATGTAACGTCTTTGTATGGTGACAAATGGTAACTAGACTTATTATGGTGATCATTTTGAAATGTACAGAAACATCAAATTACTATGTTGTGTACCATGAACTAACATGGTATTGTAGGTCAATTGTACTTCAAAAACAAACAAATTCATAAGAAAAGAGATCAGATTTGTCATTACCAGAGAGGGAGGAAGGGGGTTGGGGGGAATTGGATGAGGTGATCAAAAAGTATAAACTCCTAGTTATAAGATAAATATGTACTAGGAATGTAATGTACAATATGATAAATATAATTAACCCTGCTGTAGTTATATATGAAAGTTGTTAAAAAAATAAATCCTAAGAGTTCTTGTCAGAAAGAAAAAATATTTCTATTTCTTTAATTTTATATCTGTATGAGATGATTGATGTTCACCAAACTTACTGTGGTAATCATTTCATGATGCATGTAAGTCAAATCATTATGCTATACACCTGAAACTTACACAATGCTTTTCAATTATATCTCAATAAAACTGGAATAAAAAAAGAACGTAGGGTTATAATCAACTGCTTCAGTAAGAGAGGCCTCTGAAAGGGTCTCCTGCATTCTCAAAGCAAAGCTTACTAATTAGTTTTAAGTGTTTCCTAATCTGAGAAATGACAAGAATGAGAAAGAGACATATTTGGGGAACATTTTTTTTCTTCTCATTCAATTTCTCTCCTTTGAGAGCACAGGTATGAAACATACTAGTAGCACAGTGACTGCTTTGAAGGATTTGGGATCCTTCTGGGCTAGAGAAATACCAGGAAAAACTGGGTTGCTACTTAGAGAATATGGGGCTTAAAGAGGTGCTATTTGTTTGTTTTGTTGTTTATTTGCTTATATTAGAGATTCTGCCCACAAGAGCATGGGGTGAAACAGCGGTCAAAGGGAAAATGGAAAGTTAAAAATAAGGATACAAATAAAGGAAAGAACTCTTAGGGAAATACTTGAAAATGAAGACAGGCTCTTTCAGCCCCCATTTTCCAAGAGGGCAGGTTGTCTGCATAATGGAGAACTCCCATGTTCTCTGGGCAGTAGCGTGGATTCTTCTGGCACATGGTGAGGTCTTTTTTCCTTGCTAATTTTTCCATCTGCCTTCTTTCCAGATAATAGAAAGTAAATTTTATGACCATGGTTAGACTGACCATGTAGGTTAAAAATATCAAGACATTGCTTGCTGGTATTGTCGGGTCCACATTATATAATCCAGAGTCATAGACATTATAATTTGAGAGAATTATGATGGCATCATATTTAGTTTCACATTGGGATGATCTTAACTGAAGTCATATAATGACTCAGTTCAGAGATTGCTGGGCTCAACCTCAATGAAACCTTTATAAAAGGCTTTGAGAGACTAGCTGCCCCCATCTTGCAGGGTCTAGATAGTTTTTTAAAAAATAAATTTAGAACAGCAATAGTAAGGAAATGTAGCCTCATGAAAGGGCAGACAGAACTTTTTTTTTTTGATACCTATTTTTATGTCATCTGGTTTAAGAGATACAGAAATACCCATAATTTTCACAGACTGTTAAATGCTTTGAGGTTTATAGGCAAAGAACAAAGTTAGAGGAATGTGGTGACATATTCCAACTTCAGGTGTCATATTCTTGCCCTTTCGTCACAAAAGAAAAGCTATTTTGTTAAAGTTCGAGTTCACAGGATTTCTGCTTGTGTCAGGATAGAGCAACAGAGGAAGGCTTTACCTTCCTGCCTGAAACACATAAAGAACTGGACTAAATACATGAGACATTTGAAATCAAGACGTTGGACATGGGCAACAAGGTACAGTGACTCTTGAGAGATGAGAAGCAACTGGGTGAGCCTTACAATTGCTTCAGCTTACTGCCTGGAGGAAGTTTTAAAGCCATGGTGAAGGGAGGAGGAACCCAGGTGGTACCTGTCAGTCTCTGTGAGTTGAGAGATAGAGGGGAGAGCTTAGGGAAGACAGGGTTGGTAGATTTTGCAGGGCACAATACCAGAGAAATGTTGTTTGACCTAAATCTAATATGTAAAACTATAAAAGATCTGGGAGAAAACAGGAAATCTTCATGACCTTGCGTTTAGACAGAGTTGTTATGTATAACATCAAAAATATGATCCATAAAAGAACAAACTGATAAATAGTACTTAATCAAATTAAGAACTTATGTTTCTCAAAGACACTGTTAAGAAAATTTAAAAGAAAACAAGCCAAAGATTTGGAAAAAATATTTGCAAATTACATATCTGATAAAGGACTTGTATACATAATATATAAAGAGTTCTCAAAACACAATAAGAAATCCGTCTTATTGAAAAATGGGCAAAAGATTTGAACAGTTGACCAAAAAATATATACAGATGGCAAATAAGACAATGAAAAGATGCTCAAAATCATTAGTCATTAAGGAAATGCAAATTAAAACCATAATGAGGTAACCGCTACACACCTATTAATATGACCAAAATTGAAAAGACCCTCCATACCAAGCGTTGGCAAAGATGTGGAGGAATGGAACTCCCATACACTGCTAGTGAGAATGTAAATGATACAAACTGCTTGGAAAACAGTTTGACAGATTCTTAAAAAGTTAAACATATATATACCCATCGTATGACCCTGTCATTCCACTCCTAGTTATTTACCCAAGACAAATGAAAGCAGATATTCATACTTAGACTTGTATATAAATGTTCATTACTTGTAATAGCCCCAAACTGGAAACAACCCAAATGTCCTTTAACGTGTGAATGCATAAACAAGTTGTAGTATATCCATAAATAAAATACCACTCAGCCATGAAAAGGAATGAGCTGATCAATATTTCATGCAACAACAGAAATGAATCTCAAAATAATTATGCTGAGTGAAAGAGGCTAGATGCTCCTGCTTAGAGGGAGGGGAAAGGGAGGGACAAAGAGGGGGGAGAAGAATTTCTATATGCCAATCATACCTCAATAAAACATCTTAAAAAAAATTGTAAACTCAATGTGGATGTTTTCTTGCTCTTCCCCTAACTCACTGAAATAATACTGGACACTACTGCTGCATTCAATGAAAAAGTCACATTATAACTTTTTACTCTTCACTGGGTTGTGGTGACAGTATTCTGACAGATATAATTGGCTTTGTTAGAAAATATTTAACCTCAAAAATATTCTTTATGATCATTTTAGAGATATGGAATCTTTAAAATTGCCACCGTCATTTGTAAAGCTCTTAATTCTCAGAGGCCAGATAGGTCATTATAATTATTGTTATTTTTGTTGTGTTAGTACTACTTAGACTTTTAAACTAAGGCTTCTTGGGGCCTGGGTTTTATATATATGTATGTGTACCTAAATTTTCTATTTTCAGACTTTTATCTTTCAGAAGCCTCAGCATTTCTTTAAAAGGACTAGGGTTTTTAATAGAAAACATTTGCTTGTCTGAGCCCTTTTGTTTTTTCCTTTTATTTATTATACAATTTTCAAGTACTGACAGAAGTAACTCTAGTACCTGTGGCCTAATTTGCTACTTAATAGGTACCTGTTTTAATTTCATAAATCCTTTAGGTCTTTAGGGAAAATAAACCCATAAGTGGTTAACTCTGGCATTTTTACAGTACATTGAATTCTTCTAAACTTTACATGGCACTTTTTCAAAATGAAGCAAGTTTTCCCCCTCCTATCTTATATTGCATCTGTATGACATATACATGCTAAAATAAAGACAGTGGGCTTCCCTGGTGGCGCAGTAGTTAAGAATCCACCTGCCAATGCAGTGGACACGGGTTCGAGCCCTGATCCGGGAAGATCCCACATGCCACAGAGCAACTAAGCCCGTGCACCACAACTACTGAGCCCATGCCACAACTACTGAAGTCCACACCTGTAGAGCCCGTGCTCCACAACAAGAGAAGACCGCAATGAGAAGCCCACACACCCCAAGGAAGAGTAGCCCCTGCTCACTGCAACTAGAGAAAGCCCGCGTGCAGCAACGAAGACCCAACACAGCCAAAACTAAATTAATTAATTAATTAATTAATTAATTAAAAAAATAAATACATTTACGTGGTAATGTTTACACACTATCGTAACTCTTCTGTTATTGGTACTCAGGTTTATGTGCACTGAATAAATAACTCGTACATTTTGTCTTAACCTGTTGCTTTCAATGTATAACATGCTAAAACTCATAAACTCAGATGCATGTGATAATCACAAGGTTGAAGATTTTTATAACCATTTTATAGGAAACATTTTATTTTGAGATGGAACATGGTAATTTTTCCATGTCTTCATGGTATTTGCAAAACGATGCCCTTTATATACAACTGTTTCCAACTAAATTCTTCTTCGTATCTCTTAAAAATGTTTTGGGAACACATTTCTTTGTCCTGCTGAATAACAAGGCCCAGGGAATTCAGGCCATTTACTATTTTCTCGTTCATGAACATGGGTAGAAACAGATTCTGGGTAGGCCGGATTACAGTTTAGTCATCTACTAAAATAATTTCCTCTGTGAATAATTCAATCAACTTAATACAAGAAAATTGTGCCATATGCTGTAAATAAGCTGCTTATATGAAACCAGCTTTTTCCAACAGGAATTGTTCCTTCCAGGTGCCATTTATATCACTTCTTGGAACTTAATTCTTGGACTCCTTACAGTGAACAGTTCCTACTTAAGTGTCATGGTCATGTCCAGTTGCTCAGTTAATATTTCCTGGGTTCAAATGTTTCTACTTCAACCCCTGAATCTGATTCTTAGATTTTAGACACCAATAAAAGGAAGCTACTTATGCTATCAGAGTAACACTAAAACACTGCACCAGTGGAATTACTTACTAATTCACATTTGTAAGAAAGTGGACACCTTTTGGATTGTTTATCCAGCCCCCTTCTCTTGGCACTGCTTTTCCCCCTATCTTTCATACTTTCAGAAAGAACCATTATGTTTGCATATTATTTACAGCAGAGAGGAAGTAGAATCATGAAGTAGCTGGGATTAAAGTCTCTACCTCTTCTTGACCTTGTGAACTTAAGTAGCTTAACCTTTCTAAGTGTTTGTTTCCCCATTTGGAAAATAGTAGGACTTACTTTGTAGGATTATTGTGAGACAGATAGAAGCAGCTGCTGACAGCCAGGTGCTGGCCTGGAACTCAACTCAACTCTCTTTTTGCCCATAAACAATTTCACAGAATATCAACAGCAGACAAAGTCACTTAAAGTCACTTGGAAAATGAAGAAGAAAAAACAAAAACACTCTATAATCATGTCTGAATACCAAAAGAAACCAAAACACCAGAGAAATAATTTAAAGAGCCAAAACCAAAACAAGAATTTGTCCAAACCACAAAAATGACTGAACTTCTCCCTTTTCTGGCTAATTTGAAAGACTGCTGCTCCTTTACCAAGTAGAGTTTCAGCTCTGCTTCATTCATCCCACCACCGAGATAACAAGTATGAAGATATCCAATCAAAGAATTTTCCTGCTTCTTGACAACATCCAACACTGAGCAAAGCCTACTTTTCTTGTACCATTCCAAAAGTCCCATAATACAAGGCCAAATTCTACTGTGTTAACCACATTTTCTGGTTTCTGTATTTGATGTGCTGACCTCTGGGACGTTGCTTTCATACAAAAACTCACCCATCCAAAGTCCACTTACCCTCATGAGACACTAATCCCCTGCCCTAATCTTCCCAGGGCTAGGCATCAGACAAATAGGGGCATCCTCTACACCCCAGAGTCCACTGAAATTATTTAAACTATTGTAAACCTGGTCAGACCATCCGTTCCTGGGAAAACCACAATACATGAAAGCTCTTCCCAGTTTCCCTCACTCTCTCTCTGCCTGCCACCAACCTTTGTGTTCTCTCCTGTGGCATGTCCTCCTATTCTTGGAAACTGTGCATAATAGACTATCTTTTCAATGGCACTTATCTTCTAACCTGCTGTCCACACCAAATTTGAGTAAAACCAAAATCCCAGGTGCATTTTTAAATACCTATAACAAGTCCTTTCTAGCATCTTCTTACTAAGACATCACACAGTTCTCCATGACATATGGTCTCTTTCATTGCAATGAGCCAATAAACCAAATTTGTTCAACAACAGGTATATTTCTGGAAGTCTTTGGCTGGTCCTTGGTTGATCATCAATGCTTTCCAAAGAAAGATCTCAATCAAAAGGGGGAAATGTGAAAGGAAAATCAGATTGGAGTTGGTATTGCTAAGAGAGCTCTCTAAAATGGAGCTGGGGGACTAATGAGGAAGTGAGAATTATGCACTTCTCAACCTGGATGGAATCTGAACTTTTGACCACTTATCAGGCATCAAGAACATCTGCCCAAAGTTCCAGAAACTGAAGATACTTATTGGATCCTTACCCTAAATAACTTGTGACATCCTATCCTTTAAAGGCAAATCTTCCTTTTTGCATCACAGCTAATCATAATTCTTGCAAGGCAACTTTAACAACCTTGTGAATTTGCCTTTATGAGCCCCTGACTCATTCTCTTCCTTGGAACACTCTCAGTTTTACCCAAATAAGTGTCTCCTGAATTGTAATTCCTAAGACCCCAGATAAAACTCTTTGTCCTTTGCAGCCTTGATGCTGATTACTGTTTGACATTACATGACATCAGAAGTGGGATCCTAAGTGATTTACCTTTACCTCTGGTGCTGCCATGGTTACTGATTATTGTTTGACACCGTCACTAATTTTCTCAGTGTTTTATAAGGACCCTTCAAGAACTTGTTACATTTACCACAAATATAGAGATGCTGTTGCTAGTGGTGCCATGGGGTGGTTGTTATGCTTCCTTCTTTTGATCTCTTTTACTTGTGAGCTGTATTGCCCTCTATAGCACTAAGTTTGTTTAAGGTCTCAAGCCTTCCAATCTTTCAGGCTATGCTTTATAACATGTTTGTCCACATACTCCCTGAACATGAAAATAGAACAAAACTAAAAAACTATATACCTTCAAGCATACAGTTAAAGAGAAAAACTGCAGGCCTCAAATGGTGTCACTTATGCTAAAGCCAAACCTCGATTTAATACCTAACCTAACTGCAGTTTCAACTGTCACCAGAAGTATAAACTTAATCCACTAGTCTAAAATTTACTGGTGAGCACCACTGAGGTAGTAGATCTTGTGGGCCCACATCATCCCCCAAAGGAAGAAGAGGCAACCTGCATAATAAAACCCTTGCCATTCTCTTCCCCCCAAAAGCAGATGTCCTGGCCTAAAAATAATCCTTTCTTTTCTTTTGCTAATAGCTCCCTTGTCCTATCCTTCTTTCTGTAAAAACCTTCCATTTTATACAATCCCTCAGAAGGCTCTTCCAGTTGCTAGAATGGATGCTGTCTGATTTATGAATTGCCTAATAAAGCTAATTAGATCTTCAGATTTACTTGGCTGAATTTTGTTTTTAACAATATTGTTAAGTCGACATAAAAAATTTTTACATGTACTTTTAATATCTTTATATATTTGTAACAGGGAAGAGCCAATTTTGACCCCATGTTGGATCTGTTTCTTTTACTTTAACCTCTGTTTTTCATTGTTTTTGTTATTATAATCACACATAATGGCCTGCCTCAGGGAACCCTGCCCCTCTGCCTGAATGTTAAACTAAAGTGCCTTTGTTCAGCTCACAGGGAGACAATCTGACCCTGCCCACCTGTGAAAGCCTGCAGAAAAGAAGAAATTAACAGATCCCCTCCCTGTGGCTGGCCATTCCAGGAGATGTTTGCAAGACTTATGGCCTTTTTACTTTACTTCCCCACTTCCTCCCCCTCTCTGTTCTATAAAATAAACTGGCATCCAAATCCCAATAAGATGGTTTCTTTGAGACTTCAGTCTGCCATCTTTGTCAGTCAGCTTCCCGAATAAAGTCGTATTCTTTGTCTCAACACCTCATCTCCCAACTTATTGGCTGTTGTGCAGTGAGCAGAGTGAGCTTGGACTCAGAAACATATATTCTTCAAAGCCTTGGAGCTACACATTTAACTCATTCAGTTTTTGGACAGTGTTGTCATTTTCCATCAGTTAGCCAAAGCCAGTCCTCAGGTCAGACCAGTCAGCCAAATAAAAGCATAAGGTTTGGGGGATCAGAAAGCACCTAACTTTGTTTTCTTCCCCAACTCAAACAAACATGGCAATACCTTTCTTTTAAGACATTCACCTCACTTCTGAATTCTAAGATAGATGGAGCCTGGCTGTGAGTTTGTTGTCATGATGAAAGAAGATAACTTGAGTACTTCATGGCCAAGTTCTCTTTGCTTAGCTGCTCCAGGATCCCCCTGCAAGTTGCAAAACTACCTCCAGCCATAAAAATATGAGAAGTTTTTTTTCTCCACCAGATACGGCTGATAAGCTAACACAGTCACCCCATTTACCAAGTAAGTCAAGGATGAACTATGTGTGACAAATGGTACTGTCAAGTACCCTTACTTGAGGACTAGTTATTGTTTGTCTGAGAACATGTATGTAATGGGTTCTATGCTTGGCTATACAAGGGGGTCGGATTTTTTTTTCTGTCACTGCAATTTCTCAGCAGACTACCTGTGGTGTGCATCACATTCTGATTTAACTTTTATTCATTAATGTACCTGTTTTCTGTCTCCACCACCTTTGTGGAGAGGTTTTCTGGGTCGGAAGAAGATTTTTTTTAATGCTATTTCCCCAGCAGGTGCAAATAGTTCTTTACACAGGTTCCCCAGGGTAAGTAGTAAGCCTGACCCCCCCCTGGGAATCCACAGCACTGGGGAAGTTCTGTTCCACTGCCTGAAGTCCCATGGGGTCAGCCTGTGAGGGCTCCCCTTGGGCCACAGGGTCACCTTGTTACCAAGTCCAAGCTTGCTCGGCTCACTGCACGACAGGCCAATAAATTGGGAGACGACGTGTTGAGGCAAGGAATAGCGACTTTATTTGGAAAGCTGAGCATCCAAGAAGATGGGGCTAGGGTCCCCAAAAAAACATCTTATCGGGGTCTGGATGCCAGTTTCTTTTATAGAACAGAGAGGGAGAGGAGGCGAGGAAGTAAAGTAAAAAGGCCATTAGTTTTTCCTGGCTTGGCCAGCCTCGGGGAAGGGAATGTGCTAATTTCTTATTTTCTGTAGCCATTCACAGGTGGGCAGGGTCAGATTGTCTCCCTGTGAGCTGAACAAAGGCACTTTAGTTTAACATTCAGGCAGAGGGGCAGGGTTTCCTGAGGCAGGCCATTATGTGAGATTATAATAACAAAAGCAAGGAGATGTAGAGGTTAAAGTAAAAGAAACAGATCCAACATAGAGTTCCATTTTGCTCTTCCCTGTTGCAACGTCCTCTGACTTGCTTGTAGTAATCCAGGCACCAGGGCACCAGTTAGTGAATGCAGGGCCAGCACTGACATGACACACACTGCTTTTCCTGACAACCGTCTCTCAGAGTTGGCTCTGACAGCCTATCTCAGCCTCCAGATTCCCTGGCTCAGTGGGCGGCTTCCTCACCATGGGAACTGCTTTGTGGGAACTCTGTGATTTGGGCTGTGAAGGAAAGCTTCTTGAAGAATACTGTTGGGGCGACCATCTCTTGGGAAGGACAAGTCTTTTCTCTGTGATTTTTCTCTCTATTTTTTCCCCTCTTCAGAACTTGCCTTTGCCTTTGCCTTGTTTCGCTGACATGTTTTAAAATATTCTCTCAGTGGACATTAAAAGCTAAAAAAGGCCTCACCGTGTTTAAACTTCCCTTTCCTCCTATGCACTTCCCTTCCCTGCCTGATCCTCACCCTGGGATTCTGCTTGCATCCTGGGCTCAGCGCTTCCCTGGGAAGCAGGATGGAGCTGGATACTGACAGGTCGGGGACATCCACACAGTCTGATTTGAGGAGTACTGAGCCCGCCCACCTCCAAAGCTCTAAATTCAGTATTCTGGAACAGTAGCACTTTAAGCAACTTGCCTTTCAGCACAAAGAGGATCTCCAGATGAATTTGCACTTTAGAGGCTATAGTGCAAGTGTTAGACCTGCGCGGTCTCCTAGGAGTTTCGACTCGCCCAGGAAACAACAAGAGTCGGAAGCCGATGCAAAACGCAAGAGGTTTATTGAAGGCCGGTGCACCGGGGTTCCTTAGTCCTCACGCAGGAGGTCGAAGAAGGAGCCCTTTTGGGCGCGAATATGTCAGTTTTATAGGTTCCCACTTCCCCGTATGTAAATTATAGATTTGGTTGTGTTCTCCTGCTGATTGGTCCCGGCTTAGGCTCGGACCAGAGAGGGAACTTGTCCCCAGCTGCCTGATTGGTCTTTGACAGACACCTTTTTTACATTTTGTTATCTCCCTCCTTCTCCCCAGCTGCCTGATTGGTCTTTGACAGACACCTTTTTTACATTTTGTTATCTCCCTCCTTCTCGGAAGGGGGCCGGACATCCTGGAAATTCACCCATTGTCTAAGAAGCCCCTATTGTCTGGAGAGTTCTTAATCATTAGCTGGAACAATGTCCCTCGAGTCCCACATTCCCCCCTTTTTCTTGTGACTATTGATTCCAATCATGGAATCTCAACCTTCTGTTCGTAAACTTTGGTACTGTTGTCTTAACATTAGAACTTGTACAGTACTGATATGTTCTCTAATAAATGCTATCAAGCGATTTAGAACACATGGTCCAAAAGTTAAAATCAACAATAAAACAATAAGAGGTCCCAACAGAGTAGAGATTAAGGTGGTAAACCAGGGGGACTTATCAAACCATGATTGAAACCATCCTTTTTCGTTTTCTCTCTCCCTTTGCCTTTTATCTAAGCGTTCCCTTAGTTTATCCATGGTTTTGGTAATGGTTCCTGAATGATCAATATAAAAGCAACATTCTTCTTTTAGAGCGGCGCATAATCCCCCTTCTTTAAGAAACAGCAAATCTAAGCCTCTTCTATTCTGCAACACCATTTCTGAAAGTGAGGTGAGTGATTCCTTTAGTTGAGTTATGGAACTTTCTAATGCTCGAAGGTCGATGTCTACAGCCTGTCTTAAACTTGCATAATACTGGGGTTGTTGTATGAGGGTTGTGGTTCCTGTTCCTATCCCGGCAGATATTCCTAGTCCTAGAAGGACAGCCAATGTGAGGGTTACAGGTTCTCTTTTGTTTTTTCTACATATTCATCTAAAAAGGATGAGTCTGAATGGTAGATAAGTCTAGGGACTAATTGCACTAACACACAAAAGTCAGCTGAGGTATTAAGAACCTCTAAAGAGACACAAGGGGTGAGCCCCGTGTTACATGCCCACCATCCATCTTGAGGAGGTACAAGATATCCTGAGCCTGAAGGGAGGCTAAAATCATGACAAAGGTGTCTATGGGACTGGGGAGGTGTTCCTATACAAGTACCATTTCCAAAAACCGAGGACAGGGTTAATTTACTGGTCCCTTCTTGCTTCCATCGACATTGGTCTGAGGAGGTAGAATTAGTATAGTTGGAGCTATATCCTATAGCATCATAATAAGGGGGAGGGGCAGCATAGCAAAGCCAACATGATTTTGTAGCCTCTGGGTTTGTAGCAATGAGAACCGTAAAGGCTGCCTGCACCAAAGAAAGCATCCTATCCTGAGGAGTCCCAGGCTTAACTGTGGGTTCTTTGGATCCAGAGGTTTCATTAGTCTCATTCTTTGTTGACGTAGCTGAAGGGGCCGGGGGAAGCAAAGGGGGGCCAAGTACGGGATTTGGGCCTATTGATATAGGAGCAGGAGTCTCAATCTTTAGCTTAAGGGTCATTAATATTCCTAAATCATATCCCCTCATGTAAAATCTAACGCCCCAAGAATGACCATTTATCCATTTTTTATCTCTTTTTCCGGGATTACTAAACGAAATTTTAAGGGGATGACACCATCCTGAACATTTACTCCGGTGTCCGGTATCCTCATTATGAGAATAATTAGCCGTTACAGTAATAAAATCCCAAGTTGAGGTGGGTTTCCAATTAGTATCCCCGGTAGTTTCACATCCCCAGCTTTTGCAATAAAAGTTTTCAGTTCCACCACATTTATAATTCAGAGATCGAGGGCGGTGGAACCCGGGGCATACATAGAAAGTGAGGATACCAAGCATCATTCTTTTGCCTGCATTTTTGCAACCCGGCCCAAACCAATCAGTTTCCGAAACTTTGGAAGGGGCAGTGTTCATATCATGAGAATCTTCTGTACCCCAATAAGGTGCTCCTATTGCCAATTTACAAACATCAGGAAAAAGATCTGGCCACCAGGTCCAGGGGGGTGCAGTATGACTAATGGACCAGGTTACATCTCCAGTCTGAGAAATTACCTGCCAAGTTAAACGTTGGGGGAGGTGAGGGCTAAAATCACTTACAGTCAGTAAAGGTAGTAAAACCAAAATTATAAGTCTTAGGTTCGTAGAAGCTTGAATTTGAGGGGGTTGTCAGTCCTTTGGGCCCGCCATCCTGATGATGTCGTCGTTGGTGCAGCTTTCACGTGTGAAGCATGGATCCAGGCAGCGATGCCGTCCACTTTTATGGCCGTTGGGGTGGTTAGGAGGACGGTGTATGGTCCTTTCCATCGAGGTTCCAATGTCTGGGTTCGATGCCGACAGACGTATACGGAGTCTCCGACTTGGAAAGGATGAGTTTCTCCCGGTGTTCCCGGTTGGTAGGCCTCGGTGAGTTGGGACCATATCTCCTTTTGGACCAGTTGGAGTCCCAATAGCCTAGCATACAAGTCAGTGTTATTTTGACAGTCTGGTTTTATTTCTTCTCCTAAGGTGAGAAGGGGAGGTGGGGCCCCGTATAGCACCTCAAAAGGAGTAAGATGGTACCGGGAAGGTGTATTCCTAACCCGGAACAGGGCTAAAGGAAGGAGCACCGTCCAATCTGTACCGCCAGTCTCCAAGGACAATTTGGTTAGGGTCTCTTTTAGAGTTCTATTCATTCTTTCTACCTGACCTGAACTCTGGGGTCTATATGCACAATGTAATTTCCAATCAGTCCCCAAATATCTGGCCACATCCTGACTTACCTGGGCGACGAAGGCTGGACCATTATCAGACCCTATTACCTTTGGTGCTCCAAATCGAGGAAAAATTTCCTCTAAACTCTTCTTGGCTACTACAGCAGCTGTTTCTTTCTTTGTTGGGAAAGCCTCTGAAAAAGCCTCCTGAAAAAGTGTCTACAAAAACTAAAAGGTATTTATTACCGTACCTTCCAGGACGCACTTCGGTAAAGTCCACCTCCCAGTAAGTTCCTGGGCGGTCCCCCCTGAGTCTCTTTCTAGTTTCAAGTTTCCCTTTGTGAGCATTTACCTGTTGACATGGGACGCATTCCTGCACAATTTGTTCAGCTAATTTTGTCATTCCAGGGGTTTCGTACCCGGCTTTTTGTAACAAGGCTACCATCTTTTTAGTCCCCAAATGTGTCCATCTGTGCATCTGTTGTAACATGGATTCTGCTTGCTGAGGGGACAAAGTTCCTTTTGTTGTGGCCGGGATGATTTCTTCGTCACGGCCTGGTTTTTCAGGAACTTTATCTGACAGTCCTAGAATGACTTCTCCCGATGTTATTTCTCGGGCCACTTGGTCAGCCATATTATTTCCCCTAATTATTGGGGTATTTCCTTTTTGATGTCCAGGGCAGTGGATGATACTGACTTTAGTAGGAAGCATGAGTGCAGTCAACAAAGCCATGATTTCGTCTTTGTTTTTAATTTCTTTGCCACCTGAAGTTAGTAGCCCTCTCTGTTGGTAAATGGCACCGTGGATATGAGCAGTAGCAAACGCATATCTACTGTCTGTGTAGATGTTTACTTTTTTATTCTCTGCCATCTCTAATGCCCTCGTCAGGGCAATTAATTCAGCTCGTTGGGCTGAGGTCCCTTGTGGTAGCGCCGCTGCCCATATGACTTGTTTTCCGTCTACCACGGCTGCCCCAGTTCGACGCTTACCTTCCTCCAGGAAACTGCTCCCATCCGTGAACCAGGTGAAATCAGCATCAGGGAGGGGCAGGTCCATCAGATCTGGCCTACTGCCGTGTGCTGCGGCCAGTACTTCCTGACAATCATGTATGATGGTGGAGCCTTCCAAGTCAGGATCAGGTAGCAAGGTGGCTGGATTGAGTCCTGTGGCTGGAGCAAACTTGATGCGATCTGAGTTTAGCAACAGGGTTTGGTAATGGGTCATCCTGGCATTAGTTAGCCACCTATCCGGTGGTTGACGGACTACATTTTCCAGGGCATGAGGAGCTGTTATCGTTAGATTTTGTCCTAAAGTTAGTTTGTCAGCATCTTTGACTAGAACGGCCACTGCAGCGATTATCTTTAAACAGGTGGGCCATCCTGATGCCACAGGGTCCAATTTTTTTGACAAATAAGCAACTGGGCGATTCCAGGGACCCAATTTCTGAGTCAATACTCCTTTTGCAATGCCCTTATTTTCGGCCACATATAAATGAAAAGGTTTGGTTACATCTGGCAGTCCTAGGGCTGGAGCTGAAAGTAAAGCTCGTTTGATTTGGTCAAAAGCCCGTTGTTCCTTATCGCCCCAAATGAAAGGAGTGCTGTTTTTGGTTAGGGGGTACAATGGGGCTGCCAGCTCAGCAAACCCTGGAATCCATAGTCTACAGAATCCGGCCATCCCCAAAAATTCTCTAACCTGCCTGGCGTTTTTGGGAGCCGGAATTTGGGCCACCGTATCCTTTCTGCTCTCCGTGAGCCATCTTTGCCCCCCTTTTAATAGATACCCCAGGTAACTGACCTGTTGTTGGCATATTTGTGCTTTCTTGGCTGAGGCTCTATATCCCAGGGTTCCAAGTTCCGTTAACAGTTTTTCAGTACCCTTGATACAATCTTCTTGGGTCTCAGCAGCTAATAAAATATCATCAACGTATTGGAGTAATGTTACCTGGGGATTTGATTCTCTATATAATGCCAAATCCTGATGGAGGGCTTCATCAAAGATGGTCGGGGAGTTCTTAAATCCCTGAGGTAGCCGTGTCCATGTCAGCTGACCAGACATTCCCGATGTTGGATCTTTCCATTCGAAGGCAAAGTAGGGTTGGCTCAGGGGAGAGAGTCTTAAACAGAAAAAAGCATCTTTAAGGTCCAAAACAGTATACCACGTATGTTGAGGTGGAAGAGTGCTCAGGAGGTTGTAAGGGTTTGGAACTGTGGGGTGGAGGTCTGCCACCCATTTGTTTACCTCTCGTAGATCCTGCACCGGCCGATAATCATTTGTTCCTGATTTCTTTACCGGCAGGAGAGGGGTGTTCCATGCTGATTGTCATCTTATTAAGATGCCCAAGTCTAGTAGCCTCTGTATATGGGGACGGATACTGTCTTTGGCTTCTCTACTCATGGGGTGTTGACGGACCGTTATTGGGGTGGCAGTTGCCTTGAGTTCCACTAGCACCAGGGGCCGATTTTTGGCCATCCCCATTCCGGCAGTTTCTGCCCAGGCTTGAGGGAACCGAGTTACCCAATCTGTAACATTAACTCGTGAGGATGAAGGCTGCTCGTATAATTTATATTCATCTTCTAATTTCATAGTCAATATTTGAAGTAACCTTTCTTTATTATCAGTTATGGTGGGACCTTCTGGCTGAAAGTGGATTTGAGCCCCTACTTTGGAGAGTAAATCTCTTCCCAGCAAAGGATAGGGGCATTCCGGAATAATCAAAAATGAATGGGTTACTCGTCCAATCCCAAGATCTACTGTCCTTCGTGTGGTCCATGAATATTGTTTATTCCCAGTGGCTCCTTGTACCCATGACCTTTTAGCTGAGATAGGACCTTTTGAGTGGAGAAGAACGGAGCGCTGGGCTCCGGTATCTACCAAAAATTGAACAGGTTCCCCTCCACTTTAAGAGTTACCCGGGGCTCGGGGAGAGGGTTCGAGCCCTGACTTTCCTAGTCTTCTTCTTCCAATGTTAAGATTTTGTTTCTGGTTGGCCTTCCTCCACTCTTTTTCTTAGGGCATTCTCTCGCTCAATGTCCTTTTTCTTTACAGTAGGCACATTGGTCCTTGTCTAATGGTCGCCTTCTGTCTGCCGTTCGCCCTTCCTGCCCATTTCTATCCCCTATATTTCTTCCTCCAACCACAGTGGCCAGTATCTTACTTAAATTCCTCTCCTGTCTCTTATCCCGTCTTCTTTCACGGGCTTCCTGCTCTTTCTGCTTTCTTTCTTCCTTCTCTTCCTCTGTTTCTCTTTTGTTATATACTTTATCTGCCTCTTTTACTAACTCCTGAAGCGAAAATCCCTGCAAGCCATCTAGCCTCTGTAATTTCTTCCTAATATCAGGGGCCGCTTGATCAATGAAAGCCATTGCTACAGTAGCCCTATGTTCCTCCGAAGTTGGATCATAAGGGGTAAAGCGTCTAAAGGCTTCCATTAAACGTTCCAGGAACACAGTTGGCGATTCCTGGGGCCCCTGAGTTACTTCCCTTACCTTAGCCAAATTAGTGGGCCATCTGGCCGCTCCATGGAGACCCGCCACCAGAGCCTGGCGATACATTTTCAGGCGCTCCCTACCTTCCGGGGCATTGAAATCCCAGTTTGGCCTGACGAGTGGGAAACCAACATCAATCTCGTTAGGCAGCTGGGTAGGTTGCCCATTGGCGCCTAATACATTTTTTCTGGCTTCTAAAAGAACCCGTTGCCTCTCCTCAGTCGTTAGGAGAGTCTGAAGCAGCAGCTGACAATCATCCCATGTGGGCTGGTGGGAGAAAACAAGAGATTCTATTAAAGCAGTAAGGGCCTGTGGATTTTCGGAAAAAGTTGGGTTATGCATTTTCCAATTATAAAGATCTGCAGAGGAAAAGGGCCAATATTGGAGAGGTCTATTCCCTTGGCCATCGGGGGGGCCATACTCTCTAAGAGGTAGGGCAGTGGAGTCCGGGGAGATAGCCCTCCGGCTCCTAGTGCCCGCTGAGGGACCCCTTTCTTCTTCCATCATGGATGGTTCCCTTGGTGCCGAGGGCAGTGGAGCTGGGGGTCCTCTAGGTGGTAGGGGATTTGGGGCCGGAGGATAAGGGGGTGGGGAATCCAAAAGAAGCAAATTGGACTGCGGGTCAGGATAAATCGCCTTCGGTGGATCCGGGGCGTCAGGTAGCTTTTCCGTGTTGGGGTTTTTCTTTAAGGCTAATATCTCCGACGTTGCTGATGTGTGCGCGGACGTACCTGTTGAGGAAACAAAGGGCCGGACCCACGGAGGTGGGGAGAGAATTAAATCTTCCCAGACCAAGACATATGGTACTTGGTCTGGATGTCCGTGGGGATCTATATTAAATATCTTAGACTTCAGCAGCTTAATCTTGTCTAATAAAAAGGATCCTTCGGGGGGCCATCGTATCTGAAATGTTGGCCATTCAGAGGCACACAAAGTCTGCCACTTTCCTTTCTTCACCTCTACCGAAAAATTATGGGCTCTGGCCCGAACTTCGGTCCAATGGCTTAGGGTAAGGGAAAGAGGAGTCGTCACAGTTTGTCCCATTGTCGTCCGTCAGAGAAGAAGAATAGACCACAATACAGAAACAGTTAAAACTCCATGAAACACATATACGCATGGGCCACCGCGAGCTCGCTTCAAAACCGAAACTTCTTCAGATGGCAGTTATCACCAAGGGAACTGCCGAAACCGAGTGAAGGGGAGACAGAGTTTGCCTCTCCTTCCAGATGAGCCACCAGGGCGTCCCCTAGGGCTCATGGACGCCGGCTATTAGCACGTCTGCCTAGCCAGAGGTCCGATACAGATTCCATAATAAGCCGATTCTTATGGCTTTCCTCCGATAATGGCCCACAAAGAACAAGGGACAAACAGACAATCAAGCTCGAGCTTACCTGGTACCTCCAACTCCCGATGTTCTTGTGGTCCGGGGCGAGTGGAATCCCGGACGAGCCCCCAAATGTTAGACCTGCGCGGTCTCCTAGGAGTTTCGACTCGCCCAGGAAACAACAAGAGTCGGAAGCCGATGCAAAACGCAAGAGGTTTATTGAAGGCCGGTGCACCGGGGTTCCTTAGTCCTCACGCAGGAGGTCGAAGAAGGAGCCCTTTTGGGCGCGAATATGTCAGTTTTATAGGTTCCCACTTCCCCGTATGTAAATTATAGATTTGGTTGTGTTCTCCTGCTGATTGGTCCCGGCTTAGGCTCGGATCAGATAGGGAACTTGTCCCCAGCTGCCTGATTGGTCTTTGACAGACACCTTTTTTACATTTTGTTATCTCCCTCCTTCTCCCCAGCTGCCTGATTGGTCTTTGACAGACACCTTTTTTACATTTTGTTATCTCCCTCCTTCTCGGAAGGGGGCCGGACATCCTGGAAATTCACCCATTGTCTAAGAAGCCCCTATTGTCTGGAGAGTTCTTAATCATTAGCTGGAACAATGTCCCTAGAGTCCCACACAAGGGGGAAAAGCTGGGTTCAGATCTAGGCTAGCTATTTGCCAACGGGGACAAGTTATTTTATTTTTTTAACCTCATTTTCTCATCTCTAAAATGGAGAAAATTACCCATCTTGCTCTTGTAAGCCCTAAACTGGTGCTTTTAGAGTAACTAAGATGTTGCAGAGGCTCAGACCAGACAGCATGCATTGGTTCCTCTTCAGGTGAAGAGCAGGTCCCTGAGGGTGCTGAATGAGAAACAGGGCTGAGGAGCTGGGGAAGAGCTAAGTCACCACTGAGGGAACACCTGGGTCAGCATGAAGGGAAAACCTGCCTCAGATGGGGAAGAGATATTGTGGGAGGAAAATCAAAGTGGAGTTGGTATTGCTAAGCGAGCTCTCTAAATGGAGCTGGAAGACCATTGAGGAAGTGTGACTTATTATTGTCCTAATGAAGGTATCCAGAACATCTGCCAGAAACTCAAGATACTTAATAGAACCTTACCCTAAAATAACTGGTGACATCCTATCTACTTGTTGGACTCCCAACCCTAAAATAACTTGTGATTCCTTAAGGGTAAATATTTTCTGATTCATGTCAGAGTCTATCACAGTTCTCACCAGGCAACTTTTAACAACCTGTGGACAAAGAGGGTCACCTGCCATTTCAGTAAACAAAGCATATTGCTGCCATAAAGCTATTGGCCACTGCAGCCACCACCACCAATGCACCCAGATGGGATTCAGGGTGGAGAAAAACAGGATACTGGCCCTAGATAGTTAAGATACCTATCAAAGGAATAATTTCAGTGAGCCCAGACTCTTGCATCTTTCATATATAGAAAGGCACTAAAATCATTAACTTGAGATGTTTGATTTTTTGTGATTGGCAATAATCTTTTGACGTTTGACTATGTTTTTTGTTTTGTTTTGTTCTTCAGCAAAAACTCCTGTATATCCTGGCTCTCTCTTACCTCTTTTGAAAAGTTCCTCAGAGCTACCTGAGAGGTTGTTTCCAAGCTATAACCCTCAGTAATGCCCTGAATAAAACATAATTCTCCATTTTTAAGTTGTGCGTTTTTTTGTTTTTGTTTTTTTCAGTTGATAGTTTTGGTAACCAGTGAAGGGATTCAGAGCAGACGTCTCTCCTTTGCCTGAACTCCATGAAGATCTGGAACCTGGCACAAGCAGAGGCCTCTTGGGTCTGTCCGCCTCCTGAGGGAGTCCAGACAAATTTGTGTGAGTCTCTCCTGGTTTTCAGATGTCCCATTATTGGCTGATGATCCTAGGTTTTATTCAGTTGTATTAAATTCCTCTCTGGAGGAGTAAGTTATCCTTGAAACTTAGTTTCAAGAAGAGGTACCTGGGTTATCCTCAGTTGAAAGACACTGAGAAGATTTTTGCCTAATTTAGACAATGAGTAGGGTTGGTCTGGGTAATTAGATGGGAGACTGGCCTGGCATTTTTCCTTGAATTGGCTACTTTAATAGGGTTTGCTGGAATAAAAGTGAAGATATCTCATGAGAGCTTTCAACTGTGAATAAGGAACATCTTCTTCCCAGCTGATGAAGGCTTTCTCAGGGAACTGAGAAACTTTTGAAAGTGGTGGCAGCAAATCCTCATACCATGCAGCTGTCCCTATAGAGAAACCCACTCATTTTAATCAAAAACTTGCTCTGCTGGGGACACATATGGGAGCTGGCCACTCAGTGATCTGAATACCCACAGTGGTCTTATACTACCCAAGGGAGAAACTGAGACATGTAAGGGGGTTGAAACTCCTAGAGGAGTTAAGCTCACAAAGAGCACATTGGTCCACTGCATGATCATCACTAGCAATTTATCTTGGCAGGCTGAGCTTGGAATGGAGAACAAAATTTTCAAAACAAAAGAAAAGGAATGACAGATTGCCAGCTTCCAACTAATACCCCAGGCAGGCTTTTGTATGTATGTACAAAACTTATATTTGCAAGGAAATCTTGCCCTGAAAATGCCCAAGATGTGGCTCTTTTATTACATACACAGTTAAGTTAGAGAAAACTGGCTTCATAAAACATCTTTTCAGAATTCTGACCTTAAAGAAAACAAAAACCCTTTCATTTCTCTCCCTGTGTCTTTGAGATGTAAATGTTCTACCAGATCTTAGGCATTGTTTGCTGTTGTTGTTGTTGTTTTTTCCTTTTCTGTGTTTTGAGAGCTTGATTTCTACCACCCAGAAAGTACACATATAGTGTACATTTGGCAGCCAGTCAAATAGACTGGGATTCTGAGCAGTGTTTTGTCTGGCTCTGCCAGCTCACAGGGGTCTTTGTCACCTTAACTTTTGTTGCATTACCTGTATAACAAAGGCCCTTTACTTTCTTAGGTGGTTTTGGGGAGTAAACTTTCTAGATCTTGTGAAGGCTGCATCCATTGCACTCTCTTGTGGGGATGCCTCCTGTGACCCGAGCTGCTATTTAGATACATCTCATCAATGACCAGATGATAGACCCTTTAAATTGAAAAAATTTCTAAATTGGTAAATTTTTAGAGAGCCCTCATTATAAATAGCTGGTACCTATTGGTGAAAAAAACAAATTAGAAGAACATCATAAATGTATCTATATATATATAGGTATATATTATCTATCTATATCTATCTATCTATATATATATAGTTAACCTAAGAACTCCCTTAGTTTAAAACAAATAAAAAACCAATTTGAGAAGCCTTATTTGTGGTCTCTACTTCCCCTCAATGGGCCTTACAGATGCTAATAAAAACATTAGGATAATTAATGTTAACTGGGTTAACAGGGAAATAAGAAAAAACTGAAGAGAAAGTCTAGAGACTTCATCCCAAGAAGGTGGAAATTTTAAAGGAACTCATCTCAAAAGAATAAAAATCTTTAGATGGTTATTAAGAAATAGGACATTAAATAAAATGAACATTAATGGGATTAAAACAAAAGGTTTTTATACAACATGACCTAAGGTTGGATGGGCCAAAGGGACTCCCTATTGGTCCCATAATTAAAGGGCCCCAAACAAGTTCACTCTATTGACCCCAGTTAAAATCTATATATTTAAAAGGCTAGAAGAAAATTACACTGAGATATCTGATCAACAATTGCTTGGGGCAAAAGGCCAATTAATCAAGTTAAGAGATTGACAAAAAGACCTGAGTTCCTCTGCTCAACCTTTCACTGGGGATCCCAAAGCCTTTATACAAAAATAGATAAAATGGCTGGGGAATTAAAAGGAAAGCTTCTACGGTTCCTTATAAGACCAAAGCTTGTTGATGGGGTCTTAATGGAAACTAAAGTTAAAGGTATTAAAGTTGACAGAATTGAGAAAATTTATAAAAATTGGTATATTTAAATGGGCTTTATATAAAATGGTTACATTACTTTTGCTTAATTATATTGTGTGATAGACATTATGTCTCACTGGGGTGCTTCACCTCCCCTTGGTATTATAAGACAGGGCATATAAATGTGCCCTTCAGACAATAGTAATTAAAAATACTAAAAGAAAACAAAAGGATTACTTGAGCCTGCACAATATGAAATAAAAACTGAGAACTAATATTCAGGGGCTAATGAAAACAATGATAGAAATTATTTTGCTCTGGGTTTAACTTGTACCCTCAAAAAGAGGTCCTTTGTTGAATGCCTTGTGCAAAATTCCGAAAGCATGATAAATTGATCCTTAAAGTTCTAGAAAAAAGAACTCTTGATTTTCAGTTTATTTGGGAATCTTCTCACTGATATAAAAAAACAAATTAATGAAAATATAGTTGGACAAATCAATCTTTTAATATCATTTATGTGGCAGACCAGTTCTTTGGGGAATTAAAGCAACTGTCTTTGTCTTGCAAATCAGAAATGTAGATACAGCCCACAATAACCTGAAACTGAGTCTAATTAGTTCAATCACGAAACCAAAGTTTTTTAAAAAAGGAAAAAAGTTCCCTTTTAAAACTCAAACCACTGGAAAGACTCCCTAACACAAAATCTAATTCACAGCTTCCTTAAGAATTTATCAAGAACAAATATATATCTTAACAGTCTTTTCCACAAATAGTAAAGACTTAGTCATCTGAGCAAATAAATTTAATGTATTCCAACTGTTCTTTAGAAATTAATAAGTTTATATTGTAGGACCTGATTCATCACTAAATAAATGTTAAAGTGAAGCTATGAGATCTCTAGTTTTGTCTGTTTACATGTTTGTGTGTACATTATACATATGAGATGTCTCTATCTCTGGAAAATATTATCAAAATTAAATTTATAGAAGAATTCTATTTAATTGACTTAAAAGTGTTTACAAATTAAATATTTCTAAATATAAAGAAAACTAGCCAGAATGAATTTCAGATTATCCAGGAAATATTCAATATTAAATTAATATTTTGCATTAAAACTAGCTTAAACTTATTGGGTTAATCAATATAGACATGTCTTACTTTTATTGTACCTAGGTTTACTAAAGGTCAATAAATTCATGTTATTTCTGTTACAAGTTCTTTCAGAAAGGAGAAATTAACTTGGTATGATATTTTCATAAGTTATAAAATAATGGTAAACAGGATAAGAGTTTTCAGGTGAACTCTTTAGGAATAATTATGTTTTGGGTACATCTATCTAAAATAGATTCTCCAGATTTTTGGTAACTTGAAATTTTAGAGTTTTAGTAAGTTAAGTTAAATGATGGGAACTCATTGAGTATCTAGGTCATTTCAAATAAGATGAAATACTGGAACATTAATTGCTAAACACGTCTAAATTTACCTACTTTGTCTCCTTATGAGAGGGAAACTGAAGATGTTTAGGTTTATTAGACGCACATCTTATACCACATTGAGGAAAGAAATTATATTATGAAAAGGTGTACATGTCTAGAGGTTTTGGAATGTTCCTAAATGTTTGCCAATCAAGAAATACTAGTATGACAAACAGTTCACAATTGCTTGCTGCTTGTAGGTTTTTGCTGGAGATCAAAATTTTTAAAGGTTAAAATTGTAATATGTAATTAAGGCTACTGAAAATAATAAGGGAAACATTTTAGTTTGCAAGGAAAGTAGGATGTGTGTTTTCAGCAAAACAAGGTATGAAGAATAGAAATACATTTTGTTAAGGGGAAAGATTAATCTTGTCCTATAGCTAGTTATATCTGGATGGAAAAATAAGGGACAAACTAATATGGATACAGAAAGTTGTGGAAGGTTTATAGAAAGAGAGCCCTGAAAAAGGGTCCTTGTTCATGGTTAGGCTGAAATTGAATTGAACTGAATTAGGTAAATGAATTTAGTTATTGAGAGTGGGCTGGTGCAGGACTGGAGTTGGTTTCTCCCTCTGTTAAGAGAACAAAGTTTTCTTGCAATGTTGATCTACTTTTGATAACAGATTGTGAGTTTCTTTGCCTTCTAAATGATCTGTATTTGCCTTTAAGAAACTTTTATTGTCACTTTGGTTGAGTGAATAAGTATTGTTTCACAGTGACCTACGATCCTATTTGACCAACTGTTTCAAAAAACTATTGAGGGGAATTCCCTGGCAGTCCAGTTTTCAGGACTCTGTGCTTTTACTGCTGAGGGCCTGGGTTAGATCCCTGGTCAGGGAACTAGGATCCCACAAGTCACACAGCACAGCAAAAAAATAAATAAAATTTAAAAATAATAAATACTTATTATTTATATATAAATTAATAAATATATTTATTATTATATAATAAATACTTATTATTATACTTGTTATTAAAAATAACAAATGAAAACTTTTGATAATATTTTTTGACAGACTTCCCAAATATCAAATTCTAATTAAGATTCTTTTGACCTCCAGCTAACTTTGAGTTGCTTCAAAGAGTCCCAGAAACATCTCAAAGAGAGATATAAACAATTTAGATTTATTTGGTACATTAAATCACATGGGAACCATTGTCAAAGAAGTGGTGATAAAATCTTTGGTTATTTTGTTTGGATAAATGTCCAAACAGATATTCCAAAATTTATGTGGAATTCCTAAAATTCTGTTATATCCTGGTATAATATTATTAGTCATAATTCTAGTTATTATCTTAAAATGTATGTCACAGAAATAACCAAGTTTCTTGTCAATTGCATTGTAATCAGATATTTAACCATGGTATTTTAAGTCTTTTGTCATTTATAGACAATTACTGTTTTACTCTGATGTTTTTATAAAATTAAGATCTTCAAGAAGATTCATAACAAGGACTTTTTGACAAATATGAGATTCTGATGATTCTTAGATCATATTACTGAACTGGTAAGAAATTATAAAATTGTAATGGAAAACCTGATGGTTCATCCAGATCAACAGGAATTAATTACATGGGACTGAATGAACTGATCAATATGATTTATTATTTTATGACATTTTTACTGAAAAATACTGGCATTTAATATTTGTTTTCCAAGAAAACTTTCCTCTTATGTTAACTATGACCTACAACAACTTGATAAAGTATATTTTTGTAAACAAAGATGAAACATTTATCTTTTTCTCTCTACCTGATCCCTCCAGAATTTTGTTTCTCCAGCCAGCTCCCCTGTGGACTTGATGGCTTATTGCAATCAGATTACAACTAGTTATACTAAACATTGTTTTAATTTGTTTTCTCTTGTTTTCAAATTAGTTATGCCTTGTGCCTGTCTCTGCTGTACTGTGACTTTATTAATGTTACAGCTGTATTACTTATATCCGGTCTATTTTATAAGATTGTTGTCTCTTGCATTACCTAATGTGTAACCAGGCCTCCAACAAAAGTAATGATGGCTAAATGTCTCGAGGCAATCAATCACATATATAACTCTACATAGAATCATTTTAATAGTGCAACTCTAGATATGGGAAGAAGCAATAAGGGAAGACATTTCCTGAATCATAGTAGACTAGTAAGACAGGTGATCCAGAGAATTTTAGATTATAAACAGGGCCTAATCCAAAAATTAGCACTTGAGGGGTCTGTCACCAGAATGTTTGCCTGATCTAGGAATGAGCCTTCTTGGCATCATGGAACAAAACTGGTCATGAAATGCCTCCCAAACATTGGTCGAATTTATGACCAAGAGGAGGCACTATGGACCAAGAATGGTACCTGCCGTTTCAGTAAACAAAGGATATCATGGTCATAAAGCCAGCAGCCACTGCAGCCGCCCCCAACAGTGCACACGGAGGGGAATTCAGGATGGAGAAAAACAGTGTTCTGGCCCTTGATAGTTAACATACATTTCGAAGGAATGATTTCAATAAGACCAGACTCTTGCATCTTTCCATACATAGAAAAGCACTAAAATCACTAACTTGAGACGTCTGGTTTTTTTGTGATTAGCAATAATCTTTTAATGTTCGACTACATTTTTTCTTTTTTCAGCAAAAACTCCTATATATCCTGGCTCCTCCCTCACCTCTTTGGAACAGTTCCTCAGAGCTACCTGAGAGACTGTATCCTGGCCTTAAATCCTAACCCCACCAAATAAAAGGTAGTTCTCAAATTTTAGGTTGTGCATTTTTTCAGTTGACAAACCTTGTGGTCTTTATAAGCCCCTGACTCTTTCTATTCCCTGGAACTCTCTTTCGGTTTTCCCTGAACCTGTGTCTCCTGAATTGCAATTCTTAAGACCCTGAATAAACTCTTTTCTTATTTGCAGCCTCCTGCATTGTGTTTTGGTTGACAGTATAGAGAAAGAGTTATGGAAGAAACACTTCTACAGCTTCATAATTTTACCAATCTTAAGGCACAAATATTGTATCAGATCTAACTGGCTTATTTTCTGTAGGTTGTCACATGTGTTGAATTAAGAATTTAGAAAATGGATAATGGAATGAATGTTTACTTTGCTCTAAGATGCAGTTTGATGTGGACATTTTTTGACAAAATCCAGTGTTTAATGATGTATACGAAATAGAGTTTTTCAAGAAAATACCAGTCTAAAACCCCATATGTTTAGTTTTGAAATTAAAAAATCTCTGAAAAATTTATTAATAAATTTGTGGCAAACATTTTTGGCATCAAAACCTCACCAGAGGGCTTCCCTGGTGGCGCAGTGGTTGAGAGTCCGCCTTCCGATGCAGGGGTCATGGGTTCATGCCTGGTCCAGGAAGATTCCACATGCCGTGGAGCGGCTAGGCCCGTGAACCATGGCCGCTGAGCCTGCGCGTCCAGAGCCTGTGCTCTGCAATGGGAGAGGCCACACAGTGACAGGCCCGCGTACTGCAAAAAAACAAACAAACAACAAACAAACAACAAAAACCTCACCAGAAATGACACGAAGTTTCACATAGAACTTATTTATCCCACTTAGTGTCAATATTCATATTTCATGGTAGAAATATTAATATTTGATATGGATGCTGCTCCTGTAAAAAATTAATAAACAGAGACCTCAATTAAATAGACTTGAGAAACCGAATGGGGAGTGCTTACACCCTGCAACAATAGCAGAGCCCAACAGGAAGAAGAAAGAGTTTTTCTTTCCTGGCAAGGACTCAGCCAATGAAAAGCCGTGGACTCTGTTTACTATATCCCTTCCAAGTTCCTTTTTCTCTGTGAAAGCATTCTTCCTTCCTTGCCGGGACCTGTAGTTGGTTCAATAGGATTGCAGACCCTGAATTGCAATTCACTGTTGATTCTGAATAAACCCATCTTTGCTGGGGAAATATGTGACAGTCTATTTCAGGTCAACATTTCATATGCCATTTGAAGGTGTCATGTAATATAGTACTCTATTACTTTACTAACATCCAAAAAATTTTGAATTCAAAACACATCTGGCCCATAATGTTTCAGGTGAACTATTGTGGACATAGTTTCATCACAGTTAATTCTTTTTATTTTATTTTATTTTTTTTACCGTACGCGGGCCTGTCACTGTTGTGGTCTCTCCTGTTGCGGAGTACAAGCTCTGAATGTGCAGGCTCAGCAGCCATGGCTCACGGGCCTAGCCGCTCTGCGGCATGTGGGATCTTCCCTGACTGGGGCACGAACCCCTGTCCCCTGCATCGTCAGGCAGACTCTCAACCACTGCGCCACCAGGGAAGCCCTACAGTTAATTCTTGAATGTGGAAAAAATTTAGTATAATTTGTAAGACAACGTTAGTGTGTGTGTGTGGGGGGGTGTGGGTGTCCTTTTACAAACTAATACCAATATTTTTCCTACAACTTTGCAAAACATTAGGAGCATTTTTTCACATGCTCTGTTATCATATGAGATACAGATATATTATCCATCAAATATATCTTTTTTTCAGGATTCATAATTCTACTACCATAATCACTATACTCAAGTATTAAAGAAAGAACACCTGAATAGATCTTCATCCCAGGATCTTTTGCTTTACCTTCATTCTTACTCCAGTGAACTATCTGGACAACCTAGAAGAAAATTAAGTGTACTTGTAAGTCTCAGCAGTAGAGTGGATCTTGGCGGAAGACACTCCATAGTGTAGCAGAACTGGTTATAGTGGAACTTGGTAGAATACACTTTAGTTGTAGAGTACAGCTTTGGAGACGGCAGTTGGAAGTTTGACTCTCATGTCCACCACTCCCTGATGAGACATTGTTCACAGGTAAGCCTCAGTTCAGAGGGCATAATAATCATACCCACTGAGAGGGTGGTTGTGAGGCTTAATGGAAGTAGCTACGTATCAGATGGTAACCGCTCTGGCAAGAGCCCAGTCTAATCATCCGGTGCCCGGCATTTTATTTATTAAAGATTTATTTAATATTTATTTGTTTATTTTTGGCTGTGTTGAGTCTTATTTGCGTCAGGCGGGTTTCTCTCTAGTTGTGGCACTCAGGCTTCAGGGAGTGTGGGCTCTGTAGTTTGGGGCATGCAGGCTCTAGTTGAGGCACAGGAGCTCAGTAGTTGTGGTGTACGGGCTTAGTTGCCCCATGGCATGTGGGATCTTAGTACCCTGACCAGGGATCGAACCCACGTCCCCTGCATTGTAAGGCGGATTCTTTACCACTGGACCACCAGGGAAGTCCCCCGGCATTTTGTAAAATTGAGGTATAACTGACATAACATTATGTTAGTTTCCAGTGTACAACACAATTTGATATTTGTACATATTGCAAAATGATTACAACAGTAACTAGTTAACAAACATTACCTTTTTTTTCTTGTGATGAGAACTTTAACAATTTCTTTTACCACTTTCAAATATACAATACTGTATTATTAACTATAGTCACCATGTTGGACATTACATCTCCATGACTTTTCATTTTATAACTGGAAGTTGGTACCTTTTGACCAACTTTGTCCATCTAACCCCTCCCCCCCTCACTCCCCACTTCTGGCAGCCACCAGTCTGTTCTCTGTATCTATGATCTTGGTTTTTCCTTTTTTTAGATTCCACATATAAGAGAGATCATACCTTCAGTGCCTGGCATTCTTGGCTCTAAACTGAGCCCTCTTACATGTCCAGTATCAATGATGTCCCATATATGACAACTATCCCATACTCAGGGACTACAGGTTTCACTATTCCCCCTCAAACCCATTGTCTGTTATGCTTTATGCTCCAAGGAATCACCTGTTGCCACTTACTCCCAGTCTTTTGCTGTCTGAATGATCCACTTGTTTTGTATTGTCAATTTCAATTCTCTGCTGTGTGTCTTCACCCACTGAGTGGACCTTATCTTCTTTCTCCCTAGTGAGGGTCAAAAGAAGACCTAATAAAGTTTACTGAACAAATTTCAGGAGAAAAATCTTAATACTGCTTTATGATCCAAAATTAAAATTCTCAAATTGCATTGTATATTCTAAAGTACATTTTAACAAATAGCAAGGCAGAAGTTGCCAGGTTTTTAAAGTACTAAACAGCAACTTATTGTCTTTTGAGAATTCATTTAACTAGCACTTTCTAACAATATATGAAAAATTTGATTTTATTATTAAATTCAGATGCAATTTAATTTAAAATTATGACATTTAAATGTATTGTTTTAAAGTGGCTAAATGCAATTAAATTTCTTACAAACTTTATGGTTTAAGGAAAATAGAAGCAAAAATAAATTTTAATTTCCATGCTTACTGTAAAATCAATTAAACAAATTAAAAAATACCAAAGGAAATCTTGCAGATATTACGCTTCTGCAAATAGAGACCCAAATCCTGCTCTACAGCTGAATGTTTAAACCCTAGTTTCCCTGCTAAATTGTTGTATTAGTAAGAATAAGAGAGGTGTTAATGAATCCATCCATCCATTATTTTATTCATTCAGTCAGTCACTAGTTAAAACTTAACTAACATTTAAACAAATTTTTTAAATTAAATTTTATTTTTTAATAGATCTTTATTGGAGTATAATTGTTTCACAATACTGTGTTAGTTTCTGTTGCACAACAAAGCGAATCAGCCATATCCATACACGTCCCCATATCCCCTTCTTCTTGAGCCTCCCTCACATCCTCCCTATCCCACCCCCGTAGGTCATCGCAAAGCACCCAGCCGATCTCCCTGTGCTATGCTGCTGCTTCCCACCAGCCAACTATTTTACATTCAGTAGTGTATATATGTTGATGCTACTCTCACTTTGCCCCAGCTTTGCCCTCCCACCCCATTTCCCAAGTCCATTTTCTGTGTCTACCTCTTTACTCCTGCCCTGCAACTAGGGTCATCAGTACCTTTTTTTTTTTTTTAGATTCCATATATATGCATTAGCATATGGTATTTGTTTTTCTCTTTCTGATTTATTTCATTCTTTATGACAGACTCTAGGTCCATCCACCTAACTACAAATAACTCAATTTCATTTCTTTTTATGGCTGAGAAATATTCCATTGTATATATGTGCCACATCTTCTTTATCCATTCATCTATCTGTGGACATTCAGGTCGATTCCATGACCTGGCTATTGTAAATAGAGCTGCAATGAACATTATGGTACATGTCTCTTTTTGAATTATGGTTTTCTCAGGGTACATGCTCAGTAGTGAGATTGCTGGGTCATATGGTAGTTCTATTTTTAGCTTTTTAAGGAACCTCCATACTATTTTCCATGGTGGTTGTATCAATTTACATTCCCACCAACAGTACAGGAAGGTTCCCTTTTCCCCACACCCCTTCCAGCATTTATTGATTCTAGATTTTTTGATAATGGCCATTCTGACTGAGGTGAGGTGATAGCTCATTGTAGTTTTGATTTGCATTTCTCTAACAATTAGTGATGTTGAGCATCTTTTCATGGTCCTCTTGGCTATCTGTATGTCTGCCTTGGTGAAACGTCTATTTAGGTCTTCCGCCCATATATATATATATTTTTTCACACACACACAATGTATTTTATTTTTAAAAGAGATAAATAAACTGACACCAAACATTGTAAATGGATGACCACAACAAAACAACTATTGCAATTACCAAACATGAAACACACTCATACTATGTCATAATATTGACATTCAGTCCAGTAATCCTCCACTGTAACAGCTCCTTTACTTTGCAGTGAAAATTGATTTGTGTATTTTTTGCCTCTCAGTCCTTGTGTGATTTATTATTATTATTATTCAAACAGAAAACCACAAAAATTATAATCATCCTCATCAGTTCACTCAGTCCCATGTAATTAATTTTTTGTTTTCATCTTGATCTTTTGTTAGGACTTTTATGAATTCATCAGTTTTCCATTAGAGTTCTGAAAATGCTTATTCATTCAGTTCAGCAGTATAGTCAGTTACCAGAAACCTGTACTTGTCAGAGTCTTTTCCATGAATTCCTTGAAGATGAAACCTTTTATAGGAACATTTTTGCAAAAGCATCAGAGTACACCCAGAACTTTCTGTAATGACAAAAGACTTAAAAATGACCATGGTTAAAGATTAAAGTTCATAATAATGCAATTGACAAGGAAATTTAGTTACTTCTGAGATATACATTTTAAAGAAATAACTAGAATTATGACTTATGACATTATACCAGAACATATAAGATTTTTAGAAATTTCATGTAATGTCTGAAACATTTATATTAACATATTTCCATAAAAATAACCCAAAGAAAGTTTAATATTAGTTGTTTTTTTGTTTGTTTGTTTTTTATACTGCAGGTTCTTATTAATCATCAATTTTATACACATCAGTGTATACATGTCAATTGCAATCCCCAATTCAGCACACCAACATCCCAACCCCACCGCGGTTTTCCCCCCTTGGTGTCCATACGTTTGTTCTCTACATCTGTGTCTCAACTTCTGCCCTGCAAACGAGTTCATGTGTACCATTTTTCTAGGTTCCACATACATGCATTAATGTACGATATTTGTTTTTCTCTTTCTGACTTACTTCACTCTGTATGACAGTCTTTAGAACCATCCACATCTCAAGAAATGACTCAATTTTGTTCCTTTTCATGGCTGAGTAATATGCAATTGTATATACTTACCACAAATTCTTTATCCATTCGTCTGTCAATGGGCATTTAGGTTGCTTCCATGACCTGGCTATTGTAAATAGTGCTGCAATGAACATTGGGGTGCATATGTCATTTTGAATTATGGTTTTCTCTGGGCATATGCTCAGTAGTGGGATTGCTGGATCATATGGTAATTCTATTTTTAGTTTTTTAAGGAACCTCCATACTGTTCTCCATAGTGGCTGCATCAATTTACATTCCCACCAACAATGCAAGAGGGTTCCCTTTTATCCACACCCTCTCCAGCATTTGTTATTTGTAGATTTTCTGATGATGCCTATGCTAACTTGTGTGAGGTGATACCTCATTGTAGTTTTGATTTGCATTTCTCTAATAATTAGTGATGTTGAGCAGCTTTTCATGTGCTTCTTGGCCTTCTGTGTGTCTTCTTTGGAGAAATGTCTATTTAGGTCTTCTGCCCATTTTTGGATTAGGTTGTTTGTTTCTTTAATATTGAGCTGCATGAGCTGTTTATATATTTTGGAGACTAATCTACTGTCCGTTGATTCATTTGCAAATATTTTCTCCCATTCTGAGAGTTGTATTTTCATCTTGTTTATGGTTTTCTTTGTTGTGCAAAAGCTTTGAAGTTTCATTAGGTCCCATTTGTTTATTTTTGTTTTTATTTCCATTAATCTAGGAGGTGGATCAAAAAAGATCTTGCTGTGATTTATGTCAAAGAGTGTTCTTCCAAAGTTTTCCTCTAAGAGTTTTATAGAGTCCAGTCTTACATTTAGGTATCGAATCCATTTTGAGTTTATTTTTGTGTACGGTGTTAGGGAGTGCGCTAATTTCATTCTTTTACATGTAGCTGTCCAGGTTTCCCAGCACCACTTATGGAAGAGGCTGCCTTTTCTCCATTGTATATCTTTGCCTCCTTTTTCATAGATTACTTGACCTTAGGTGCGTGGGTTTATCCCTGGGCTTTCTGTCTTGTTCCATTGATCTATGTTTCTGTTTTTGTGCCAGTACCATATTGTATTGATTACTGTAGCTTTGTAGTGCAGTCCGAAGTCAGGGAGTCTGATTCCTCCAGCTCCGTTTTTTTCCTTCAAGACTGCTTTGGCTATTCGGGGTCTTTTGTGTCTCCATACAAATTTTAGGATGATTTGTTCTAGTTCCGTAAAAAATGCCATTGGTAATTTGAAAGGAATTGCATTGAATCTGTAGATTGCTTTGGGTAGTATAATCATTTTCACAATATTGATTCTTCCAATCCAAGAACGTGGTATATCTCTCCATCTGTTGGTATCGTCTTTAATTTCTTTCATCAGTGTCTTATAGTTTTCTGCATATGGGTCTTTTGTCTCCCTAAGTAAGTTTTTTCCTAGTATTTTCTTCTCTTCATTGCAATGGTAAATGGGAGTGTTTCCATAATTTCTATTTCAGATTTTTCATCATTAGTATAAAGGAATGCCAGAGATTTCTGTACATTAATTTTGTATCCTGCTATTTTACCAAATACGTTATTAGCTCTAGTAGTTTTCTGGTGGCATTTGTAGGATTATCTACGTATAGTATCATGTCATCTGCAAACAGTGACAGTTTTACTTCTTCTTTTCCAATTTGTATTCCTTTTATTTCTTTTTCTTCTCTGATTGCTGTGGCTAGGACTACCAAAACTATGTTGAATAATAGTGGTGAGAGTGGACATCCTTGTCTCATTCCTGATCTTAGAGGAAATGCTTTCAGTTTTTCACCACTGAGAATGATGTTTGCTGTGGGTTTGTTGTATATGGCCTTTATTATGTTGAGGTAGATTCCCTCTAGGACCACTTTCTGGAGAGTTTTTATCATAAATCGGTGTTGAATTTTGTCAAAAGCTTTTTCTGCATCTATTGAGATGATCATATGGTTTTTATTCTTCAGTTTTTTGGTATGGTGTATCACATTGATTGATTTGCATATATTGAAGAATCCTTGAATCCCTGTGATAAATCTCCCTTGATCATGGTGTATGATCCTTTTAATGTGTTGTTGGATTCTGTTTGCTAGTATTTTGTTGAGGATTTTTGCATCTATCTTCATCAATTATATTGGTCTGTAATTTTCTTTTTTTGTAGTAGCTTTGTCTGGTTTTGGTATCAGGGTGATGATGGTCTCCTAGAATGAGTTTGGTAGTGTTCCTCCCTCTGCAATTTTTTGGAAGAGTTTGAGAAGGATGGGTGTTAACTCTTCTCTAAATGCTTGATAGAATTCACCTGTGAAGCCATCTGGTCCTGGACTTTTGTTTGTTGGAAGATTTTTCGTCACAGTTTCAATTTCATTACTTGTGATTGATCTGCTCATATATTCTGTTTCTTCCTGGTTCAGTCTTGGAAAGTTATTCCTTTCTAAGAATTTGTCCATTTCTTCCACGTTGTCCATTTTATTGGCATAGAGTTGCTTGTAGTAGTCTCTTAGGATGCTTTCTTTTTCTGCTGTGTCTGTTGTAACTTCTCCTTTTTCATTTCTAATTTTATTGATTTGAGTTTTCTCCCTCTTTTTCTTGATGAGCCTGGCTAAAGGTTTATCAATTTTGTTTATCTTCTCAAAGAACCAGCTTTTAGTTTTATTGATCTTTGGTATTGTTTTGTTTGTTTCTATTTCATTTATTTCTGCTCTGATCTTTATGATTTCTTTCGTTCTGCTAACTTTTTGTTTTGTTTGTTCTTTTTCTCTAGTTCCTTTAGGTGTATGGTTAGATTGTTTACTTGAGATTTTTCTTGTTTCTTGAGGTAGGATTGCATTGCTATAAACATCCCTCTTAGAACTGCTTTTTCTGCATCCCATAGGTTTTGGATCATCGTGCTTTCATTGTCATTGGTCTCTAGGTATTTTTTGATTTCCTCTTTGATTTATTCAGTGATCTCTTGGTTATTTAATAACGTATTGTTTAGCCTCCATGTGTTTGTGTTTTTTATGTTTTTTTCCCTGTAATTCATTTCTAATCTCATAGCATTGTGGTCAGAAAAGATGCCTGGTGTGATTGCAATTTTCTTAAATTTACTGAGGCTTGATTTGTGACCCAAGATGTGATCTATCCTGGAGAATGTTCCGTGTGCACTTAAGAAGAAAGTGTAATCTGCTGTTTTTGGATGGAATGTCCTATAAATATCAATTAAATCTATCTGGTCTATTGTGTCATTTAAAGCTTCTGTTTCCTTATTTATTTTCATTTTGGATGATCTGTCCATTGGTGTAAGTGAGGTGTTAACATCCCCCAGTATTATTGTGTTACTGTCGATTTCCTCTTTTATAGCTGTTAGCAGTTGCCTTATGTGTTCAGGTGCTCCTATGTTGGGTGCATATATATTTATAATTGTTATATCTTCTTCTTGGATTGATCCCTTGATTATTATGTAGTGTCCTTCCTTGTCTCTTGTAACATTCTTTGTTTTAAAGTCCATTTTATCTGATATGAGTATAGCTACTCCAGCTTTCTTTTGATTTCCATTTGCATGGAGTATCTTTTTCCATCCCCTCACTTTCAGTCTGTATGTGTCCCTATGTCTGAAGTGGGTCTCTTGTAGACAGCATATATATGGGTCTTGTTTCTGTATCCATTCAGCAAGCCTGTGTCTTTTGGTTGGAGCATTTAATCCATTCACATTTAAGGTAATTACCGATATGTATGTTCCTGTGACGAATTTTCTTAATTGTTTTGTGTTTGTTTTTGTAGGTCCTTTTCTTCTCTTGTATTTCCCACTTAACGAAGTTCCTTTAATGTTTGTTGTAGAGCTGGGTTGGTGGTGCTGAATTCTCTTAGTTTTTGCTTGTCTGTAAAGTTTTTGATTTCACCATTGAATCTGAATGAGATCCTGCTGGGTAGAGTAATCTTGGTTGTAGGTTCTTCCCTTTCATCACTTTAAGTATATCGTGCCACTCCCTTCTGCCTTGTAGAGTTCCTGCTGAGAAATCAGCTGTTAACCTTATGGGAGTTCCCTTGTATGTTATTTTTCCTTTTTTCCCTTGCTGCTTCCAATAATTTTTCTTTGTCTTTAATTTTTGCTAATTTGATTACTATGTGTCTTAGCATATTTCTCCTTGGGTTTTTCCTGCCTGGGACTCTCTGCACTTCCTGGACTTGGGTGGCTGTTTCCTTCCCCATGTTAGGGAAGTTTTCGAATATAACTCTTCAAATATTTTCTCTGGTACTTTCTCTCTCTCTTCTCCTTCTGGGACCCCTAAAATGCTAATATTGTTGCGTTTTTTGTTGTCCTGGAGGTCTCTTATGCTGTCTTCATTTCTTTTCATTCTTTTTTCTTTATTCTGTTCCACAGCAGTGAATTCCACCATTCTGTCTTCCAGGTCACTTATCCGTTCTTCTGCCTCAGTTATTCTGCTATTGATTCCTTCTAGTGTAGTTTTCATTTCAGTTATTGTAATGTTCATCTCTGTTTGTTCTTTAATTCTTCTAGGTCTTTGTTAAGCATTTCTTGCATGTTCTGGATCTTTGCCTCCATTCTTTTTCCAAGGTCCTGGATCATCTTCACTATCATTATTTTGAATTCTTTTTCTAGAAGGTTGCCTATCTCCACTTCATTTAGTTGTTTTTCTGGGCTTTTATCTTGTTCCTTCAACTGGTACATAGCCCTCTGCCTTTTCATCTTGTCTATCTTTCTGTGAATGTGGTTTTTGCTCCACAGGCTGCATGACTTTAGTTCTTCTTGCTCCTGCTTTCTGCCCTCTGGTGTATGAGGCTATCTAAGAGGCTTGATGGAAGTTACTGGTGTTGGGTAGAGCTGGGTTTGCTCTGGTGGGCAGAGCTCAGTAAAACTTTAATCCACTTGACTGCTGATGGGTAGGGCTAAGTTCCCTCCCTGTTGGTTGTTTGGCATGAGGCAACCCAACACTGGAGCCTTTGCTGGGCTCTTTGCTCTTTGCTCTTTGCTGGGGCTCTTTGCTGGGGTTAATGGCAGACTCTGGGAGGGCTCCCACCAAGGAGTACTTTCCTGAACTTCTGCTGCCAGTGTTATTGTCCCCATGGTGAGCCACTGACACCCTTCGCCTCTGCAGGAGAGCCTACAACACTGGCAGGTAGGTCTGATTCAGTCTCCCCTAGGGTCACTTGCTCCATCCCCTAGATCCCAATGTGCACACTACTTTGTGTGTGCCCTCCAAGTGTGGAGTCTCTGTTTCCCCCAGTCCTGTCAAAATCCTGCAATCAATTCCCACTAGGTTTCAACGTCTGACTTTCTTGGAATTCCTCCACCCGTTGCCAAACCCCCAGGTTGGGAAGCCTGACGTGTGGCTCAGAACCTTCACTCCAGTGGGTGGACTTCTGTGGTATAAGTGTTCTCCAGTCTGTGAGTCACCCACCCACCAATTATGGGATTTGATTTTACTGTTATTCCGCCCTTCCTACCATCTTATTGTGGCCTCTCCTTTGTCTTTGGATGTGGGGTATTTTTTTGGTGAGTTCCAGTGTCTTCCTGTCAATGATTTTCCAGCAGCCAGTTGTGATTCTGGTGTTCTCACAAGAGGGAGTGAGAGCACGTCCTTCTACTCCGCCATCTTGGTTCCTCCTCAAAACTTAACTAACTTTTGAGATTGCTAGATTATAAAGGAATTAACATTATTAGACTATTCTTAAAAAGTTTAAGAAAGAAAATGAGGTATGGTGCAATTGAAGAAGAATAGAATTCTTTGAACTTGGTGGTAGCAATTGGAAAGGTAGAGATCATCTTTAAAGGAAGAAGAAGGACAGAAAATAACAGGGGCTTTGAAAGCAGAAGACCTGAGTTAAATCCAGTGCTACTCTTTGCTAGCTATGTGACCCAGGGCAACCTGCTAAAACTCTCCAAGCTTTAATTACCTTGCCTATAAAATGGGAGATATAGTTTTACCTCACAAGTTTGTTCTGAAGATTAATTGAATTAAAATAAGCAAATCACAGTACTTTGCACATAGTAAGTCTCAATAAATTCCATTTGTACCCCACTCAACTGATTTCTTTTAGTTCTGATCTATGTTATTAATATTTAAGTCTCTGGATTATTTCAGTTATTCAGTCATTTAAACATTCATTGAATACATACAATATACCTGGCACTGTGATAGGTACTGGGAATCCAAAGATAAATAATTCAAGATCCCTCCTGCTGGGTATAATCATTTACAAGAGGAGAAATACCAATAAATAAATTAATACAGTAGAGGATAATAGAAGAATAGAACAGTGCAGGTGTCCAGAAGAGAACACATTGCCCCTGCCTGGAAGGTGAGGGCAGGTATATATCATAGATCTGTGGCTGCCTTGGCAACTGCTACTCCATAAATGTGTCCAAATGGAGACTTTTTTCAACCAAGCAGTCCTAGTAATTCTTTAAAGAATTCTCCCATTTATTTAGACACCAGTGAAAAGTGATAAGGAAGTCCCAACCACAGGGGAAGGCAGAATTGCCAAGTCCAAGTGCCTGGGTCAGTATCCGTGTTCCATTCTTTATTAACTGTGTGCCCTTATGCAGGTAATTTAGGCTCTCTGAGCATGTTTCCTCACCTGGAGATAATAATTGCACCTACCTCATTGACTACTAAAAGAAGAAAAAATTATGTGAAACATTGAACTCTGTGGTATTAAGTAGTCAGTATTAGCTGTTGTCTAAGAATTCTCACAAACATTAAAATAGATGGTTTCTTATTTAAAAAACATGTTCCATTTATAACAGCAAAAATAAAAAGGCCCATTCAAGGCTGTTACTCACAAGTTCTCTGGGTTACCTGTTCTCCCTCTGTGTGACACACTGCTACTTTGGGGAAGCAGCAAGAAAAGGAAAAAGCTCTACGGAAAGCTCTAGTGTGCCCTGTCCTCATAAGTTCACTCACAGAAACAGTTACCCCGCTATAAAGTGGGAAACTGGTCATACTTAGGTAGGTCCTAGGAGCGGAAGCCTCTGTGAAAGTGCCTCTTTGAAGGACATAATTGTGTTTTGATTCAAAGTTTAGTTATGACCATTCTGAACACGATTTCCCACGAGTCTCTACAATATAAGCTCTTTTGAGATTACATTTATTTACTTTTTTGGGGGGGACGCGGGCCTCACTGTTGCGGCCTCTCCCACTGTGGAGCACAGGCTCCGGATGCGCAGGCTCAGCGGCCATGGCTCATGGGCCCAGCCGCTCCACGGCATGTGGGATCTTCCCGGACTGGGGCACAAACCTGTGTCCCCTGCATCGGCAGGCAGACTCTCAACCACTGCGCCACCAGGGAAGCCCAAATTTATTTACTTTTTATTCTTCCCTACCACCTGGCATGATGCCTGATACATAAAAGATGTTCCCCAATGATGGTTAAACGTAAAAGTAAAGTTATATATATGAATGCAACCTGCACCAAAGCCATGTTCGGGAATAATTTATTAAAAAAATTTTTTTTAATCACTTTTTAAGTATTTAAATGCAAACATGTCATTCTCTGGTACCAGCTGGGTGTTTGGTTCCTTTGGCTTTATTTTCACATTCCCGGTAACCTGGACATGGACAGAGACACACACATACTTGTTCTTTTAACAGCACATGGTGCTGGTGGTTGAGGTTTGGCTTTGGTTTTTGGTGTCACAAAGTCGGCTCCTGGACTGCAGTACGACTTCGAGCTCAGAGGCAACAGGGACAGATGCCAAAGCCTTAACTTGCGAATAATCTCTGCTTCCTCCTCTCAGGAGCTCACATAATTCATGGATCTGGAGAGACCTGCCACACCTTTCAGCTGTATTAGGTTGTAATTCATCGTCAGAACCAGAAGATTCCAAATGTAAAGGCCAAACTACTCAGAAGCTGCTCTAACGAAATGATTCTGTGGCCTAGGGCAGCTACCAACCCTCCAGGTGGGCCCGAGCAACTCACAAAACATTTCACCCCCAAAGCGTTGTGTATTACCCATTCTTACAGGCCGTCAAATACAGGTTGGGCTTGACTCTACTGTCAAAGGGGAGGGAGGACTTTGGCTCACTGTAATGATTGCATCCTACCCACACCCCCCAACCCTCTAGGTGCAGGACCCAGGTCGGTCCCTGACTGCACAGGCTTTTCTTGGCACAGACAGCAATGGCTTCGGGCCGCTTTCCATTTGTCACTTGCCAGCAGGCTGCAGCTAGTGTGCAGTTCAAGTGCCTGGCTTGAAAGCGTTCCAGCGTAGTGTGCTGTGGGTTTGAGGTTTGCCCTTACTCGTTCTCACTGTGTGTGGGAAGTTCCCCTGGGAAATGAGGTGGTGGCTTGGCATGCCAGACTTTTCAACGATCTTCCGTTGTGGGTCTGAGGCCAGCTCCACCAGCAAGTGGAAAGTGGCCAGGCTCTCTGAGGAGGCCTCTGCCAGTTATTTTCAAATGCAGTTCAGTGTGTGTTCCCTTCTTCCAATTCTCAAGTCTGAATAGGGCAAGTTGTTTGTCTCTTTTTCTTTCTTCCTTCCCTCCTCCCTCCCTCCCTTCTTTGTTTTTTTTTTTTTTTTGGCCATGGCATTGTAAGTCCCAGTTTGCATTTCCTGATTATATTCCCTTTGTCAAATTTACAACATAACAAATTTCAGATTTGGCAGCATCACCTGTTAAAAGTCTCCTTACCAGTAAATACTTGTTAAAGGACTCCATTTCCCACTTCCCTCCCTGTTCAGGGTTTTATTTCTAATTAGCATTCAAATATTTCCTTTATTAACATCAGAAATTTAACTATGTACATATTTGAAACCTGAACGCATTAACTCTATAGATCCCTTGAAAATGCTGTTTGCCAGGTGTGCAATCACAGTGAATGTGCAAAAATGTCGCACAATTTAGTTTTTAAAGCTTACCTTAAAACGTGCTGAGGGACTAGCTTTTTAGGTAGAGAAAAATAACTCCCTAGGCATTAGAAGAAACAAGGAAAATGCATGAAATGAGTGAGAAACGAAGAGGATTATATTCAAAGGAAAGATATTTGGGAGAGGGAGACCTTAAAAGGAAGGAAGGAAACAGAGACTTTCCAATGCAAACGTGAGAAGATTTCATTTGTCAAGAAAGGCGCCAGTCAGAATGGCCATCATCAAAAAATCTAGAAACAATAAATGCTGGAGAGGGTGTGGAGAAAAGGGAACACTCTTGCATTGTTGGTGGGAATGTAAATTGATACAGCCACTATGGAGAACAGTATGGAGTTTCCTTAAAAAACTAAAAATAGAACTACCATATGACCCAGCAATCCCACTACTGGGCATATACCCTGAGAAAACCATAATTCAAAAAGAGTCATGTACCACAATGTTCATTGCAGATCTATTTGCAATAGCCAGGACATGGAAGCAACCTAAGTGTCCATCAATAGATGAATGGATAAAGAAGATGTGGCACATATATACAATGGAATATTTCTCAGACATAAAAAGAAATGAAATTGAGTTATTTGTAGTGAGGTGGATGGACCTAGAGTCTGTCATACAGAGTGAAGTAAGTCAGAAAGAGAAAAACAAATACCGTATGCTAACACATATATATGGAATCTAAGAAAAAAGAAAAAAGGTCATGAAGAACCTAGGGGCAAGACGGGAATAAAGACACAGACTTACTAGAGAATGGACTTGAGGACATGGGGAGGGGGAAGGGTAAGCTGGGTTAAAGTGAGAGAGTGGCATGGACATATATACACTACCAGGTGTAAAATAGATAGCTAGTGGGAAGCAGCCGCATAGCCCAGGGAGGTCAGCTCGGTGGTTTGTGACCACCTAGAGGGGTGGGATAGGGAGGGTGGGAGGGAGGGAGTTACAAGAGGGAAGAGATATGGGGACATATGTATATGTATATCTGATTCACTTTGTTATAAAGCAGAAACTAACACACCATTGTAAAGCAATTATACTCCAATAAAGATGTTAAAAAAAAAAAAAAAAAGACAGGCCGAGGCTGCTGGCTCTTCCTCCACTCTTGTGTTTCCTGGGCCTTGTCTAGCCTGATTCAGTCACCCCTCTTCTGCATGTACATAATCACCTCCTCCTTGTGAGTCTGTTTTCTTATGTGTTTAATTTTATGCTTCAATTATCATCATGATTTATTAAGGTTTCTCTCACTAGACTACAAGCTCCTCAGGGGCAGGAATAATGAGAATTCCTAGGACTACTGGTACGACTAGGGTTAGTTGTTGGGAGGGTAACAGTGTCAGTGGATATGACCCCCTTCAAAGGAGGACTTCTATCCTGGCTGCCACAGTGCTGTCAGTCAACAGCTTCAGCACTCAGTCCATCTGAGACCAAGGTCACATCATTCCTGGGTGGTCGATCTGCAGTGACAGGGGCCACCATCCTGGGTCAGCTTGGGGGAACTCTGAAGGGCCGCTCTAGCTCCAGAGCTTCTCCGTGGGCTTGGCTGAGCTCTCGGGGGCCTGCCTCACTACTCGACTTTTCTCTGTGTCCACTTCTGTTTCCTCCCCTCACTTCCACAGATGTTTGTCCCAAGGACACTCACCAGTGAAAGAGTCATGGAGAACTCCACCGGCAATCACTTTTAGCTGAGGATACAAAATAATTAGGAAGTGGAGGTAGAGATTTTAGGGGGAAGTATTTTATTATCTTACATAGTGTGGAGTTCTAGAGGAGTATAAACAAATGTAAAGACCAAGAAAATAGTGCAGTCTGCTGGAAAGAATAATCATCAGGGAGTCCCCAGACTCAGTGCTCACGCCGGCTTTATTAAGAACTGAGTGTGTGCCATTGGGATGGTCACAGCATGCCCTGGGCATCCCTCCTCTTCTTCAAAGGGAAGGAGATGGAACAGAATATCCCCAAAGTTTCTCCCTTAGAAGAAACAACTTGACTGTGAGCAAAAGGTTTTCAAAGATGACCAGAACTGTACATCCAGGTGCAAACCTGAAGGAAAAGAAAATGTACCATTCAGAGTTGGAGGTGATGATGTAACATCCCTCTGAGACTGTCATTCTGACAACTTGCAGATGTGTGTGAAGAGAGATTCCTTTGATAGCTGCTTGTCTAGAGGTAACAGATGCCTTTCAAGAGGAATGAGGAGAGAGGACGAAGAGGGCATGGGCTGGCAGACAGTGGAGATTAGGATAGAAGCACCATGGGAGAGTAAATCAGATCATAAAAAACATAATCACTGACATTTAAAATGAAGAGATTGACAAAGAGGGACATTTTGCAGTCACTTAAGTAAAACATTGCCAGTCAAGAAGTTTGGCCCCAAATGAATGTTGGAATCTTATTCAGTTTATTTCATTTTGGTTTCAGGATCCTCTGGTTTATAGGTTAACTTTGGTCAAAACAATAGTCATTCAGCAAATAATTAAATGCCTGCTTTTATCAGCTAGGCTTCTTTGATGCACTTGATAAAGGAACAAAATAATAAAAGAATTTATGGTCAAGATAGAAGGTGGCTCACAGAATAGAAGGCAAAGCTGAACCAAGTAGGCCTCCAAGACAAGACCCAGGGAAGCTCCAAGGGTCTAACAGCAGGAGCTAGAGAGAGGCTTTCCTGGCATCCATGCTTCCAAACTTTTCACCCTCTGAAGATTTAACTTCCCAGGAAAATGGGAAAATGACAAACTTGAGTCAATTCTCACACCTTGGTGGGAAGGATAGGACCCCTTGACTGACAGTCCTACCACAATTGCATACGCTGGGGCCATTCCCCAAAGGAAAATCTATGTTCTGTAACCAAAAGAAGGCAGAAAAGACAGATGCTTGGCCAGCAAAAATTTCAGATGTTCTTCCCCTCTAGGTATTGCTCCAGTAAATGGCATATGTTGGTGAGAGGCATGGACATGAGCCTTGTTTGCAGGGAGCATATAGTCTAGTAAGTAAGTACAATAAGGGTATGACAGATACTGTTAAATCACTACTTACAGCCATTCCGAGCCTAGCTTTTTTTTTTTTTTTGCGCAATTCTACAGTTTGGCAAACACTTTCCAAGACTCTCTAGCAGCTAGGAATGGCCAGGTGACATAGTTTTGGCCAATATGTATGGGCAGATGTCTGTAAGAGGGTTCAGGGGGAAAAAAAACAAACAAAACCTTTTACTTTCTCTGATAAAAGGGACAGATGCCTCTGGCACTGTTCTTTCCTCTTTCTTCCTACTTGAGACATGATGTCTGGTGCCACAGCAGCCATTTTGTGTCCATGGGATGAAACAAACATCAATTAAAATAGTGGAGGAGAAAGAATGAGCAAGCCTAGAGTCTTAATAGCATCATTAAGAGGCTTCCTTGTTATTAGTAATTCACTGTTTTTTTGCTACTTGCAGCTGAATGCATTTCTACCTGATATACGGAGAACCTTATTTAAACTATGAAGTCTGGGATGGAATTTCTGAGGAAGTGAATGGGATATAAATAGGTATTATCTAAGTAGCAGGTGTGAATTGGAAGGAAAAGATGAGCATTCCTGGTGGTCTAGGAGTAGGAACATCTGTGCCCACTTCCTACATAATACATATGGCCTGGACCAGGCTAACTTTTCTCAGGCCAGTTTCATTCCACAGAATCCACCTTCTCCTCCTCTACACTAAACTTAGGGAAAATGTGGCCTTTTTTAATTCAAGGAAGATCCCTCCACTGAGGTCTGATGCAATTCTCTCCCAGCTATTCCAGGAAATTATTAATTATTTTTTCTGTTTTTACAATATCTCCCCCTCTACCAGCTCCATCCTCATAGCCTGCCCATATTCTCAAGTCTCACATTAAAAAAAAAAAAGAAAGAGCCTCTTCCAGCTACTGCATTGTTTTTCTTTTTTCCTCAAAAAGTGTACTCTGCCTTATATTTACCTCCTCACTTCCCTCTAACTCTGTGCCTATTGCTGTTAGGCAGCTACACTTCACCACTGCATGAAACTGTTCTGAGAAAGGTCACTGTCATTAGAAGGTAACTTCTAAGAGGGCAGGGGTCTTCTCTATTTTGTTCCCCACTGTGTGTTCTGTCCCTAGAGTAGTGCCAGGTACATAATACCTGCTCAAGAAATGAACAAATATCTTTCTAATCATCAAAGCAAAGAACTTTGCCTTATTATCTTACTTAACTTCTCAGTAGCCTTGTCAATTTTGACTACTTCCATCTTGAAACTCACTATCTCTTGGTTTTGTAACTTAATTCTTTCTCTTTCTCTTTAAAATTTTTGTTATGGAAAATTTTAATAAATGGATATAAATGTAAGAAAAATAAAATAATGAAGGCCCGGAAGCATCACCCAGCTTCAACTTACAGCCAATTTTGTTTCATCTAAACCTTCATTTACTCCCTCTGATATTAATTTGAAGCAATTCCAGACATCGTTTCATTTCACCCATGCATATTTCAGCTTGTACTGCCAAAAGAAAATAAATATTTTAAAAAGCATAATTGCAGAACTTTTCCCTGGTGGCACAGTGGTTAAGAATCCGCCTGCCAATTCAGGGGACACGGGTTTGAGCCCTGGTCCAGGAAGATCCCACATTCCGCAGAGCAACTAAACCTGTACACCACAACTACTGAGCCTGCGCTCTAGAGCCCATGAGCCACAACTAATGAACCCATGTGCCACAACTACTGAAGCCTATGTGCCTAGAGCCCATGCTCTGCAGCAAGAGAAGCCACCAAATGAGAAGCCCACGCACCGCAACGAAGAGTAGCCCCCACTTGCAGCACCTAGAGAAAGCCCGCGCACAGCAGCGAAAGACCCAATGCAGTCAAAAATAAATTTAAAAAATAATAATAAAATAAAAAAAATTAAAAGTATAACTGTGATATCATCATTATACATAAAAATTAACAAGGATTCCTTAGTATCAGCAACTTCATTCTTTCTTGATTTTATTTTTAAGTCTTTTGATTGTTTTTTTGGTTGGTGGAATATTTTTCTGTTTCTGTTTATTTTACCTGGACCTTATCTTACAGGTAAATTGGGGAGTTGGAGCCAGGCCTGGTCAGGCTCTTCTGAGATCTTTTGAAGAGTATCCAGTTTGCAAGAGTCCTGCACCTCTGCCCTAGTGAGAAGGGAAGCTCTCAGGGCATGCACTGCCTGCAGTTTGTCCACCTCTGCCATGCCTGGGCAGGCAAGTTAAATTCAGGGTGGACTTTTAGGGAGCCCATCTGCTTTGGTCAGTAATCAAGCTGATGCTTTGATCTTCAGCCATCTGACTTCCTGTGCCTGCCTCCCAATAAGTACTGAACTCAGAAGGCAGAATGATGTTAAGCCCCATCAAAATAACGTTAGTATTATTTAGAAACATCATGGTAAATACCAGAAGAAAGAGCTAAGAGTTGAAAGTGATTGCTTCTGAGCAGGGGAGAAGGCATAGGAGGTGGGTGGGCACCAAAGACTTCTTTTTGACTTAAGCCTGTGATATGTGACTCTTTAAGGTATATACAATGTGTTGATAAGTACAAATATTAATGAACACATATCATATCATAACATATTAAAAAACATATACAAATTCAAAATCCCCTCCTCATACCTGGCCCTGCTTCTCTTAGGGAGCACTGCCATCCTCCAGAAATCTAGGAGTCCTCCTTCTTCTCTTTCTGCTTTTCCCTCCCAGATCTAGGTGGTGACCAGGTCCTTCTTAATGTAACCTGTGCCCATCACTACCCCTGCATCCCCAGTGCTCTTGCCTTGTTCATGCTCCTGTCTATTAGCTGGACCATTGCAGCATACTTTACATAACTTATCTGTTATGGGTTGAATTACATACCCCTGAAATTGCTATGCTGAAGTTCCAACCCCCAGTACCTCAGAATGCAACTGTATTTGGAGATGGAGCGTTTAAAGAGGTCATTAAAGTAAAATGAGGTCATATTTATGGGCCGTAATCCCACAAAAGACTGAGTCCTTATAAGAAGAGATTAGGACAGAGAAAAACACAAGGGGAAGATTATGTGAAGTCAAAGAGAAGACCATCATCTACAAGGCATGCAGAGAGGCCTCAAAAGAAACAGCCCTGATGACACCTTGATCTCAGACTTCAAACCTCCAGAACTGTGAGAAATTTCTGTCGTTTAAGCTGCCCAGTCTGTGGTACTTTGTTATGGCAGCCATGACAAACTAAGATGTCATCTCCCTGCCTTCCTTGGCCATGATCTGATTCATCTTCCAAAACAATGTTAAAGGAAGCTTCCAATAATGTACATCTAACCATTACTTCCCTGCTTAAAATCCTTAAATGACTCCCTATCACTGCTAGTTAAAACCTAGCTCCTTAGCACGAGATGGAAAGTCCTCATTTATCTTCTCTTGCTTGACTCTTCTTTTGCTGAAGCCCCAGGCTTAGTGGAGTACTTGTTCTCCCAAAGGTGCCACCTTAAGCTTTACTATCTCTGCAGGTGTATCTTCCTTCCCGAAGGTGCCACCTTAAGCTTTACTATCTCTGCAGGTGTATCTTCCTTTCCCAGAACACCTTCACCCTTCTCTCTCTCCTTCTCACTAAGACTCTCAGGTCAAGCCCATTTCCTCTGGAAAGCCTTCCTCAGTCCCTCCCTCCAGATAGAATTGACTTCTTCTTTCCCTTATGTCCACTCTGGACCTTATATAGAATTCATCCTAGATTTACAGCATTTTTATTACCATTATCTTATCTTACTCATCTAGTCCTTAAAAGCAGAGACTATATTGTAACTATGTGTACAAGACCTAACATTATTCCTGACACATACTAGGTGCTCAAAAATTGTTGACCAAATAAATGCATCTGTAAAATTTAAATAATTATGTTAGTATAGCATACTTCAAGAAGCGATTCTCCTATAATATATGTAGAAATTTTAAACAATTTAATTACAATGTAAGTAATTATTTTTGAACTCTTAAAGATGAATTGAAATTTCAATTTATTACTTAATGGTGAGTTTGAATGTGCGCTGATAATGAGTCATTTCCAACGCTTAAAATTAGGTTGGTTCTCTTAAAACATGGAATCAAGAAAATATATTGCTGGAAAAGGTATTAGAGATGATCTGATCCAAACATTTCATTTTATCTACAAGGAAGTTGAGACACAGACTGTCCGCCGTCACATGGCCCACTGTTATCACAGCCAGGACTTTGATTCTCTGTCTGATGCACTTATCTTGCCTCTGATGAAAACAGAAACACTGCAGTTAAATTGGTTTGAGGAAAAGGGAATTTAAATGTAATTCAATGAAGAAAAAAAGCCACCCAACTGACATTTATAAAAGTAATAGAAAGACTCTTAAGTTGTTTCTAAATAAAATTATAAATAAATAAATAAATTGTGAATGAACTTCATCCAATATTGATATATCCTTTGGCAGTGGGACATTTTTGAGTATTTATTTGTTACTGTGAAAAATTACATTTGAATAATATATATAACAAGATGTATATCCAAATTGCCTTTCAATAATGTATAACAAGAAAATTTTCTTTATACGTTTAGTGTCTTTCTTTCAAGGAACTACAAGACAAATGCCTTATGCACTTCAGGTTAAGTGTGGCTTGTTGGATACATGCTTTTTCACTTAATCTTCACATTTTTGATACCCAGCAATGGCTTGAGCCTATAAGAGTAGTACTCAATAACCCAAGGGACAACATCTTGACAAAGTAACAAATTTACATTATCTACCCATCCATCAGCAAAATTTAGAAGCACCATCTTGGAATTGAAGAATGGATGAACTTGAAGTTGCTTCTGTTGGTGGAATTCAGATATTTCTGAACTTTTGGGGGAGTCTGTAGGTCCAGTAGTCCATAGGCTTCTGTGCACAGGCCTATTGCAGTGCCCCAGTGACAATGCATGGCCACAAATGAGAATGGTGAACATTCTCTCCACTGCTTCCAAAACACAATGTTCACCTCAGCAAGGGCTGTGGGGAATGTGCCACAGCTTTACTGCTTCGGAGATTCAGGAACTTCATCCATCCTTCGCATAGGCAGAGGGTGGTTATAGTGGTTGTGGGGCTGGCAGCAGGGGTGGGTGGGAGGTGCCCTCAAGAATGATTATGAACAGCAACCATCAGCAGGGCAAAGACCTGAAATGGCTATTCATGAACTCATGGGAGACACTCCTGAAAACTTCTCCAAATTACTGGGAAAGACTTTCAAGGGGTGCAAAGGTCCTATATTGGTACAGTGGGATAAACTCATTCAATCATTGACAAATCTGGGTTGGGACAAATCTTGGGGTTGGAGATGCTGCAGTGAACAAAACAAAGATTTCTATTCTTGTGGAATTTACACAAAGTTTGGGGGGGTGGAGATGATAAATGCTATGGACTGAATTGTGCTCCCCTAAACTTTACGTGTTGAAGCCTTAATCCCACAGTGTGATGGTATTTGACCCTGGAGCTTTGGGGAAGTAACTACATTACACAAAGTCATAAGAGTGGGACCCTCATGATAGTATTAGTGCCCTTTAAGTATAAACACCAGAGAGCTTGCTTCTTCTCTTTCCACAAGTGAGGACACAGTGAGAAGGTAGTGTCTGCAAACTAGGAAAAGGGCTCTCACTTGGAATTCCCAGCCTCCAAAGCAGTGAGAAATAAATTCCCATTGTTCAAGTCACCTAGTCTATAGTATATTTTGTTATGGTAGCCCAAACTGATTAATACAATAAATAATAAATATAATATTACCTAGTATGTTAGGCAGTGATATGTGCAATAAAATATCTTAAAGAGCAGAATAGTGAGATTATGAGTGTTGTGGGGAAAGTAGGTGGTCAGAGTAGGAATCATTAAGAAGGGGATATCTAAGCAAAGAAATGAAGGAGTGAAGGAATTAGTCAAGCAGGTACCTGAGGGAAATGTGTTCTATGCAGCAGGTATAGCTAGAACAATGACCCTATGGTGGGAATGTGGTTGGCATATTCTAGCAACTCCAAGGAGGCTAGAGTGGCTGGAGGGGAATAACAAGGGGGAGAGTAGAATGACACGAGGTCAGAAAAATGATCTGGGGCTGGATCACAAGTGCCTTTGTAAGGTCTTGATTTGAGTGAATGGAGACATACTGTGGAGTTTTGAGTAGAGAATGACAGGATCACATTTATTGATAAGTTTAAAAGGATCTCTTGGGCTGCTGTGCTGAGAATAGTGTCCAATCTAGGAGGCCAGCTAAGGTGATATTGCAGTCGTGTAGATGGAAGCTTGGACCAGTTGGCAGCAAAGGAAGTGGTAAGCAGTGGAAGTCTAAGACTGGTTAGATTCTGGATATATTTTGCAAGTAAAGCTATAAGACAATTTGTTGTGTTAGAGAGAGGGAGGTGTCAAGGATGGCTGACTTGAACAATAGGAAGGATGGAGTTGCCATCAGATGAGTTAAAAAGATGCAAGTGGTACAGATTTGGGGGGTTCAGGAGTTTGGTTTACCCATATTGAGTTTGGAATGTCAAGACTTGATTTTCAGCTAGTGTGAACTCATGAGTACCTCATGTAATTAATCCTGAGGGAATATGGGTTACATTCACAACATGCCCTTAAAATAGCAAGTTTTGAAGGAATATTTGCAGAAGTGGCCGCTGTGACTTGTTATAATTTGGATGCCTCCATGACACAGTTTGATAAGTGGCTGGATTTTCAGCATTGGGTAATGACATCTCTCTGCAATCTAAAAACTTTGTAAAAAGATCTGACTTCTTCCAAGAAAAAACTATTTTGGACCCACTTATTTTCTTTAATAAAATTGTCTTTTCATGTGTTTGCCTCTCCCTTTTGATGATGAGCCCCTTGAAGGCAGGGACTGTGTTTTCTTTATTCTTGTTTTCCAAGCAATTGGCAATCTAGTGTCTAGAAGCAACCAGTAAATGCTTATTGAATGAACAAATAAATGAATTTTTGTCTACATGAAAATCAATCATTTTGCTTAAGTAAACTATTTTTAAATATTTAAAGTCATCTATCTTCCACTTAATGTCCTTAATTAGTTCCAATAAAACAGGGCATAAGGTAAAAAAAATTAAGCAAAATATTATTACTATATGCAAATGTATTGTGGGTAAACACAGTGTATTATTGTCTCCTACTGAGGTCTGTCTCAAGGGAAAATCTATATGTTATGTGACTGAATGGATGCTCTGCCTTGCTAAAGTATTGTCCTCAGACCATTAGCAGTGGCATCTAGTGGAAGCTTGTTAGAAATGCACTCTCAGGCTCCAGTGTAGACCTGCTGAATCTGAATCTGCTTTTCAGCTAAATCCCCAGGTGATTCTTATGCCCATTAAAGTTTGAGATGCATTGCTCTAGAGTAGGGGTTGGCAAACCACCACCTGTTTTTGTAAATAAAGTTTTATCGGAGCACAGCCATGTCCTTTGGTTAAGCATTGCTTGTGCTGTTAAGGTGCCAGAGCACCAGAGCTGAGTAGACATAGTTGCAACAAGGACCACATAGCCTGCAAAGCCTAAAATATTTACTATTGGGATTAACATATATACACTAATAGGTATAAAATAGATAACTAATGAGAACTTGCTGTATAGCACAGGGAACTCTACTTTACTTCGCTGTATAATAGAAACTAAAACAACATTGTAAAACAACTATGCCCCGATTAAAAAAAAAAATTACTATTTCACCTTTTAAGAATTGGTTTGCAGACTCTGCTTTTGGATTGCAGGGTTGTTATGGGAAAACTTCCCTGAGAGATCACATGCCCAGTGTGAATGTAGTGGCCTAAATACAAATGTAAAGATTTATTTATCTTTTATTCTTTTTTATTGGGAAAATTGTTCAATGATTTTTTTTAAAATTTATTAACTTATTTATTTATTTTTGGCTGTGTTGGGTCTTCCTTTCTGTGCGAGGGCTTTCTCTAGTTGTGGCGAGCAGGGACCACTCTTCATCACAGTGCGCAGGCCTCTCACTGTTGCGGCCTCTTGTTGCGGAGCACAAGCTCCAGACGCACAGGCTCAGTAGTTGTGGCTCACGGGCCTAGTTGCTTCGCGGCATGTGGTATCTTCCCAGACCAGGGCTCGAACCCGTGTCCCCTGCATTGGCAGTCAGATTCTCAACCACTGCACCACCAGGGAAGCCCCCTGTTCAATGACTTTGAATGCGGATATGAATTCTTCTGAGGTAATACAGGATAATATAAGGTAATTGTAAATACCATTCATGTTCCAAAAAATTTTGTTATAGTTTATCTTTTTCTGATTATAAAAATAATACTTGCTTATTATTGGGATTTTGAAAAACAGGGAAGGGATGAACAAAAGAAATACTGCCTAGGTTTTAACACACATTTTCACATAATTAGAACAATACCATTATTGTATATTATATTCTGATTTTTCACTTATCATATTGCAAGTCTTTTCCCAAGACATGAAAAATTATTTTTAAGCATCATGCTTAACAGTGCCTAATCTTCCATATTGTGGCAATTGTTTAGTTTAGTTTTCTTAACGATTCTCCTATGGTTGGCTATTTAGATCAGTAACTATTTAAGAATGAAAATTAGTGCTTATTATAAAAGTGACTAGCAAACGATGTGCTCTGGCCATTCTACTAAAAAGCACAGGCAAGCAACACAGGATGAAAGTCCAAATTAATTAGCCCTTTTGTATTGATGTGTCTTTGTATGTATAGGAGAAAGAAATGATTTAGGAGACATAACTGATTGAACATCATGGAAAGTAAAGATAAAAGCTGAATCCCTTAATAAAAAACTATGTGATTTGTGAAAAAGAGAAGGTGTAACAAACACAATGCAGTGAGGATAGTTTTGACGCAACACAAATGAGAAGACATTATGCCCTGAATTGTAAGACTAAAAAACAAGGCTAGACTACCAACAGGCAATTAAAATATCATTTCCCAAGCAACATGGCATTTACGGGCAAAATAGGCTATTTCTTCCTGTTGACAATCTAGCATCTTGTAAGTTAGTGAATCTCCAGGCCGTGGTTTAGTTACTTGACTCAGATAAGTATGCTCACCTCGCTTTGATAGGTGTGAACTTTCTCTGAAATAGCACTGAGGAAAGTGCAAGAAGACCACCTGAGGACATGCTCCTTGGGCCTCCGCAAAGCTGCCTTACCTGCCTTACCTGATATCAGTGGAGAGCTGCTAGATCTATTCCTGCAGGGGGCAGCTGGTCTCTGTTCTAGGAGAAATTGTCATCATCCACTGTGCTCCTTATGTGGATTTACTTATTTGTTCTGAGCCTTAGACTACACTCCATCCTCACCCTCTGGAATGAACTTTTGGTTCATGCCCTTCAGCTTGGATTTTAACCCCAGCTGGCTAACCTGGAATACTTGCTCCCTACTAGCTGCTCGGAACTCTTGACTCTGACCTTAGCATGCTCTTGTGATTTGTAGTGCTCACAAGCCCTTCCTTGGAGAACCACATTTTCTAATGGGATTGTGAATTGTATAGCAGTTACTCTAGAAAGTCCACAGTCCTATGTCCAGCTGAACTAACTGGTAGTGAATGGTTCATGGCTTGCTGACTGACACTGTCAGGATCAGAATGATTTCTGCAGTCTGCTGTGTTACCATTAAATATACAATGGAAGAAGGAAGTCTTCACGCAAAGAGACAGTTGCAGAACTCTCTTGGCTCTGTGGTTCAGCAGTGCTCTAAATTGGAAGTAGGAGGGTCTGGTCCTGCAGTGGTTAGGAAGTGTGTTAGTTTCCTAGGGCGGCTGTAAAAAAGTACCACAATCTGGCTGGCTTTTGACAATAGGAATTTATTCTCTGACAGCACTAGACCGAAATCAAGGTGTTGCCAGGGCCGTGCTCTCTCTGAAGTCTCTGAAGGAGGATCCCTCCTTGCCCCTTCAGCTTCTGGTGGCCCAGATGTTCACTGCCTTTTGTGGCATAAATCCAATCTGCCTCTGTGGTCACATGGCATTCTCTCCTATGTCTCTTTTCCTTCTTTTAAGGGGACTAGTCATATTGTATTAAGGATCCACCCTACTCCAGGATGATCTTATTTTAACTAATTACATCTGCAAGGACCCTATTCATAAATAAGGTTACATTCTGAGGTATAGGGAGTTAGAAGTTCGACATATATTTTGGGGGACAATTCAAACCATAACAAAAAGGTAAAGCAAATGACTGTGCAAGAAAGTATGCCTTGTTTGCAGACTGAATTTTTAGGAGTATTCTTCACTTCTATGATGGAATAAGATCTATTCCATTTTTCTTGAAACAATCAACTCTCTTGTTCTACTTTTGTTTTTCCTCTATGGGTATAGAGAAATATTTCATTTTCTTTTTATTGCTACCTTTAAAAATATACTATACTATAAAAAATTGCAAGTGCAGTAGTGAATGGCAACTAATCTGGGTCTCCACGTCAGGGAGACATTAGAGTGTAGTGAAGAAGATTTTAGTAAATTTGCGTGTGCATATGTCTTTAAAGAAATAAAGACATATTTAATAAAGCTGAGCTACTCAACTCTTGCAGACTCCTGCTAAAAATAAACATGGACCCAGTGATGTTCCCTTCTGTAAGTGGATTATATATCTTATGCTATGAACTCAGGCATGTGATATGTGTCACTTCCAGGCAGAAGCTTTAAGAACAGTGATGGTTCTGTTATGCTCTTTTTCCTTCCTTTCAAATCATGGGGACATGTTTTGGGATAAAGCCTCTGTCAGTCTCCTTGAGTGGTAAGATAAACAGAGGCTCTTTCAGCCCACTGAGAACATATAGCATGAGTAAGAAATAAGTGGAATTTTTTCTTTAATGTTGAGTTTATGGTCATTTGTGTCTCAAACTAACCCATCTTGACTGATACAAACCATACATTTTAATTTTTATGTGAAATCTCCTAATATTTACATATTACAACCAATGAAAATTTCTAAAAATGATAGTTATTTTTTTATGAAAATAGCACATACTGGTTAAAAAATCGCATGGTATAGAAAATGTATACTGTAATAAAATAGAGACAGGTCACCCTCTCCCACTCCTGACTTCTCCCTGGAGTGGGTCATGTTCGTCATGTCTGTGCACATTTTGCTCCTAGGTTTGCCCTTAGCAGGTCCTGTGTTAGGGCCCCTCTATCCCGGTGCCTCCTCCTCCTGTGTCTGGTTCCCTCATTTGCTCTGTTGAAGTGCCGCTGCTGCTGGCTTCTAAAGAAAGTGTGTGAGAGGGACATTTCTTGTCTTTGCGTGTTTGAAGATTTCTACTTTCATATGTATTTAGTAGTTTGGTTGGGTAAAAGAACTTGAGTGTGAAAAATACTTTTTTCACTCAGAGTTTTGAAGCCCACTTGACTGGATTTTAGCATCTTATACTCTTATCGAGGATTCCAAAGTGATTCTGATTTCTGATTCCTGATCCTTTGGGTGGTTTGAGTTTCTCCTCTATGAAAGCTCTCTATTCTGGTTGTTCTGAAAGTTCACGTTTATTTCTGGGGCCTGGGCATCTTTTCATTCTTGGTGCTGGGCACTTGGTTGGCCTTAGGTATAAAAACTCCTGAATGGGAAATTTTCCTGTATTAATTTCTTGATAGTAACCTCCCCACTCCTTTTTGGAATGTCTTTTTTTTCTGGAATCGTTGACTGTGGAATCCCCTGGACTGATTCTCTGACTTTCTTATTACCTCTTCCCTGTTGCCTATCTGTGTATCCTTTTGCTCTGCTTTCATGGAGATTTCCTGTCTTTATTTTCCATTTCTTCTATAGATTTTTAAAAAAATTAATTATTTTAGTTTTGGCTGCGTTGGGTCTTTGTTGCTGTGCGCGGGCTTTCTCTAGTTGCGGTGAGCGGGGGTTACTCTTCATTGCAGTGAGCGGGCTTCTCACTGTGGTGGTTTCTCTTGTTGCAGAGCAGGGTCTCTAGACGTGCGGGCTTCAGTAGTTGTGGCACACAGGTTCAGTAGTTGTGGCTTGCGGGCTCTAGAGCACAGGCTCAGTACTTGTGGCACATGGGTTTAGTTGTTCCATAGCCTATAGGATCTTCCTGGACCAGGGCTCAAACCTGTGTCCCTTGCATTGGCAGGCAGATTCTTAACCACTGCGCCACCAGAGAAGTCCCTCTTCTATAGATTTTTAAGAAAAATTTCAGCTCTCAAATTTTAAAATTTCTGATCTCTTTCTTGATCTCTGATTTTTCATTTTTACAGCTATATATCTCATCCTTCTCTGTTTCTTCTGCTCCTCCCATTGAATTGTTTTTTGGAGTCCTTAATTTTTTAATATTTTTGTTTGTTTTGATCTCTTGAATGTTGTAGGATTTTCTCAAATGTTTTGGTGCTCTTTGGTGGTCTATTGATACTTAAAGTGAAACATTGAGAAGCCATTTATAAGTTCTATATGCAAGGGCAGGGTTGACTGGTTTGTGGGTTTGCCATGGGGTTATTGGGTGATACCTGCTTTTTCTTTGGAGCTCTTCAATGTTAACATCATTATGTCTTTCCTTTGGGGTGGTTCAGGTTTTCAAAGAAGACTTCCTAGTTGTGTGAGTCTGGCTACTGGTGCTCTAGGACTAAGCAGGAGAAGAGAAGGCTTTGAACTTCTCAATAGTTCTGTATGTAGACTTTCAATTAACCCCCCTGCCTCAGCCCTACACTGAACAGAAGTCCCTGAGTCTAGGATGGCTCAGATTCAATTCCCCAAAAGAGTAAACATTTGGTCTTCTCGGTGGGTGAGCATAAGGGGAATTGCCTAACCACACAGACTGGGAGAGGGGACTTGAGGGTCCAGTTGCTCCTGAAAGAGGCTTTCCACCCATGCCAGTATTAAGACTTCAAGTGCACTTTGAACTCTGTGTTGCTTTTCAGGTCTAAGACCTTCTAACTTTCCAAAAAGCATATTGAATGAATACTACTGTTGCCAACTGAAAGCACTTAAGTTTCAGCTTTTTCTTTGCTAAATTTGTTACCACTCCTCAATTCACTTTCTGTCTTCCAAAATTTTGTTGACATCTCTTATACTCTACCACCTCTCTTCCTGTCCTCTTCATCATCAGGGTTCATGCTATTTTTATTACTTTACCATCACTTTAGTGACATTTTATGAGGAAGTGGATGTAAACACATGTGTTTGGTCTGCCATGTTTAACCCTAATTGAAATTAAAAACAAATAAACCAGAACTATACACTGTCTGGGCCTCCTTATCTTGTGGGCTGCCAGTTTGTGATAATAGGTCTAAATTAATATTTTGTTTCTACAGAACTTTATCTCTGATAAACATGACTCTATGCACGTAACAAATTAGAGTCTAGAGGTTTCTATATTCTTGAAGTATTTGTTTATATGGGTTGCTTGTCTATTTTCTCCACTGGTTTTATTTTAATGTCTTATATAAATATACCTATCAGGTGAAGAATCTTCAATCCTGACATCAACATCTTTGGCATTCTGAAATAAATCAACACTGTACAGCATTACTTGAGTGTCTGGTATAATTGGGACCAATTGGATTCTACAGCTATGGATGATTTTATGTTGAAAATCTCTGTACCCCCGAATGATTAACAAGGCGTAGCTAATGCCTATCTTGTTTCTGTGTCAGTGGAAGTTCACAGTAATGGAATCTGACTGGTTTAATGTTAATGAATCACACTCCGTGGCTAGGTGCCTGCCTTTTGTCTTAAACACTAGAGTCAGACTTACAGCTCTGTTTGTCATTAAGCAGATGCTTTGCCTCACCACCCATCTTTCAGTTGCAGAAAATATGTTTCATTGCAAAATTAAATTGGTATGTTTGTCTAATGAACTGCGAGAATCTGGACAAATTCTTTCCCTCTCTTCTCCTTCTATTCCATAATCCTATTCAAAACCAGATCCCAGAAGGAGAGACAGCACGTCCTCACCAGCTCTGCAAGGCTTTTGTGAGGCAGAGCTTCTTTCATTCCAGGCTCTGCTGCTCCAACAAAGAGGCCAGAATGTGAATGGTGACTCCAGTGGCCAAGGGAGTCTGATCTGCTCTCGAATCCTAATGTCCTAATGTGTGAGGCCTGGGGATCCCACTTCATCAGGAATCTGTCTAAGGAGAGGTCTCAGAACACACTATGTTGTGTAGTATGACCAACCAACCCAGTTTTCCCAGGACTCTGGAACATCTCAGGACATAGGACCTTCAGCCCTAGAACCAGCAGAGGTCAGTCAGCCTGGCTGTCTCAGGCCAAGGATCACATGTGACGTTTTTGGCTGAGGACTTACCTGAGTGCCACACTAGGTGGATGAATGCTGGGCAACAACTGGAGAGACTGGCATCGGGAAGCCAAAGACCAAGCTGCCCGCTGCCCAGGTGTCTGTCGGATCTGGGCACGGGGTGGCCTTGCCTTGTTGGGTAACTTCTGCTGTCCCCATGTGGAGAGCTCTCCACTCCAGCAGTTCTTGCTCACTTCAGTGTCCCACCACTAGCGCCTGTTCAGTTACAGGATGTGGAATGTGCTGCGGTTATGTTTCCTGGAAAGAGGTATATCACCTACATTCAGAGTAAGAGCAAATAACTTTAGATAACCTAGTACTGTGAATTTTTATCCATATGTTTTGATAGATTTGAGCACTCCAAGAACCATGCACTTACTGACTACAGTCAGCAAAAAAGAAAGAAACAAACCCAAGAAACAAATGGCAGGGATTTGTTTCCACTCCCCTCTCTACACCTGGCTCCTCTATACCTGGCTCTGTCTGTCTGTCAGGAAAGTCCTTCTTCAGGACGGATGTTGCTCACTACCAATGTCACATCATTGACCACCTGGGCTCCCGTTTTCAGGAGCTGTTCTGGCTCAGGAGAAGTCCCAGTGAGGTGGCGGGGCTCAGAGTGCCCTCCAAGGGAGCACCCCTGCTTGGGACCAGGTCTGCACTGCATGGACTTCCTGCTTCTCCATCAGAGCATGGGGTCACTTCCCATGTGGTGGTTTTGCTTTCATTAAATTAGTTTCTCCTAAGGCTCATTCAGAGACAGGGACTTAATTATTATTGGCTCGATTACACTATCTTACCTAGGAATTAAAACACTTTTATGACCAGGTAATGCTAACAAGTTCCAAACGCTCTCTGATTCACTACAATAATCCAAAACATAATAGATAATCACAAACAGGACTTAATAAATCGTCTATATAGAGATAAATGCTAGACTCTTCCCCGTATTATTGTCATGAATGCATTTTTAATTATTTGATCTGCTTTATGAATTAAAAGGGGAAACAGAACAAACATTTATTGAGCACCCATTACATGTCAAGCACTATTATTTAATTTAAACAATAGAACTGTCATATACCCATCTTGTATGAGTAGTTGAGTGATTCACCTAAGACCACACACCTAGTAATATAATATAAGAGCTATGCTCCACCTCTCATGGGCCTACCACAGAGGTCACCTACAGCATGCTGAGTGGTGCTAGCCCTCCTTCTTGCTCTGTTTTTGGGTGGCCCTAACACAAGGTATGTGAGGAGGTCAGGGTACTTCTCCAACAGAAGTATGAGAGAAAGGGGGAAGGCAGTGGAAGGAAGATGGCATTTGTAAAGGTTAATTCTGAGTGTCAACTTGTCTGGGCTAAAGGATACCTAGATAGCTGGTAAACATTATTTTTGGGTGTGTCTGTGAGGTTGTCTCTAGAAACAGGTTAGCAATTCAGTCAGTAGATGTGAGTGAGCATCATCTAATTCACTGAGGGCCTGAACAGAACCAAAAAGGCAGTTTCTCTTGAATTCACTTGAGTTGGGACATCCATCTTCTCCTGCCCTTGGACATCAGCACTTTAGATTCCTGCACTTTGGACTCAGACCCGGACTTCTACCATTAGTCTCCTGATTCTCAGGTCTTTGAACTGAATTACACTATATATATATATATATATATATATATATATACACATATATATATACATATATATATATGTATATATAA